>NW_020838026.1:6805644-7185258 GCF_003676395.1 Aethalodelphis obliquidens | reverse complement strand
GCCACCAGGGAAGCCCCCTGATTATTTTTAAATAGTCTACCAAGTAATTTAAATAATTAGTCTACTAAAATTCTACTCATTCTTCCAAGGGAGAGTTCAATAGTCACTTCCTCACAAAGGCCTCCCAGACTTTCTCAGTTGAAACGAACTTTCTCTGTATTTTGTTTACACACGCAAACACTTCTTTCCTTCTGCTGTGTATGATTGCTAGATCGTTTGTATGTTTTCTCGTTCCCATGGTGATAAACTCCTTGAGGGCATAGACGATGTTTTATGCCTCCCCTTTGCATCTACATGATGCCTTTACACATAGTAGGAATTTAATAAAGACTTGGTGAGTAAAGCAGTGAGTGAATTAATGAGAAGCTTCCACTCACTGGCTGCATTATGACATCAATGCAAATGGTATGGGAAGCTGACCTCTACGCCTCTAGGTCCAAGTCTTTGAACCTGTGTCTACTGTTGGATGCTGTGGGGTTTTGGGGGCAGGATTAGATGGCCTTTGGCCAGGAACACCTGAGTCCTGTTTAAACGAGCCTTCCCAGAGCCCCATGTGGCTATTGGGCACTTGAAGTGGGTCTAGTGCCACTGAGGAACTGTAGTTTTAGTTTTATTTAATTTTAATTAATTGGAAATTAAATAGCCACTTGTGGCTGGTGGCGGCCATATGGGACAGCAAGATCTAGAGGCTCCACTGGGAGTCCTCAGAGACCCATCGTCCAGGGCAGCACGAAGGGCCTGGAGCCAAAGCCCATTTGGGATCAAACGAGGTTGCTCACAAGTTATTCTGGTGACTCACATTCATTCAATTGAAAATGGGATCTATTTTTAATGCATTCTTACTTTTTCGGTGCTGATTTGGGTATGATGTTGATGATAACTCTATTAACTGGAATGCAAGCTTAACCGGGGAAGAGCCTCTCCTTGGCCATGTTGAGGAACATGAGTCATTTTGCTTAGTTCACTGCCTGTGGAGCAGACCCCGCTCCAGCCCATCCTGGGTCCTGTTTCTGAGCCCCACCCTATACGGGGCATTTCCATACCAGGCAGTGAGGGGCAAAGAGAGTTCAGCTCCAAGCTCTGGGCTCTTTACAAGAGATCCTCTGTTAGCAGGGAAGGAATAGGCTTCTATTCTTCTAGGCCAAACTGATTGAAGTGTCCAAACTCTCCTCACACTTGAAACCTCACCTAAAACGGGTTCAACCCTGCGCTTGGTGACTCCCCTGGCACGACTGGGTGCGGCTGGCCTTCTGCCTTGCTTCCTCTCCTTTCCCGTTCCTGTTTCTCCTTTAACCTTCGATTCTCCCTGTGAGCTCCCTGAAGGCAGGTCTGGGATTGGCAGGATCAGGGGCGGCAGATTCAGTGCAGGTAATGGGATGCATGGAGCGCCCCAGGTGAGCGGGGGCTGGCAGCTGCACCGCCCCAAAGGGAGCAGCCATCCCACATGTTGCCAAGCAGGCGAATGGGCCTGATGTTGCCGGGTCTTTGCAAGAGAAGCCAGGATCTGTATCTTTAATACATAACCCTTCAGAACCTGAAATGTTGGCGATGAATTTAAGAAACTCTAAAGATGCTTTGGGAGCCAACCAGATGCGGCTGTGTGCCGGATCTGGCCTGCCAGCTGCCACTCGTGAGCCTGGGCTCAGCGAGTCTTAGGGTCCCTGCCCACTCTGATATCTCTCATTCTTTGGCCTACGCCACGCCGCCTCACACAGAGGAGGCATCTGACGCATCTTGCTGGACAGAGTTCCAGACTCCTCATGTGTGCGAGGCCCAGGGCACTGTCCTGGGAATGCTGCCCACAGCACCCAGCCCACTCCCTGGGGCAGGATAAGATGTGGCAGCTCCTCTGTCCGGTGGCCATTAGAAGAATCCATCCCCTCTGGGCGGGCACACCTCGGAGGGAAAGCGATTCAATTAAGCACGGTTCACAGTGGCGAGTGCTAACATCCTCCCTCCAGAGAACCATCTGCTATTGATTTTTAGGACCAGGGGCTGGAGAACCACTCTCCTTTTTTTTTCCTTTTGGTGCTGTATCTCTGGTCAGTAAATAAGTGGGAAATAAAGGATTCACAAGAAAATAGAATGCAGTCAAAAGGTAAATTGTGAGCTTAAAAGCCCCTAAGAGTCTGCCACAGCCTTGGAAATGTTTCCTGGTTTGACTCGCTCGTCTGTAAGCCCAGCTTTCTGCGCTCCGATTTGCATCTCGGAAACGTAATCTTGAAAAGTGATGTCCCTCGGCTGCATTTCATTGGTGTAGAAACTGAACAGACTGTTGTATTACAATAATAACATCAACAATGAACCTCCCTTTGCCTTAATTATTTTTCTGTCTTGCCAATGGAACCCTTTTAATAAGATTTATAGGTGGTGGGTGTGTGGCTCAGGTAATGGGCCAAGCTGATTTCCCCTCACTGGGTGTCACAGGTATAAAGACATGAACTAAAAGCGTCACAGTACTTAAGTAATAATAATGTCAACATTTCACCTGCCTCGCCCTTAATTCTTCTTCTCTCTCACTCTTGCCATCTGAACCTGTTCAGGTAAGAGTCCTGCACAGATAAAAACCAAGGGCTCTCATTCTCTTAGGCAGATAACCTGCTGCTTTTCTGCGATTCTGTGTGGAAAGGGAGCTGGGAGTGGCAGAAAGGCTTTCTCTCATGTCTTCCTGGGGGGCGGGTTCTGAGCCTGCGGATCCTGGATGGACCAATGGCTGTGGGCAAGGAGGGCAGGTGACTGTGAAGGCAGACGTGGGCACTGGGAAGGGCACGCTGGCCTGGGAGGCAGGCGGGCACCAGAAGCTGGGCACAGAGGAGGGGCCGTTTCTGTACTCCTTCTCTCTCCCATAGGTGCCCCTAGGCAGGAGTGAATGGGTCTCATTGGACTGGTGGGGAGAGGTTCTGATTACACATACCATTAGGTAAACTCCCGAGGTGGTGGGCAAGGCAGCTGGGATAGCCCTAGCTTTACTGCTAGTTTGCTGAGTGGTCTTGGGGAAATAACCCAACTGCTCTGAGCCATAGTTTCTTAAAAATGAAGATCTTGGTCTAGATTAGCCATTCTTAAATTTTGGGGAGCTTATTGACTGACTCCTTTGAACATGTGAAACCTCTCCCTGGAAATGCACATCTTCATTCAGGAATTTGCATCCAGTTGTATAAGGATAAAAGACTTCACTCCCAAATCCTTGGCATTGCCCTTGGTTCCTGCTGTTCTCTTCTACTGCGGTCCACTGCTTCCACTGCTACCATCCTGGTCCGAGTCCCCTCACCTCTCATCTGTATCACTGCAAGAGTCTCTCACAGGTCTCCTTCCCTGGTCCTCTTACAGTCTGGTCTCAATCCAGCAGCCAGGGTGGGGCTTTTAAAATGTAAGTCAGATCATGTCACTCTTCTTTTTAGAATCCTTCAATGACTCTGCTTTTTCACTTCAAGTAGAGATTTTCCCCCAAGATTCACAGCTAAATTCTTCACCTCTCAAGTCTGTTCAGAAGCCACCTTCTACAGAGGAAATCTGAATAGAACTATGTCAAGTAAAAAAATTGAATTAACAATGAAAAATCTTCCCACAAAGAAAACCCCAGGCCCAGACAACTTCACTGGTGAATTCTATCAAATATTTATAGAATAAATATTATCAATCCTTCACAAAATCTTCCAGAAAGTAGAGGAGGAAGGAACACTTCTTGACTCATTCTACAAGTCCACTGTTACTCTGATACTAAAGCCAGACAAAGACATCACAAAATAACTACAGACCATTGTCCATTGTGAATAAAGTTAAAAGCCCTCAACCCAAAATTAGCAAACTGAATGCAGCAACATAAAAAAGATTATACACCATGACCAAACGGGATTTTCCCCAGGAATTCAAGGTTGGTTCGACATTTGAAAATCAATTAATATAATCCATATTAATAGAATAGAGAACAAAAACCACATGACCATCTCAATTGATACAGTGAAAGCATTTCACCAAACCCAATACCATTCATGGTAAAAGCTATTAACAAGGTAGGAACAGATGGAAACTTCCTCAACCTGATAAAGGGCATCTATGAAGAAAGTAGAGCTAACATTATACTTTATGGTGAGAGACTTCAT
Source organism: Aethalodelphis obliquidens (assembly GCF_003676395.1). Classification (NCBI taxonomy): domain Eukaryota; kingdom Metazoa; phylum Chordata; class Mammalia; order Artiodactyla; family Delphinidae; genus Aethalodelphis; species Aethalodelphis obliquidens. The sequence continues at coordinate 7,181,155 of NW_020838026.1, read as the reverse complement.
GCTTTCTTCTAAGACTGGCAATAAAGCCAGGATGTCTGCTCTCACCACTTCTGTTCAACTTTGTACTGGAAGTTCTAGCCAGTCCAATAATTTAAAAAAGGCATCAGATTGGAAAAGAAAAAGTAAATCTATTTTTATTCTTAGACAAAATGATACTGCATGCAGAAAATCTTAAGAAATTCATAAAAATTATTAAAACCTAAAAAATGAGTCCAGCAAGGTTACAGGATCCAAGATCCGTATGTAAAAATCAATCATGTTTCTATATATTGGCAATGAAAAATCTGAAAGTAAAATTAAGAAAACAATTCCATTCAGAATAGCATCAAAAAGAATAAAATACTTAGGAATAAATTTACCAAAAGAAATATAAGACATACACTGAAAACCATAAAATGTTGCTGGGAAAAACTAGAGAGCTAATTAAATGGAGACGTATTCTATGTTCATGGATTGGAAGACTCAATATTGTGAAGATGACAATTTTCCTCAAATTGCTCTGTAGCTTTAGCACAATTTCTATAAAAATTCCAGCAACCGTTTTGCAGAAATTGACAAGTTGATCCTAAAATTTATGTGGAAATACAAGGAACTCAAAATAGCTAATATCATTTTGAAAAAGAACAAAATTGTAGGACCTTCCTTTCCTGGCTTCAAAATTTAAAATAAAGCTATTAGTAATTAAGACAGTGTGGGACTCACATAAGAATAGACATATAGATCAATGTATCATAATTGAGACTTGAGAAATAAACCCTTACATTTTTGGTCAATTAATTTTTTAAAAAAATTTCTTAATATTTTATTTATTTATTTATTTACTTATTTTGGGCTGCATCGGGTCTTCGTTGCTGTGTGCGGGCTTTCTCTAGTTGTGGTGAGCGGGGGCTACTCTTTGCTGCGGTGCACAGGCTTCTCACTGCAGTGGCTTCTCTTGTTGCAGAGCATGGGCTCTAGGCACGTGGGCTTCAGTAGTTGTGGCACACGGGCTCAGTAGTTGTGGCTCGCGGGCTCTAGAGCTCAGGCTCAGTAGTTGTGGCGCACGGGCTTAGTTGCTCTGTGGCATGTGGGATCTTCCTGGACCAGGGCTCGAACCCGTGTCCCCTGCATTGGCAGGCGGATTCTTAACCACCGCACCACCAGGGAAGTTCCGGTCAGTTGATTTTTGACAAAGGCAATTTGGTGGGGGAAAGCGTAGTCTTTTTCAACAAACAATGCTGGGGAACAACTGGATAGCTTTATGCAAAAATGATGAATTTAGTTCCTTACCTCACAAATTACCTAGAAATTAACTTAAAATGAATCATAGACTAGATGTAAGAGCTAAAACTGTAAAACTTGTAAAGAAAATATAGTGGTAAATTTTTGTGACCTTGGGTTAGTCAGAGTTCTTAGATAGAATATCAAAAGCACAATCCATAAAAGAAAAAAAATACTAAATTGGGCTTAACATTAAAAGCTTCTGTGCTTCAAAAGATACCATTAAGAAGATGAAGAAACAAGCCACAAACTGAGAGAAAATATTCACAAATTATATATCTGATAAAGGACTTGTATCCAGAGTGTGTAAAGAACTCTTACAACACAATAATAATAAGACGGCAAAAGATTTGTATAAACACAGCAAAGAAAATTAAAAATGGATAAGTATCAGATCCAAAGATGCTTAACACATGAGTCATTAGGCGAATGCAAATTAAAAGCATAGTGGAACACCACTCTGACCCACTAGATTGGTTATAACAGAAAAGTCAAACAACACCCAGTGTTGATGAGGATGTAGAAAAACTGGAACTCTCCTACACTGCTGGTGGGAACAGAGTAAAATGATGCAGTCACTTTGGAAACTTTGAAAGCCCTCAACCTCAACTTAGCAAACTGAATGCAGCAACGTAAAAAAAGATTATACACCATGACCCAGTGGGATTTTCCCCAGGAATTCAAGGTTGGTGCCACTTTGGCACTTTTTAGAAAAAGTTAATTATAAACTTTCCACACGGCCTAGCTAGTCCACTTCCTAGGAATCTACCCATGAAAACTGAAAACACATACATACACTTGGACTTGCATGTGAGTGCTCACAGCAGCACGATTCATAACAGCCTCAAACTGGAAACAATCCAAATGTCCATCATGTGATGAAGGAATAAACAAAATGTGTCGAACCATACAATGGGATACTAAACAGAAATGAACTATGGACACTTGCTACAGCACAGATGAATCTCAAAAACATGATGCTAACTGAAGGAGCCGGACACAAAGGCCGCATATTTTGAGTCTATTTATATGAAATATCCAGAAAAGGCAAACCTATGAAGACACAAAGCTGATCGGTGGTTGCTGGGTCTGGAGGTGGGAGCAGAGGTGGACAAGGGATCGTTCTAGGAAATGACCTAATACTGGATTACGGTGATGGTTGCATAACTCTATCTACTAAAAATCATTGAGTTGTGCACTTAAAATGGGTGGATTTAATGGTATATAAATTATACCTCAATAAAGCTCTTAAAAAATAAAGGGGAAGGTGAAAAAGGACACTTCCTCTGGGAAGTCTACCCTGAGTGCTCACCCTGCTCTTTTCCCCAGGAAACCCCACTCCTTATACACTGCTCTACATTTTTTGATAGCATTTACCACCTTTAATAAACTATAACATTTTCTTCTTGTATTTATTTTTGATTGATGAACTCTTTGCTAGAATAGAAGTTCCACGGAGTCAGGAGATTTTAGTCTGTTTTGATTACTGACGTATATTTCCCATGCCTAGGACAGTGCCAGGTGTGCAGAAGGTACACAGATGTATGTTGAAAAACGTAATAAGGGAAGAAGGCTTGATTGGCAGGTTCCTTCTGAAACAGAGAAGGACCCTGTGGTCCTTCCCCACCATGTCCTCCGCCTGCCCTTTGTCTGTAGATAAACTTTAGCCAAAGAAGAAGTTTAATCAGAGAAGTGAGACAATGCGGAAGCAAAGGGAAACAGCCAAACAGGACAAAATAATAATAGTTTAGTCACTAAGCAAAGTTAAGGACCTTTAGTTCCTCCTCAAAGGCTATAGATAATATTCTGAGACGTATTCTGTGAGGTGTCTGGTCGATACTGAAACCTCCACCAGGTGGAAGAAGTTAACTGCCTGGTGACCGGACTGTAGCCATGACATAAGCTGCCACAATTCTGAGAACTGGCCTCAAAGAAATGGGAACAAACCGACCCTGGAACTGAAGACTAATTGTGCTTAAGACAGTCAAGATGACACTGACCAGATGACCGCATGACCAATTTCAAGATGAGTGTCAGAGCTGACAGTGCCGTTTCTACATGTAGCCCCCTCCCTCTGTCTATAAATGCTGGAAACTCCCCTTTAGAAGCTCTTGCCCACTGACTGACAGGGGGGAGTCGACCTTTGGACAAGAGTCTGCCCTCTCCCCCAGTTGCCGGCCTCTGGAATAAAGCAAACTTTCCTTTCCACCAATCTTGCCTCTTGAGTATTAGCTTTCGAGCAGCGAGCAGCTAGACACCACTTTTGGTAACACTTATATCTCTAATATTCTCTAATCAAGGTTTGGTTTTGGGGGAGCTTCTCTTGGTCCTTAGTAGAACTGTTGCCCAGGTCAAGTTGGTATTTGAGGCTGGGGCTGGAGGAGGGACAGGGCAGTCCCAGGTGACCCTTGCTCAAAGCCCGCCATTCTCTGTCTTGCAGAGTCAGAGAGGACCCGTTTTCTCTTCCCAGGCATCGTGCAGCCTCCAGTTTATTTCTTTTCTTGACCTCAGTCGACCCATCTGCAAAACAAGTTTTCCTGATCACCTTCTTGAACGTGTGTCTTTCTCTGTGTGTAGACAGAGGGGAAGCGAGTAGAGGGCGTGTTTGCGGCCAGAGCGTGGCCAGCTCTTCCGGGAGGATGGCCGTGGGACCACCAGCCCGCTCCCCTGTTTCTTCCCTTCCACCCAGGAGGCTGCAGTGGTGTTCCTGGCACTGGGTGATTTCTCAGCTGCTGACACCTTTCCTGACATATTTACATATGGAAAGTTCTCCCTTCCTACAAACATTTACAAACACCTTGATGGACTTGTGAAAATGTGAAACTCTTTTGGAAGCCAGCCTTCGTGGGCTGTAGGGCTCAGCTACTGATTTTTGCGAGACAGAGGCAGCTGTGTGGGCTTCTGGGTGCCTACGAACCTCCCACTTAGGCAAACCTCCTCCACAGGCACAGAATAACTTAGAGGCCCAGGGCGACAGGAAAAGAAGCAGCGGGCAGTCCCCTGACGATGAGACTTACTGGGATGGAAAACGGGTGCTGCGGGTCCAGGGGCCCTGGCTCCCACGGCACATCTGGAGAACAGGGCTGCCGGGACAGGTCAGGACAGGATTTCTGGAGCCATTGGTTTGTTGTGCAGGCTCCCTCTCTGCCTCTGGGGGCCTGGGCAGTGAGAGGGCTCAGACAGGGCTCCTGGAGCTCCCTGGGGCTGGAAAGAGACTTGTGATCCTCAGGGGAGGAGTCAGGCAGCAGTCACTGTGAACAGGGTTTTGGGAAAGGGGCGGGGCATGACAGCAGAAAGGGCAAGGGTTTTTGAGCCAGATAGACCCAAGTTCAGGTTCTAGCTCTTTTTCTTTGTTGTGGTGTGACCCGGGGCAAGTGAATGGGCCTCTTGGGTGTCATCTGGAAAAGGAGACCTCAGGCCTGCCTGCCAGAGATGGTGAGAATTTTAAAAAAGGTCCCTGTGTGGATGACGGAGAGGGTGAAGATTCCCGAAATGCTCCTCTCTAGCTGGACCTACAATAAAGGGCTCATCCCAACACAGCGGCAAAATAACAAAGCTCTGGCCATTCCCAGTCCCAAGGTGGCTCTGGGCATCCTTCCTCTGCAGAAAACTGCCCGCAGGGAGAGACTGGCTCCCGGCTTCTGCTGGCCGGCATCGTGGGCTCCTCTGCTGGCCCGGGATGCAGGTTCTCTTGACAGCGCCCCCGTGAGTCTGCCTTGGGTTGTGTGACCTCACCTCTAACCTCCCTTGCCCATTGGCTGCTTCCACTTAGTGGCATTTTCTTTCTCATTTCATGCTGTAATGGAGATTCATTGCTAGTTTTAAATCCATAATTGGCCATGAAACCCTCGTCCCAGGCCTGGGCTGAGGTCGGAGAGGAGAAATAGTGGCTCTTCTTACCCTTTCAAGGTCCCCCTGTCCACCCCAGCCTCTCGGGCTTTCCCCAGGGCTGGCCTCGGGCAGAGTCCTGGGGGTGACACCCATGCTGCCCCACAGGTTGGAGCCAGGAGAAGGCCCTTCGCTCCTGGGGGCCTGGCTGGGTTCGCCCCTCTCAGTTGGCTGTGACTCCTCCCTCTGCTTCATTCCTCATTAGGGGGAATCAGGGGAGAAGTGGGCCTCGTGCTGGGGGTGTCATGCTTCGCCTACTCCATTCTTTTCTGGGCCTGACGAGGAGCGGCGTCACCGAGATTTGTCTATTTCCCAACAGTCACTATTGTCTTGAGTGAGGGTTCTTGTGTCTTTTCACCGTGGAGGCACTGATGAGTCTGCCAAGCTCTGAACTTTGTGTGCGTGTGCATGTGTGTGTGTGTATGTGTGTGTGTGTGTATGTGTGCACACGCACACACCAGTGCATTTGTCCTTGATGCACGGTGTCATTGTGTGTCTGGATGCATAAACAGGGAGCCTGGTAAATGGCCAGTGGCCAGCTGGACTTCCTGACTGAAGACCCAGGGGGGCACCCGGAGACAGGTGGGCTCTTGCTTGTGCTTTTTCAGGTGGGAGGGATGTTGGAGGCCACGCCCAGGCCAGAGGAGGCAGCCCTGTGACGGCAGAGCTGGTGAGGGCCTCCTCAAGGCAGCTGCATTCTGAAAGTTACAGGGAAGTGGCTGGAATTTCATGTGTAGCCATGGAGCAGGTGGTTCCATGCTAAAGGGCTGACACCAGAGGATCAAGGTCCTGACTTTCGCAAATCTCCATGGTCTGAGCCCACGCTCCCCTTTGCTGAGCGCTGGAGCCTGTTCAGCGTCTCCCAGGGTCATGCTTGGTTACAGCAGCGGAAGGACATATTATCCTTGCTCCAGTGTATTTGCTTTTTTGACCTCAGTCAAAAAAAGATCATTGTTCCCTGAGTCCTTCTTCCCTTGCTCACTATAGGAGCAGGGGAGGAAGGACTCAGGGAACAATGCTCCCTAAACCATGACGGAATGAGGGAGAAGCACAAACTGTGGAGTGGATCTGCATGCCATCCTTCCAGCTCCTGCTTTTCCCAAGGAGGAGGAAAGTGGGTCCCGAGAGGTTAAGCAGCGCGGTCCCAGGTCTCACGGCTGCTCCGTGGCAGGACTGGGGCAACGATGCTCGTTTCCTGACTTCCAGGCCAGAGCCCTTGTCTGGCTTGGACCTGGAGAAGTGGCGGTGCCCCGGACATGGTGGAGGCACCCTCAGGACTGCAGGGCTGCCCTGGACAGCCTAAGTCGCTTAATGATGGTGGGGGACTTGAGGGGAGGGTCAGCAGAACTAGAAATGGAGTGGTGGAGGGCCAGGAGCAGGGGGCTGAGAGCCTTGCATACAGCAGACCCGGGCCTCCTGCCAACTTCCCTGCCTTCCCTTGTGCTGCTGTTGAACGCAAGAGATGCTGGAACAGGGAGGGGAGGGGCCGGCCCTGGGGTGGTCGTGTGGGTGCTTTGAGCGGTGAGCACTTCCCAAGGTCGTGTTGGGCATCTGGGCCACCTTGGCAAGGCCGCTTACTTGGACCACTTAGCTCTCCCATCATTGGCTGAGTCTGTTCCAGCTGCCCTTGGCGATGGCGGGTGGGGTGAGGTGGGGGATGCTCGTCCTTGTATCAGGTCTCCTCCTTCTTGGAGAGGCCCCTGCCTACCCCCTGCCACCTACGTTCAGGCCAGGAGGGGAAGTGCTGAGCTCGCCTCCGTCCCTGATGGGTCCCCATCCCCTCTGGAGCCTTGGGAGTCGCCCAGCATCTGTGAGTCTCCTTCTACCCCGCACTTGCCACCATGACGGATGGGCCCTGGCTAGGGAGCAGCGGCCTCTCCTGACATCCTACTGAGGCTGACGTGAAGAACAGGGAGATGGGGGTGGGCAGAGAGGCCATTCCTCTCCACGCAACATGGCCGCTTAGAGGAACAGGGAGACTGTCGGTGGTGCGGTGGGGACGGTGTGAGCTCACAGCAGGAGGGAGGGTCCATCGTGACTCAGCTCCGAAGTCAATGCACCTCCACCCAATGGCTACAGGGAGCTCCAGGAATATCCTCCATCTCCCCCGATCCCCCATCAACAACGGCTATAGGCAGCCACGCGGAGGCCATATGGCATTGAACCCAAGTGTGGACCTCAGAGACCAGAACCCCACCCTCAGGGAGCTTATAATATAATTTGGAAGAGAGGGACCATTTGTCAGCTCCAGGTAACTCAATGACCCCAAGCCACGCCCACCACGTAAGCTACGTGAGCAGGTGGGCACAGAGTTAAACCAAGAAATCAAAGAGGGGCAGGCACTGGCCCAAAAGAGGGGGAGGGGTGGAATCCGCTTCTGGCCCAGGGGACCTTGGGGGTGGCCTGGGTCCCTGAGAGGGCAGAGGAGCAGGAAGGGAGAGGAAAGAGCCGGCGGCAGGGGCAGGTGTGCATGGGGTGAGGTGCACAGCGGCTCAGGCACATCTCCCATCTGGAAATTTGGGAGATAAGGATGCTTTTTTTCGTTACTCTCTCCCATCTCTGGCTTGTTTGCTGCCCCAATTGGCGGGTGATTGCCGGGTAATGAATGTGGCAGGAAACAGGCACACAGCAGAAATGTGACACGGCACCTAAGACCAGGCTGGGCCCCAGGAAAAGCAGGCTTAATGAGGAGATAAGGAAATCAATTCTGCTTGTCTTCCCAGGCACGCGAGCTATGAGAGGCCTGCAGGATTCGTGGATTTCTGCCTTTGTATTGGATGGAAAAGCTTCTCTAGAAAACGGAACCTGATCCCCCAGGAAGGAGGAGTTGCTTGTTGGTGTCTCTTAACGTTGCAGGAATAATAGTAACAACAACAACGAGAGGGATAATAACAACAGCCAACACTTGCATGCCTTACTGCATACCAGGCACTGTTGTGAGAAATGCCTTACATGTATTATTTCATGAAATCTTCTCTATACCACTAAGGGGGCAGGTACAACGATTCCCCCATTTTAAACATGAGGAAACTGAGGCACAGAGTGGCTGAATAACTGTCCAAGGTCACGCCACAGGTTTCAAGTGCAGGCAAGCTGGCTATCAGAGTCTGGGCTCTTAACCATGAAGCCGTGTTGCTTCTGTGAACACAGCACAGCACAACACAACTCTCCCATGTATCGAGGGCGTACTGTCTGCCAGGTACGGTTCTTTGTGTAATCCCCCTAGTCAGCCCCACCCCTATCACTACAGTCCCCCGATGGACACTTACTGAACCCCTGGTATGTGTCTGAGCTGTGCTGGCATGAGGGCTGCTCACTGCCTCCTAGACACTCAGTGGGGGAGACAGACGTGTGAACAGTGACTTTCAATGTAATGTGCCGAGCGTTGTGATTGAGGTGGGGATGGACGGCTAAGGAGTCGGGATGGTTGGGCCACATGGGGTTCAGGGAGGGCTTCCTGGAGGAGGTGATATCTAAGATGAATCCTGTTAGGTGAGCAAGAGTTAGCCAAGGGAAGAAAGGTGGGAAGTGCGCTCCAGGCAGAAGCACATGTAAGTGGAGGGAGGAGTGTGGTGAGTGGAGGCCGCTGCGAGCTGGTCATTATCCTGGAGCGGGGGCTGGAGAGCAAGCCGAGGGGAGGCCTCAGAGGGCCTGCGTGCCACGGAGGGAGCTTGGGCTTTGTTCTGTGGAGATGCTTCCTCACCCGTGAAGAGCCACTCAGACCATCCCCTACTGAAAGTGTGACCGGGTGGCTTTCTCACCACCAACTTCTGGAAGAATGAATTTAGAAGCCAGTGCTCTTGGGCTCTGTTTCAGCTCTGCCTTCCCTTGCTGCAGGACCTGAGTTATGTACCGTCTCTCTCTGCACCCATCTACCCAGAAGGTTAGGGGATTGGGAATTGGGGGATGCTGCCAGCAGTGTGGACTTAGAGACCTTGCCCTGCAGCTCCCCTGCTGAAAGAGTTGCAGACAGCGCTTGTGGCTTTGAAAAACCCACAAAGTGAAGACACATTTGGACCTTATTCGTTTGCCCCAAAGTATTTGGGGTTTGACGTCATTCTAAAGATGCCTTCTTCATTTAAACTGACTTACTCTCCATCAGAGTTAAATAATTCATGTTGACTTAGGAAGCTTTCTTTCTTTCTTTTTTTTTTTAACATCTTTATTGGAGTATAATTGCTTTACAATGGTGTGCTAGTTTCTGCTGTATAACAAAGTGAATCAGCTATATGTATACATATATCCCCATATCTCCTCCCTCTTGTGTCTCCCTCCCACCCTCCCTATGCCACCCCTCTGGGTGGTCACAAAGCACCGAGCTGATCTCCCTGTGCTATGCGGCTGCTTCCCACTAGCTATCTATTTTACGTTTGGTAGTGTATATATGTCCATGCCACTCTCTCACTTCGTCCCAGCTTACCTTCCCCCTCCCCATATCCTCAAGTCCATTCTCTACGTCTGCATCTTTATTCCTGTCTTGCCCCTAGGTTCTTCACAACCATTTTTTTTTTTTTTAGATTCCATATATATGTTATATATGTGTTAGCATACGGTATTTGTTTTTCTCTTTCTGACTTACTTCACTCTGTATGACAGACTCTAGGTCCATGCACCTCACTACAAATAACCCAATTTCATTTCCTTTTTATGGCTGAGTAATATTCCATTGTATATATGTGACACATCTTCTTTATCCATTCATCTGTCGATGGACACTTAAGTTGTAAGAAGCTTTATTTCTAATGGGAGCCACAAGACAGCTGAGTAAATATTAGAACAGACCAGGAAGAAGAGGGAAATAGGATAGGAATACTGGGAAAATCCCCTTTTTAATAATTAACCTGGCATCCACTATCCTCCCCCCCCCACTTCCAATCCCTCTTACTCTGCTCTGCTTTCTCATTTTCATAGCACTTGTTACCATCTGATATCCTACACAGCTACACAACGTACTTGCTTAATGTTTATTATGTGTCGACTGTCTCTCTCTCTCTGCTAGAACACGAGCTCCACCGGGGCAGGGGTGCTTTTCTCTCTCATTTACTAATGAATCTCGAGTGCCTGGCACATAATACATGTCGATCAAATCCTTGGTGCTCGTGTCTTCCTGCTCTGAGTCCCCCAAATCCCTGCCTTCCGGGTTTTCAGGAAGTTAGAAGGATCACATCATGCAATATCACCCTTACAGCTCTGGCCCTGGAACCGTTGTGGTATTTTTCAACTCAGGGGTTCCGGCAGGTGGGAGAAGCAGCAGTGTGCACGGGTGTGTAACTTGAAAGTTCATGCCACTTAGTGGCATGTGTGTTAGTTTCCTGCTCGCAACAATTCTCGGAGATTGGTATTTTTATTATCCCCATTTTATAGATGAAGAACCAGAAACTCCATCCATTCATGCAATCACTCATTCGTTCATTCACTCATTCCTTAAAAATCCCCAACGTTACTGAGTATCTACCCTGTACTAAGTACTGGTTATAGAACTGAACCAGAGGCCCAGAAGGAGCTCTGAGGACCTTGCCCAAGGTCACACAGTGAGTAAGCGGCAGGCAGAACCATGACTCCATTCTGGTTCTCGGCGCTGCCTCTTCCCCTTGCACCACAGCTCTGCACACGTGCTGGGGGTCCTGGGCAGCGTCCCGGCAGGGCTGGCTGGGTGTGCATGGAAGCTGGATGTGGAGGCGGGCTCTGGGGCTAAGGTGTACAGCCAGAATCCCAGCGCTGGGCAGGACTTTGAAAGGTCCTTTCTGTAGCCTCAAAGTGGGATGTTGCCTAAAATACCCTCATCAGTTACTGTCTATGACTCAGGCACCACGTGAATTCGGGTTCCAGTGGGGGATTTTCCGAAAATAGCTGGTAGAGCAAGTTGGGCTCCTTATTGCAGAAGTCGTTGCGTTCTGGGAGCTGGATGGTTCTTCATAGTAATAGGTCATCTTAGTTATCACCACCTTTATTTTACAGATGAGGACACTGGGACCCAGAGAGGCTGAGTCACAAGGTCACACAGCTGGTTAATGGCAGGACCATGACTGCTGCCTCCAAGCCTGTGGCTCTGCCCCTGACATCATGATTCCAGAGGTGTTCTGTGGGGTGGAAGGGCACCCAGTCCTTGCCTCCCTCAACTTCACAGCATCTGTCCCTTCCCCCTTTTCCTCTCTGTCCCCTGGCTCCTTCCCTCTGTCTCCCTGAGGTAGCAAATGCTCAGCTCACGGTTGCTCCTTGCCTGATTGCATCTGAGAGCTGGGAACACAAGGCTAATTAATGTGTCTGTGACTCTAGGTTTGGCTGCCGGGCCCGGGTCCCCATGCCCTCCCTGGAGCATGGCAGACTCTGAGCTGGCCCTCTGACTTCTCTAAGCAGGCTGCCGGCAGTTGCATATTTTAACAGTGCACATCTGTTGGCTATATGATCTCTCGTATTTGCCCTTCTCACTTGGTGCTTTGATGGAAGACCCCTGCGGGTCTCCCTCTGTTCCAGCCAAAGTGTTTGCTTTGCAATTTTGCTGGAATACCATCCGATTCTGCTCTTACAACTTCTGCAGGTTCTAATCAGGCTCTTACTTTATTTAATTAAACATTTATCTCAGGCCAAATACGGACTAAATTAAGAAAGCTCTCTCATTCCTGGAACATAGGGAAGCAGCGGCCCCCTTGGGGATATGGCTGGGACAGTTTACCAGGCTGAGATGTCACCGCCAAGCAGATGGGATCTTGGCTGGGAAGCTGGCTGCCCAGAGTAGAAACAGCCCTCTCTCTGCTGGGACAGGAGAAGCCCTGTCTATCCACCACCATGAATAGACCAGGCTCCCTTTCCAGAAGGCTGGGACAGCTTCTGCCTGTAGGGCCTCCCTCCAGGGCAGTAGGTGGGGCTGTATACCATGGAGAAACTCAGCTAGAGTCCTGCAGGGCCAGGCCAGGGCTGGGACCCACAGGACCACTCGGGGTAGGGACTTAGGGTAGCCTTGAGGAGTCAGGGGGGAATGTAGCAGAGCCTGGGGAAGCTTGAGGAGTGGTTTTTGTGGAGACCTTACGAAAGGCTGATGGACAAATGCCAGCTCAGTCTCCCTTTCTGGCCTCAGGAATTCTACCCAGGTCATCCTGCTAGGGTCTCCTGGAAACTCTGCCTCCCCCTTTTCAACTGATCTCCAGACTTGTGAAACATTTCCCACCCCAAACCGCCAGAAGCCAGTGCCAGGTCAGGCCTCTGGAGAGGGAGACTGGGGAGTGAATGCCTTTTAGATATGACCCAAGACAAAATTAAGTCTGTTCAGATCAGAACCAGAGGCCCTGCTCTCAGAAGCCTGGCTCTTAACCAGCCAGACAAAGGCAATCCCAGGGCATTTAGGGATGTGGAGACCGGGCAGAGAGCACCCTTTGCTTCTCTGAGCCTCAGACCCTCATTTGGGACCACAATCCCCATCCCACAGGCTGGCATCGGAAGAGGCGAGGTAACATAAGTGGTTTGGAGTTGGAAAATCTGGGGTCTATTTTGAGGGCTAATTAAGCTGTGTGACCTCCCATGAGAGCCTTTGCCTCTCTGAGCCTCAACTTCCTTATCTGTAAAACATTTGGGATAATGTGGACTTTGTCACCTGAGATAGTAGAGAGGAAAGGAGGCTGTGACAGGCTGGGTATGACCAGGTTGAAGCTCTGATATCAGGATGTGAACTTAAGAACCAGAGAAGTCTCCATCTGTTTTCCGTCCTGCGTGAAGTCAGGAGTGGGCACTGCTCAGGTTCCTCTCATTTTAGCATCTCTGGGACCCTCTAGAAGGGGTACAAGGGAAGGGGTGAAGATTCTACAATTCCACTTAGCAAATCTATATGGCCTTTTGCAATCCTTAAAGATCAGAAAATATATTAGGCACTAAATCCTCCTCTCTCCTCCCTCAATCCCCACAGCGATTACAGACCGGGTCCCATTTTAGCCACATCTCAGGAGAGATGAAGGTGGCAGCCTCTCCTTCTAACACAGGAGGCCCACTTCCTGGTCAATCCCAACTTGCTGACCCTCCAGAGCAGGTTTATTTTTCTCATTCCTTCCATCGCAGGTGGGGGGAAACTGAGAGGTGGGAGGGGGCTTCTGAGGTTGGTCCCCGGTTCCTCCTTCCCGTCTCAAGAAGCCAAGCTCTGAGCTGGGTAAGTGGTCCTCCAGGGTCAGTCTGCTGCTGTGCTTGAGACAGTCTACCCCGTGTGCTGGCCGTGTAGATCTGAAGATAACCTGACACCCTCGTAAATATTTCATCTCTGAGCAGCCGGCGGCAAGGAGGCAGCACCCCAGCTGCCGACCCTGTTGTCAAACTTCACAACAGCTGCAGGAGGCGGGGGTGGGAGGGATTTCCCTCTTCTGGCTGCCTGTGTGCCGTCCCCCATGCGTGTCCTTTGCTTCTCTGAGCCTCAGACCCTCCCCCGGGGGCCACAGTCCCTGTCCCGCAGGCCGGCGGAACAGGCGCGGTAACATAAGTGGAGGTGCTGAGAGGTCTGCTGTGCAGCGCTATGCAAACGTGAGCTATTATAACTTATGTGCCAGCGTGGATCCCAGAGGGCCTGCCTCCTGGCTAACATCTGGCCGGAGGAGGCAGTTGACAGGGGCTGAACTCTATACTGGGATGACGCAGCTGGAGAGGTAGATGAGCCCGTCCCCTGGTCTCAGGCAGGTGTGCCCGAGTCAGGAGCGGGGACCGCTTCAGGAGGATGTCCCAGGGGTGCTGGGCTCCTGGGAAGCCAAGATGGAGAACGACCAAGGGGTAAAGCTGTGATTTAGCATAAGAACCTGAAATGGCTTTTCCTGGGGATGACGTAGGCAGCCCGGGCCTCCACCGGAGAGCCGGGATTCCCAGGGAGCAGCAAAGATGGGGAGGAGCAGGGTCGGGGTGGTCCCTATGGACGCTGAAATCATGGAAAGAACTGAGCTCCATGCTGAGTCTGACAGGGGAGGGTTTTAGATGGGGCTTTGTCAGCACCAGGGGAGGGCAATTCAGAAAGAAGGCACTCGAGGATGTGTCCCCTTCTTCTCTGGATCTCCGTCACCGAGCACAGGACCTCACACGGATGACGTGTGCAGAACATGCTTCCTGATTCAATAAATAAGCACCCAGGAGCCCTTTTTAACTCCCTAAGTGGCAGTCAAACACGCTGGGGTTGGGCAAAGTCAGAGGTCAGCTGGTGCTGGCCTTCTGGTGTCCGGGGCAGGAACTTTCATTTTCCCCCTTTGGGTGGGGAGGGACTGACACAGTGGGGCAGCAGTGGTCAGAGCCCTGTGGGACGATGCCGGGAAGCTTTGTCCAGTGGGGAGGCCCCTCCAGCCTGGCCCCTGGCTTCTGGAGCTGAGCCCAGGGTGCCTCCCATAGCATCCTCAGCCCAGCGTACGGACCGTTCTTACCTAGGACGGTGAGGCGTGCGGGGCGGGACCGGATGGCGGCCTGGATGGCCTGGCACTCGTACACAGCATCGTCTTGCAGCTCTGCCCGCAGGATCTTCAGGTGATGTTCCCCTGACAGGTGGTTCCCTACCACCAGGTACTGTGGGTAACCTGTGGAGACGGCAGGCATATCAGCATATCAGGAGGGCTGGGGCGGGGGTGGAGAGCCGGGCATGACAGACAGGCACAGTGGGGGATGGCGGGGACACCCGAGCCGGGGCTGGTCCTAGGGCCTGGCAGAGCAGGAGGTGACTGCACAGGGCCCTGATCTCAGTATAAGGAGCACAAAAGAGAGTTTCCCCAGGGGGCTGGGGCAGCGTGTGTGTGTGTGTGTGTGTGTGTGTGTGTGTGTGTGTGTGTACTAGGGTACTGTAGGTTTTAAGTTTAGGAATGTTGGGGAAGCTCTTATTGAGTGGGAAGGAGACAGCAGAGGTAGGGGTGCTAAATGTGGACAGACACAGCAGGCTGTCACCCTGGAAGGCAGCGCGCTGGGCACTGTGGTCTGCAAAGCAGACATGCACCCTAATAAGGAGACACACAGAGAGACAGAGACCCAGGCTGAGAGGTACAAACCGAGAAGACGGAGTCGGAAGGAGAGAGAAGGAAAAAAAACTTGGAAAGGATCAGGAGTCACTTTGGGGAAAACTTTAGTTTCAGGATGGACAGGAAGTAGAAACCGAGGCCCACCCACCAGTTCCCAGGAACCTCTGGTCACTTGGAACTGTAAGTGGCTCTTTTCTGGTCATTCCTACTACGACCCCCTGAACCCCAGGGCCTGATTAAACACTTAGGAGGCACTCGGGATACTTAAAAGTTTGGGGCCTCTTACACCATGGGCAATGAATAACAGAGAAATAAAAGCTTGAGAACGATAAATCATTAAGCGGCTTTCCTGACGCTCTGCGGGTTGAATGTAAATGCCAACGTGAGTCGTGGCTGCCGGGACGGGCAGAGCCTCTCTCTCCCGGGTCTTGGACCCTCGACCTCCTTAGTTTCTCCCAGCAGGACCTGTTTTCCATCAGTCCTCTTCCCAGAGCTCTGCTTTCCCCCCACCAGTGCCTTACAGGGTCCTTCTTCCCCTCAGAGGCCCATCCAGCCTCCAGCAGCCCCAAACTGCTCCTCTTTCTGAAGGGCTTTCGCTAGGGCAGAGTGAGTTCTCAGAAACGTGCCATAGGAGGAGGGAATTGGGCACATTTGGCCTTTTTTATTTTTTTGCGGTACGCGGGCCTCTCACTGTTGTGGCCTCTCCTGTTGCGGAGCCCAGGCTCCGGACGCGCAGGCTCAGCGGCCATGGCTCACGGGCCCAGCCGCTCCACGGCACGTGGGATCTTCCCGGACCGGGGCACGAACCCGTGTCCCCTGCATCGGCAGGCAGACTCTCAACCACTGCATCACCAGGGAAGCCCACATTTGGCCTTTTAAAGAGAAGACTAGTGCTTACGAGACAGAAGCAGAGACAGAGAGACGTGCCATAGCTCTCTTCAAATATTTCCAAGTCTCTTAGTGGGGGTTAGATGTGTTCATGTAGCTCCCAAGGACGGCATTAGGACCAAGGGTCAGAATGAACATGGGGAAATACTTTAGAATATTGTTAACAATTTACTGGTGTCCAACAAAGATCTGGGCTGCCAGAGGTGGTAGTGAGGTCCCCATCACTGGCTGTATTCAAGCATACATGGGATGATTGCCTATCAGGAATACTGCAGAGGAGATTTCTACCCTGGATGAAGTGTTGGTGCTTTTAGGCCCCTTTTACCCCCCCATAACCTAAGGGTCTTCCAGAGGTGGGGCAGGGCTCCCTGGGGGTGGGCTGTTAAGCAGCACCCATTTCTGGTCAGTGGAGGTAGCTGTGATCCTCCACCAGACTCCCCAGTATGCTTTTGGGGTGCATCCTGTGCGGTTGAGCCTTTCAGGCTCACGTTTCTACGACTAGCATTGTCCCCATCACGCCATCAAGTGGTCTTGCCCTCCACAGCTGTTCAGGCCTGGCTGGAGATGCTACAAGGCTGTCAGCTGTACCCGCAAGAGCCTGGCCACCCCCCTGCCTGCCCTGCCTGCCCTCTGCTGGGCTTTGGGAAGGAGCCCGGGTAAGTTAAGTTGGCTCTCCCTGGGGCCGGGTGAGGGGCTGGAAGTGGGTCCTAGTCCAGCTCTCACCCTGCTGCGGCTGTCCTCAACGTAGCTGGCTCACTGCCCCAGGCCCTCCAGCCCAGCCTCTGGATCCCACTGTCCTGTGATTAGCCCCTGGTCTCCTGCAGGCATCTTGGCCGGAGCTTGTGTTTTTGTTGACTTGCAAGCCGTCAACAGCAGGCTTCCGCTCTCATAAGCTGCTGAAAACATCAGTGATGGGTTTGTTTGTATTTGCATAATTAGGCAGCGAGCCATGATGCTATCCCAAAGACTGGCAGTAACTTCGCAAAGCACAGGCCCAGAAGCACAGATTCTGAGGAAGTTCTAGCTCCTTCCACAGCATCAATACTCTCTTGCTACTCCCAGGCGAGGCAAAGTTATTGGAAGTCTGGGTTCTACAGACAAATTGCCTGGGTTCCAATGTCAGCTCTATCACTGCCTAGCTCTGTTGTCTTGGGTAAGTTACTTTAACTCCTTTGCCTTTCCATTTCCTTGTCAGTAAAGTGGGGACAATGCTAGTATCTCACAGAGTTATGGTGAAGATCAGATAGGATAATCTATGTAAAGTACCTGGCATTCAGTAAGTAGTCTATAAATGCTAGTTTAAAGGAACATAACAATGACGTAGGGTAGCCAGAGAGGTCCCTGTTTTGAGGAGGGTATAAGGGCTTTTGGGGTTAGGAGCCAGGGTCCCATGCATTGGGATTGGGTATTTGTTTGAATCAATTTCTTTCTCAGCTGTGATTTTATTTACCTGCCAAATAAAGGGGAAAAGCCTTCTTTTTCTACCCGTGGATGATTGTAGATTTATGAGATAATGTCTGAGAAATATTTGAGCTTCTTAGAAGAAAAATGTTCCATCAGTATGAGGGAGTGTATTTGTAAATCACTTCCTTCGACTGTTTTTTCCAGCTTTGGTGACCAGAAAGGTAGTAAGGCCTTCAGTTAAGGCATCATTTCTGGTAGACTGGATGGGGCCACACATTTAAAATAGAAGCGGGCAGAGCTGTAGCAGGCTGAAACCCCATAACACGGGCCCCAGTTCCCCCACAGTGTTAGGTGCTCGGCAAATACTTCCTGAACTGAATTGAGATCTATTACACCCACTTTCTTATCAGGCAAGCAAACAGTGTTTATTGAGCATACATTTGTCATTATTGTCATGATGCTATTTTGGGACAAGTGATCAAATACAGAGAAAACACGTTACCAAGAGTTTGAGTTTATTGGCTCTGCAAGGAGAGGGCTGACCTTCTTTCTATCAATGGAGTCAAGTTGGAGAGGAAACGGATCCCAGTTCATCAGATCCCATTGCCTTCCAGCACTTAGAAGGACCCAATGCTGGATCCCAGAAAGACATTCATGGAAGTGGATGCCAGAGGGTCAGTTATCCATGCAGCGATGACCCTTCTATGAACCATACATGGTGACCTGGGGCTTCCTCTTCACCGACCCAACAAGCCCCCAGTCCCTGATGGAAGCTGAAAACCACTGACCGGGAACCCAGAGAGCTTCCTTAACCAGCAGCAGTGCTGGGCCAGCTCAGAGCCTCATGGAGCGTGAAGGACTCGGTTTGGGAAGATCGTATTATTCCCCCAGTTCCTCTGTGGTAAGGGGGTTCAGAGTCCCTGAAATTGGCTGGTTCCCACAATACTTAAATTTTATGGCAGCGCAGTATATTTTGGAGATGTGATTGTGTATTTTATCCATGCTCAGCTGGGCTGCAGCACTCAAACCCTGTGATACTATTGACCATTGCTATATTGTTTCAATACACATTTTTGGCAAGACATAACTCACATTTTAAAATATTAACTTCCCAACCATCATGTTCCTGAGTGCACTTCGATTTTTATTTTCCTGCAGCTGAACACCATGAGAGAGGCCAAGCTACTTCTCAGTTGAACACATATTCTTCTCTCCTTCTCCACCCCCAGACACTCCCCAACCGCAGGGATACCCACATTCCTCGTTCTGCATTTTACAGTTTATGCTAAGCTAGCAAACAACCACATGCCTACCCTCCTCAGGGGAGAATAATAATGGCTGATGGGTGAGTGACCAGGAGGATGATTTCATTCTTTTTTCTCCCAGAGGAGAGGATGGATTGGAAAAACGTCTGTGTGGGCTTAAGCGTTGACATTTACAATAGTTAACAGGTGATGGGGCGTGGGCACCAACCAGGCAGCACAGACGTCAGCCATCAACAACCATGGGAGCCCACCAGCGCATCTTTGCTGAATACCAGCCTGGGTGGTGGGCTGAACGAGGCTTGGAATTTATTTTAAACACTGGTTTTCTTTTCTCCCCATCACATGATGACCCCTAAACCCAACCAGGTTTCTTCGCGTTTTCAATCTACTTGGCTCCCTTTAATGGTTGGAAGGAGGGAAGAACAACACTTAACTTGTGACTTAAGTGGGGAACACATGTTGGACAAAGGAAAAGGAACACTTTACTTCTGGAAAACTGACTTTATGTGAATCATGTTTGACTTTGGAATGGACCCTCCAGGGCAACACTGTGTTAAGTTTAGGACTGACCGCCCGAATTGAGGGTTTACTCATAATTCATCCCCAGGAGTCAGAGGGGCCCGCAAAGTCCCATGCATCCTGGACCCAGGGCCTGCCTTGCCTGCCTCTGCCCGTGGGATCTGCAATGAAAGCTGAGATTTAATCCCCAAATGCCTCTGAAGATGGGGTTCCCTAGGAGGGGGTGCGTGGGTGGGTAGGGCAGGGGCGGGTTCTAGGCCTTCCTGGGGAGGTCTGGGGATACTCACTTGAGAGGTCCCTGCCCACGCCCAGAGCCAAGCCGTCTTTGATCCACAGAACGAAGCCATCGTATTCAGGGATGGCGCACAGCAGTGTCACCGGCTGCCCCGATACCACAGCCTGGTCCTGGGGCTGCTGGCTGAAGGAGTACACTTGACCTAGGAAGGAAACGAATGCAACGGTCAGTAACTTGCCGGAAGGGCTTCCCCTCGAGCTATGGAAGCAGAGCCCAGGCTGCCCTGGGGGACAAGGACCCCCAGAGCACCTCCCTACCTGCCTGGGGCCCAGCTGCGGCTTCTTCACTGCCCCCAGCTCCATCCCCTGCTTGCAGGAGCTGGCCCCGGCTGCAGGCTCCCTGCCCATCAATCCCCAGCGCACTCACGCTGTGGTCCAGCCATCCTGCAGCCCCCAAAACGGGCCATGTGCTACTGCACTTGGCACGTGTTATTCCTCTTTCCCCTTAACGCCACTTCCTGGTGCCTACTTCCACAAGGGGGCAGAGGCAGGAGACAGACCCCCAGTTGGAAGCACTCTGGGAGGCGGGGTGTGCTTCAAGAGGGCAACAGGCATAGGGCGTGGTGTGCTTTGGTTAAACCTGAGAATCCAAGAAATATCAATAATATCATAGTTTTAGTGGCTCCCAGGATGGGCCTAGGGCCAAATTTGGCGGGATGAGGGGTGGTGTAGTGTGAGGGGTGGTGGGGTTGAGTGAGCAGGTAATCGTCTCCTGTCTCTTTCTTTCTGCAGCAGACCCTGCGCCAGCCTCTCTGTCACTGGGAGCAAATCATCAGTGTGAACCCACACCTGCCCATACATACCTCCCTGAACCATCTAAGGTAGGCAGTTCATATTTTATTAAACAGAGACACCCACATTGGGTACAATATGCCAGGCATTGTTCCAAGATTTACAAATATTAGCCTGTTAATATTTTCATCCTCATAACAACCTATGAGGCAGGTACTATTTTTATCCCCATTTTTCAGATGAGGAAATGAGGCCCAAGGAGGTAAAAAATTAGTAACAGGAGCTGCGCCTGTTGGTGACTCACCACGTGCCCTGTGGGCCTTCTCTGAGGCCGTCACATCCCCGCAGCACTAGTGTGGAGCCTTATTAACCCCTTTTCACAGGCACTCGGCGCACTGAGCCTTAGAGGTTAACTAGATTGTCCAGGGAGCATCTAGTGACAGGACCAGGGCAGTGAATCCAAGACTCTCTGGCTCTAAGGACCATGTTCTCATCTACTGCATGCAGGTCCCTATGTCTCATCCTGGAGGGATTGCTGAAGAAGGGGGGTGATGTGACCCACGTTCCCTGGGAGGCCACAGCTGAATGGACAACAGGACATGGGACACTGACATCCACTGAGCTCCCGGCCCACAGTACCATCTGTGCTTCCCATGCTGTCCCTCCTGTACCCATGTCATTACACTTCAGAGCAGGACTAGTCCCATTTTATAGTAAAGACACCCAGACCAGAGAGGGAAAGTAACCTGCCCAAGGTCACACAGCTAATGAGTGGGGTTTGACCTGGGGCTCATGACGTCTAAGCCTGTATTCTCTCCTACCCCCTGCTCTGCAGATGCAGATACACGGCCGAGGAAAACAGGACCTGGTGGGCAGGCTGCCCCTCCCCCTGGAGAGAGTCAGAGGTGGCCACAGAGGTCCTGGACACTGGCTGCTGTCCAACTTGGGGACACAGAGCCCCAGGCTCGGTTAGGGCCAAGCTCTCAGCAGCAGACGGCCCTAAGAAGGGAGCCACTGGCGTGTGCCTCCAAGGGGCACTGGGGATGGCAGTGGAGGAGAGACAGAGGTCCACACTGGAGAGTTTGTGGCAGGCGGGAAGGTAGCTGAGTTTTCAACCTGATGAGATCTTGGCCGGGTCTCTGAGAGATCTCATTAAAAATCAAATCGGCCCTGAATTGGGAGAGTAACACTTTTTATTCTGGTTTGAGCTTTATAAATTAGATTTCATAGGACATTATCATCAGCTATGTGTGGTGGGGTGGGATTTCTTTTTTTTCTTCCTTTCTGTCTCTTCAAGTTCCCTGTTGTAATTAGACTGTTTCTGGCACCAAAACAAGAGAGAGAAGGAGGGAAGAGATGAGAGGAGAAAGGGAGGGAGAGACCAGAGAAGGAGCGAGAGAGGGAGGGGAGTGAGGAGAGCAGGAGAGCAGGAGTGGAGAGGAAGAGAGAGATGGCGAGAAGGCAGAGGGAGAACAGGAGGAGGAAGAGGGGCGGGAGACGCTGGGATGCAGAGAGGATGAGTGAGCGGGAGACCGGTCCTCTCCCAGCCTCCTTCTCCAGCCTCTAATGATGATTTCACAGCGCATTCTTCTGTCTCAGCATCTTCCTTGCAAGGACAGTGTCAAGACAGCAGCAGTAGCTGCGGAAGATTGTGTGATCGGAGAGAAGCATCAGGTTGTCAGCTGAGAGCCGGGGCTGGGATAAGCTGGCTCTCAGCAGTGGAGCCTGAGCCCCCAGAATGCCCCTGAATAGGGAGGCCTGCGGTGGGAACTGGGCTGGTCTCCCCGCCACCCCACCCCAGTCCCGCTTCCTCTTGGTGTCGGTGAGGGTGCCCGGAGAGCTGGAGTGCAGGAAGCATCCCCAGGCCAAGGTGCAGGCTGGGGCGAGGGTGAGGAGCCCAAGGGTGACGGGTGTGGCGGTGCCCCAGGGAGAAGAGGGGCTGTCACCATGGAAACCGGGCTCTGGAGGGGCCAGGAGGAGAGGTTGTCAGAAGCAGGCGTGCAGGTGGACACTAAGCGGTCACTATTTCACCCTGGAGGCTGCCTCAGAGCCAGGAGTTGGGGTGGGGGCCGATGGAAGGGAGCCTGGGGGGCAGGGAGGTAGGAGCCAGCCTCGGGGGGACTAGTCTCCCGACCCGGCCTAGCAGGCTTCAGAGAGACTTTTCGGCTTTCACACTGCGTTCGTTTGCATCCCCTTGGATTTCTATGGAAAGAATGTTTCTGGAGGGATACAGGCTCACTGGATAGTCTCATAAAGCTGCCCCAGAGGACATGGTTGGCGAATTATGTGGGGGGCGGGCGTAGTTAGTGCACCTGGCGGCATGCGGAATCTTAGCTCCCCGACAGGGATTGATCCTGTACCCCTGGCAGTGGAAGCATGGAGTCCTAACCGCTGGACAGCCAGGGAAGTCCCCAGCATACTTTTAATTTTTGTGCATTAAATACTAAACACTTTTCTCTTTCGAGTCAATGAGATGCTTTTCTCAAGCAGAACCTAAGTCAGGTGTCACTTCTACAGGAGATGAAGGCTGCAGTGCAAGAGGATGGAGAGGAGGTGGAGGGATGGCCCAGTGGGACAGGCCCTGAGGCCTCCTCTTTGGGCTCAGGAGCCCTTGGGGATGCGGCGTGCCACCACGGGGGCAGGCTCTTGTCCAGAGAATCTCCTCACCGGTTCCCTCACTTCCTGCTTTCCAGTCTAGAGAGGTGAAAGGCAAATGATCGTTTTCTATAACCTCCTGGGCAGCATCTTGCGTAGATTCTCTCCAAACCTGTCCTGCTGCCGGCTGCTCCCTGCCCGCTGCTTTCTGCTCAGCGCCTCTCTCTGACTTCTCTAGACTGTTCTCCAAAGCGCCCCACCCCCCGCTCTCTGCCTCGCCTCCTTCAGCCCACCAGGCTCTCCGAAGGGGCCGCCCCTGACCGCCTAGCCCCTCGCCTCAGTCTTCTTCTGGGGACCCGCAGCACACCTTGGCATGGAGTGAACCGTCACCATCGGGCTCGGGGAGGTCCCCACCGTCTTCCAGGAAAATATTTAAAACGCTGAAGACCCCGTGAGGCTCTATGAGCTCACACACCCCCGGCCTCCGATCTGAGGTCCCCCCGCAATTCCCAGTTACTTCCTGGGGAGGGAAGAGGCACTTTGCTGGCTGAGGTTATAAGGGCCGGATTACCCTGAGTGATGCCTTTACAGCTGCGCTCCAGGGGCCTGGCTGCCACGGTGTATGCACGTGTGTGTGTGTGTGTGTGTGTGTGTGTGTGTGTGTGTGTGTGTGTGTTTGTGGGGCTGAATGAATTGACTTGTAGGCCTCACCCCTTCTCCAGCCAGACCTTTTCTGCTTCTGTTCCTTGTCAACCACTTAAAATTTTGCTTGAACAAACTCTTCTTATTCTTTCAGAATCTTTGAAAGCCTCCGGTTTAGCATTCTGCGGGGGGGCGTGGTGGAATTTTTTCTGGGACTAAAATGTAGGCTGAGAAGGCCAAGGCCTCCCTCTGCTGTCAGGGTCACTGTAGAGACCCCTGGAAGGGACTGTGGTCTGGACAATCTTTAAGGCTTTATGGTTCCAGGAGCTCGTGGTGCTGCGGCCTGACTCTGGCTGTGCCTGTGTGTGCGTGTGTGTGTGTGTGTGTGTGTGTGTGTGTGTATGTGTGGAACAGGCAGAAAGAGGGCCCAGCGAGCCACACCCAAGGTGGCCATGGTCCTCCCTGCCAGGCTCAGAGGGACCATGGCGCTCACCCATCCCTTCCTCCGATAATTGTCAACCCCAGGTCTTCTGCGGACACGTTCTGGTACTGCAGTGTCCTAAGTCTGTTGCCACACCTACACGTATCTGAGTCTGTGCCTCTCCCCAGTCACTGATCTGGTGGTCAGGTGGTCCCATGCTGGTATGAGAGGCAGCTCTCTGTGGGGTCCGCATGCACTAGTGCAGAGAGCAAGGGGTGTGGGGTTAGTTAGTGTAACAGGAGAGACAGCCTCGGGGCAAACTCCGCACTGAAGCCTGATGCGGGGAGCAAGGGTGCTGATGTCCCCATATCCCCTGCACCCCCCTCGGGAGATGGTGTGGAGTGTGCTCACCCTCTTCCTCCCGTCTCTCTGGGCACTTTGGCCAGGCCTTTGCTCCAGTAGCAGGTGGAGGGGAGGTGACCACTGCCCTTAGCGTTAATCCCAGCCAGAGCTGGACAGGAATGTCAGGGCCACCTGGTAAGCTTGCCTGGCTTCTGTGGAGCCCAGTGCACAGCCTCACTTGCTCCTTCAGCGGGGAGGGAACGGCAAGGAGGGAGAGGCTGAGTGATGCCCCGAGGATGCCCTGGGGTCCAGGAGCGGGTGGAGTGAGGACTCCTGTGATGCCCTGGGGGGCGTCACTGCCACCCCTGTTCCTGAATGCGGGGGCAGCCCGGCTGAAGTCCTGCTTGCTGCAACTCCCAGGACATTCAGCGACACTTACTGAGAGTCTGTGCACGGCTGCACTTGACCCGAGTTGCTAGACCGTGAGGGAGAAGGTGATGCGTCTCCTCAAGGGGTCACGTAAAGTTCTTTGGGGCTTTAAGAAAGGCCTGCCGCAAGCGTAGGGGTGGCGAGAAGAAACAGAGGGGCTTCCTGGAGGAGGAATCAGGGTACGGGGATGTGATGGAAGGAAGATGTCCTTCTGTGGCAGGGAAACTACAAGAAAAGGTGTGAGTGACGGGTAGCCTCAGGGACCCACTTTGAGTGCCTAACGGGTCACCTGCCAGGGTCTGGGTCCTGGACAGTGGAAAAAACACAGAACCAGGCGGGCCTGGGAAGGAACTCCAGCCCTGTCACTAGCAGTATGATGTGGGGCACATTCCTCACCCACTCTAAGCCTTAGTTTCCCCATTTATAAAATGGGGGTGACACACCTACTTTGCAAAGCTGCCGTGAGGCTGAGGGGCCACGTGTGTAAATGATCTGGGCACACACAAGGTGTTTCATAAAGGTTTGTTCTAATTTTCATCACTATTCGTGAGTCTTTCCTGAGCCCAGGACTATTAAAACCGGAGCCACGAGGGGTCCCAGGGATGGGAAAGGAGGCTTTGCAAATCTGAAGTTGGACCGATTAGAATCAGCTTCTTCCCATGAGTCATGCAGGTGAGAGAGGTGAGCATCTGAGCCTCCTGCAGCCCTGCCTTTACTGGTTTCAGCCTCCCAGAGCTACCTGGTCAACCATGCAGAAAAGGCGCAAATGTCACCGTCTGTTCTGCTATTAGTGACCAATTGGGGAAGGCTTAAGAATACTTGTACCGGGGATTATTTGTTGCCAGGTTTTTCCCAGCCCGGAGCACGCAAATTGCCTCTTATGAGATTAAGGGAAGCTGCACAGGGTCCAAGAAGCGAACAGATGGGTGGAAGGGAGGGGAGGCAGGAGCCAGCCCAGCGCTCAGCTGACACCAGCAGTGCCCGGCAGGTGGGAAAGGACCAGGGCAGGTGGCTCAGACCGTGCCTGGAGGCCCAAGTCTTGACTTCTGCTGCTATCCTGTGGCTCAGCACAGGGCCAGCTCTTAATGCAGGACAATGCGTTTTGGGGAATTTCTGGAATGCCCTGTTGTGACCTACTCAGGGGAGCGGAATTGGGGGTTATGGGGTTATGTCCTAGCCCCCTGACTAATAATAAGATTGATCATTACGGGGTGTAATGGTACCAGGGATGTGCTGTTGGCCACACACAGGGGCAGGTCCCACCCCATCAATCTCCAAGACCCCTGGCCAGGTGTGGGGATGCAGAGGAGAGACTGATGTATTTTGCACGACAAGGAGCTTAGTGTCTGGAGGCGACAAATACGTGCACAGGGAACTAAAATAAAAGGCGCCACAAGTGAGGTGTAAAGTCCTAAGAATATCACAAACCGGAAACAGACTCACAGATACAGAGAACAAACTATTGGTTACCAGTAGGGAGAGCAAAGCGGGGAGGGGCAAGAGAGGGGTAGGGGACTAAGAGGTGCGAACTACTGTGGATAAGGTAAGTAAGCTGCAAGGATGTACTCTACAACACAGAGGATAGAGTCAACATTCTTTAATAACTATAAATGGAGTATAACCTTTAAAAATTGTGACTCACTAGGGCTTCCCTGGTGGCGCAGTGGTTAAGAATCTGCCTGCCAAGGCAGGGGACACGGGTTCGAGCCCTGGTCCAGGAAGATCCCACATGCCTTGGAGCATCTAAGCCCCATGCGTCACAACTACTGAGCCTGCGCTCTAGGGCCTGCAAGCCACACTACTGAGCCCATGTGCTACAACTACTGAGAGCTGCACGCCTAGAGTCCATGCTTCGCAATAAGAGAAGCCACTGCAATAAGCCCACGCAACGGAATGAAGAGTAGCCCCCACTCGCCGCAACTAGAGAGAGCCTGTGCACAGCAACGAAGACCCAGTGCAGCCAAAGATAAATAAATAAATAAACTAATAATAATAAAAAAATTGTGAATCACTATGTGTTCCCCTGAAACTTATATAATAATAATAAAAAAAGAAAGTCCCAAGGAAGAAAGAGTTTTCCTTCTGGGAGAATGGGGAAAGGAGTTGCCGAAGGGCTGGCTTTGGAAATGGCCTGGAAGGGTAAGCAAGATAAGGGCAAGGAGGAAAGGTTCCCTGGGATGGGGACGGCGTAAGGAAAGCGAGGAGGCCAGAACGCGTTCAGGGAATAAAAGCACGGACGTCACACGGTCCAGGCGTGATCTCTGGCTGTGCTGTTACAGCTGTGCGACCCTGGGCAAATTTCTTAGTTACTCTGAACCTCAGTTTCCCCATAGGATGGTAATCATGCTTGCTGGGTTGTCTGTGAGAATGAACAGGACGCTTTGAGGAAAGCGCACAGGATCCTGCATGCCCTCTCACTGCGAGCCTGGTGTGCTGGGCGTGTGGCCTCTATGCATGTAGGATGTGTATCGAGAGAACGTGGTAGGTCCAGCTGCGTAGGCCCTGGGATGCACAGTAAGAAGTTTGCACTAACGAGAAATCATTACTCTTTTTTTTTTTTTTTTTTTTTTTTTGCGGTACGCGGGCCTCTCACTGTTGTGGCCTCTCCCATTGCGGAGCACAGGCTCTGGACATGCAGGCTCAGTGGCCATGGCTCACGGGCCCAGCCGCTCTGTGGCATGTGGGATCTTCCCAGACCGGGGCACGAACCCGTGTCCTCTGCATCGGCAGGCAGACTCTCAACCACTGCACCACCAGGGAAGCCCCCATTACTGGTTTTGACCCACAGGCTCAGGCCTGAGTTTGAGAATGATCACAGCGGCCACAGTGAGGAGGGTGGATGAGGAGGGATAAACTGAAGGCAGGAAGACTGAGGAGGAGGGTTTTGCTCCTAAGGGCTCAGGCTGAAGCGGCAGCCGTGGAAAGAAGGAAATGGATTTAGGAACCAACGGAGGTAGAGTTGATAGCACTTGTTGTGGGACGAGGAGGATAGAGGGCTAAAGGCCCCCCTCTCCCTGGCCTGCAGAACGGGGTGAATGGGTGACTGTTGGAACCACTGATGTCTCAGGGGAAGAAGCAGGTTTGGGGGAGGGCAGTGAGCTCAGTTGTAAATATGTTTGTGGAGAGGGGCCTGGAATCACTCAGGAGAAGAGAGAAGATGTCCTGGTTGGAGTTGGATCCTTGCGTCTGGTGGAAGGAGGTGGGATTCACTCACACTTACTGAGCATCACTATGGCTCAGGCAGTGGGAGAAGGGTTTTCGCTACGTGTCCTCTCATTGGGTGTTGACCTGAGAACTCATCTGCAAATCTGGAAAGTTACAGGTGTTGATGTGGCTAAGAGGGACATGGTTGCTCCAGGCTGGGAGTATAGGGGGCAACTGCCTCGGGTGGCACGTCTAACTCCTGTCAAGGTCTGCACAGGCTTAGAGCCCTGTTGGGATGGAAAGAGGTCAATCTCCTTCCTTTGGACCAGGATTGGAAATACAGAGAAGCCAGAAGAATAGGCAGGGGTGGAAGACAAGCCTTCTCTCTGTTGTCTGTTTCTCCTGGACCTCTGCTGGGAGAGAGGCTGGGACGCACTTTCAACCCCAGCATTGCCATTTGCAGCTGTTGGTAGCCTTGACTCTGAAACACAGGTGAGGGGAAGCTTGCCAATATCATGAACGTTCCAAAAATTGTGCTGAATTTTTATTGGGGCTTACACGGGAGAGAGTGACTACTCTTCCCCGGGCTGGATGAGGGGCAGAAGTACAGTGGGCACGTTCTCCCACCTCGTTCCTTGCCTGAGCTGGGGCAGCCAGGCAGCCTGTGATTCTCCCAACCTCACACGGCTCTCCCTAGGACACGCAGTCTGCCAAGGTTATCCTGGACAGCGTGGGGCTCTAATGAAAAACAATGGGGCTGGCCGAGGCAGGGTGACTCCAAAGGCACTATAAATCCTTCGCCTCCTGATTTTCAGCCTGTAGCCCCAGCCCGAGCCTGCCCTGAGTTCATTAGTGGCTGGGAGAGGTGGCCCCCCATCCATTTAGCCAAGTTCTGGATGCCAAGAAGACACTGATAAGGGCTGCTGGAAATACTGGCGCATCGGTGCCTGTGAAGCGCCCATCCATCCCTGCCTGCGGTCATCCTGGAGTCTGACCGAGATGGGAAGGGCAGAGCAGTGTGGGCTTAGGTGGTGGCGATGGGGGAGGGTAGAGATGGGAGACACTCGGGCAGCCTCTGAAGGCTAGGACACTGGAGGACATCCCAGGCCTCCTGCTGGCTGGCCAGGGGCCCAGGCTAAGCCCGCTTATTTCTCTGAGTCTCGGGCTCTTGTGTCTTTGGGATTGGAATATGTGCTCACTGAACCATTGTTGGGTTCAGGTAGTAGCATGAAATAAAGAAAGTGGGGCTGAAGAGCAGTGATGGTCATTAGCCCGAGAGGTAGCTGCAGGCATCAGTTACAGGCAGACAGAGCTCCTGTGGTGCCCTCTTAGAGCACAGCAGCTTGGGAGCCACTGGCTTCGGCTGGAGGCGGGGCCACGGATCCTGCCCTAGGAAGTCCAGCGAGTCCTGTTCCCTTTTATAAGAGATGCTGTCCGGACATAGGAAGCTGTGAGCACCCAGGCCCAGAAGGTACCAGTTTGGTGCTGCATCTGCCACCTCTTAGCTGTGTGCTCTTGGGCCTGACCCTTCCCATCTCTGAGACTCAACTCCCATCTGTAAATGCAGGGTTTAGACTAGAAGTCAATCCCTTAGGTTCCCCCTTTCAGCCCTAATGTTCTGTGTTCTGATTTATCCAAAGTCTTATTTTGTGTGTGTGGGTGGGTGGGTGCTAAGGCCCAAAAGAATAAAACTGAGGTACAAGGAAGTAAAAGCAAATCTCCTAAGACCATTTGGTCTATTTGGGGAATAGGGAATATCTATGTCCTAAATCACTTTTTAAAATTTATTTTTATTTATTTTTGGCTGTGTTGGGTCTTTGTTGCTGCACGCAGGCTTCCTCTAGTTGCAGCGAGCGGGGGCTACTCTTCATTGCATTGCATGGGCTTCTCATTGCGGTGGTTTCTCTTGTTGCGGAGCATGGGCTCTAGGTGCACGGGCTCAGTGGGTGTAGCTCATGGCCTCTAGAGCGCAGGCTCAGTAGTTGTGGCGCACGGGCTTAGTTGCTCCGTGGCATGTGGGATCTTCCCGGACCAGGGCTCGAACCCATGTCCCCTGCACTGGCAGGCGGATTCTTAACCACTGCACCACCAGGGAGGCCCCTAAATCGTTCTTTAAAAAACAAACATCTTAAAAAAATCATTTGTATGCTGGTATAGGCCTTGCCAGTTGCGGGTTGTTCTAAAACTTCTGTATGCATGAGAATCACCTGGGGAACTTGCTAAAAATACAGTTTCCTGGGCATCAAGCCAGAAATTTCAAGATGGTGGGTCCGAGCTGGGCCAAGGAATCTGGATTTTCACAGCTTCCCGGGTGGTTTTTGGTCCACATCTGAGAAGCACTGTTGTGGGCAATCAGCCCAGGCTCAGAGGGACTGCATCCTTTCCCATCTTGGTTCTGTCCCTGTGTGGCCTTGGTCAAGCTGCTGTCTGTCTCTGAGCATCCCGTGGTTTTCTCAGCTGCACAGTGAAAATCCTGGATGAGGTCAGTAGCTCCCACACTTTTCTTAGTGCACATACCCTTTTATTGATGGAATCTTGTGTGGAACCTCAGTGTATAACGTGGTTGGAGACAGAACTGGGGTGGAGGTGGAAGGACAGAGTCTGGCCCCTTGGGCCCCTGCAGTGGACCCCAAGGTCCCTCTGTTAAATGCTCCTGGAATCAGAAGGACCTGGGCAGTTTTGCTGGTCTCCAGGTGTTCCAGGAAAGGTAACATTGCTGTGTCCCACTGACAGGTGCAAAGCAGGCCTGGGGATCCAGGGGACACTGTGGCTGAGGCAGCCTGGCCTTGAAGCACGGGTTACTTCTGGGTCACTCACTAAACACTGCATTAGCGACAACAACTCAGACCTGGTGTTTATGGAAGAATCTTCTTGTGACTGCTGAAGACCTTCCTGATTGGAAGCAGATCATCTCAGTGCAATGTCCTGAATTTGTGCCCTCTTAGAGCCCAAATACAATCCACTCTTCTTGTTTTTTTTAAATTGAAGTATAGTTGATTTACAATGTTGTGTTAATTTCTGCTGTACAGCGAAGTGACTCAGTTACACACATATATACATTCTTTTTTATATTCTTTTCCATTATGGTTTATCCCAGGACAGTGTATATAGTTCCCTGTGCTGTACAGTGGGACCTTCTTGTCCATCCATTCTATACGTAATAGTTTGCATCTAGTAACCCCCAAATCCCAGTCTATCCCTCCCCCAATCCCCCTGCCACCCACCTCGCCCTTGGCAACCACAAGTCTATTCTCTATGTCTATGAGTCAGTTGCTGCTTTGTAGATAGATTCGTTTGTGTCGTATTTTAGATTCCACGATAAGTGATATCATATTGTATTTGCCTTTATCTTTCTGACTTCCTTCACTTAGTATGATAATCTCTAGTTGCATCCATGTTGCTGCAAATGGCATTATTTTGTCCCTTTTTTATGGCTGACTAGTATTCCATTGTGCATATATACCATGTCTTCTTTATACATTCTTCTGTGGATGGACATTTAGGTTGTTTCCATGTCTTGACTATTGTGAATAGTGCTGCTGTGAACATAGGGGTGCATGTATCTTTTTGCATTATAGTTTTGTCCAGATATGTGCCCAGGAGTGGGATTGCTGGATCATATGGTAATTCTATTTTTAATTTTCTGAGGAACCTCCGTATTGTTCTCCACAGTGGCTGTACCAACTTACATCCCCACCAACGGTGTAGGAGGGTTCCCTTTTCTCCACGCCCTCTCCAGCCTTTGATATCTGTAGACTTTTTAAGGATGGCCATTCTGACTGATGTGAGTTGGTACACAATCCACTCTTCGTGATCTTTGTTAATGGAGAGGAGCAAAGGTGTGAATAATCCAAAATGAGGGACATTTCAAAATAATGAATAATCCTAAGTGACGTTTATTTTCAACGCTGGAATGCATTTTGGTGTTCATGTTTGAATATGGATGTGTTTGATGTCCTGGGAATTTTTTTTTTTTTTTTTTGCGGTACGCGGGCCTCTCACCGCTGCGGCCTCTCCCGTTGCGGAGCACAGGCTCCGGACGCGCAGGCTCAGCAGCCATGACTCACGGGCCCAGCCGCTCCGCGGCATGTGGGATCTTCCTGGACCGGGGCACGAACCCGCGTCCCCTGCATCGGCAGGCGGACTCTCAACCACTGCGCCACCAGGGAAGCCCCAGGGAATTTTTAATACTTATGAAAAGCCACAAAAACCCAGCGATGAAGCTCCCTCTGGCCTCCTGCTCAGCTGGGTGGAAAACATTACCCCTGGTACTCGTCCACTCACCCTCCCCAGCTTGCTGTCTTTATGGCTCACACTTTCTTCAGGAGGGGATGGAGATCTTAGCTGATTTTGCCTTTAAAGGACTTTCATTCCCTTTGGGCTGCATGCAAATAAGAAAAAAATAAGAAGCTGTGAAATGTTAACAGAGGACTTCATTAAGCATCTTCGTGAGAGCATGTGCCAGGAATGGGGATATTTGCCAAAGATACCTGAGAGCTGACTATATATGTGTCTAATTAAAAAGGCGATTCTTCTCACAGCCCTGGGATTCTGGGTCTTGTCTTCTGGCTGCTCTAGGATATTAACCACAACTAACTCTTGTATATGCTTTATACATCACAAAGCTCTTCACTTACATTATTTTACTTAACCTACTCCCCTGACATCCTGTCAAAAAGATTCTATCATCAGTCCTGATGTAGACACTTGAATGTCGAGGTTCAAAGTGATGACAGCCAAGGTCCTAATGCAAGTGTATGCCCCATGCCAGCCCTCTTCTGTGTCACACGGCCTCTCCTGTCACCGCCTAACAGTGGCCCTGGGAAGGGCTCCGATTATCTGCTTCAACCCTGAGAATGCAGCAGCAAAGGAAACAAAATAAAACTAACTTGCAGTTACTGCCCTGTCTTTGTTTTGATTGTTTGAAGTGGAGATGTTGGTAAAGGAGAGATTTTGTGCTGGAAGCACCTTGAGAGGAAGGCGAGGGAGTGTGCAGGCTGCTGGGGGTGCCAGATGGGCTGAGGGCTTGTCTTCCTTTCCAGGAGGCTGAGGCTGGGTCACTGAGCCCAGACGTTGCAGAAGGATGGGGTGGGATGGGCTACTCCTTGGAAGCAGTAGCCTCAATTGCAGGCAAGCTATTTTCACATCAGTAATCCCGAGGGGTTGAGAGAATCAATCCCACTTTACGGATTAGGAAATGGAAGCTCAGAGAGGTTAAGAAACCCATCCAAGGTCACCATGTGCGCTGGAGGCTGGTGTCTGAACCATCTGACTCCAGTTATGGGCCTTTGTTTACTAGACAGTCCCCGGTAAGCCCTGAGAGTGTTTGAGCTGTGTGGTTTCCTCTTCAGAAAGCAGAGGCTGGCTACTGTGTCCTCCAGCTGCCCCCAGCTGTGCTCCCAAAACACACTGGAAGCTGAAGGGACATCTGCTTCTCGCTGCTGGTCACAGGCCCTGTCCCACCTGCAGACCACAGTCAGCCAAGAAACCTCTGATCCTCCTGGGGAGCCCCTGGGCCTGAGATCAGCTCCGTAAACGACAGCTTAGGGCAAAAGTCATTCACACCCAGGCAGAGGCACGGGCCACCCTGCTGCATCCTTGTTCAGAAGCCCTTTGCATAGGCCGACCCCCTGAAATAGCTTTCTTAGCGCAATCCAGGGCCGTGTGAGGAGTGACTTCCATGTCCTACAGGGCTGGAGCTTCGGGCCTTTGAAACAGCCGCTGTGATGTGGAGCGTCTTCTCTGTTGCAAAGGTGACCCAAGGAGGACCAGGTGGTGCCCAGCCTTCTACTGGGCACGGGATTGGGGGCAGCGAATGGGAGTCTTCCTGGGAGAAAGCTCTCCCAGGACGTCTCTGTTTCCAACCTGAAGTGCCCCTGGAGGGGCCGACTCCTCTGATAGGAGAGCTACTCATGGCTTCACTGGAGAGAACAGAGCAGCTTTCAAGCCTCCTCCCCGAAATGTAACAATATCCGGTACCACTTGATGTCTTGGGGAGAGAATTCCTGTCCGTAATTAGTTCCTGTATATCACCGTTAGTACTCTACTCAGGATTTACTGGGCAAATACCGTTTAACTGCACAATAACGACAGGTCCTTGCTGCTTATTGGCTAATTTACTAAGCCTGGAGAATATGGGGCAGGAGGGACTCTGAATAGGAGGTATCGTAACCCCTTGAATCAAACTTTATGAGTTTGGGTTTGGCAGGGAGGTGGCAGCTGGTAGCCAGCTCTCGTTGCTTTGTTTCTCAGAGTTGGCGGCAGACTGCTTCCTTCCCCTTTCTTTATAGCAGGAGAGGTCTGGGACTGGGCCCTGCGGCTGCCCGGGGCTGCCCGGGGCTCTGGAGGGCCTTTTGGTAGAGAGAGTCTTTGGCTGAACACATAGGAACTCGGCGGGAAGCCAGCAGCAGGAACCAGGCCTGGTGTCCTGGGGGCTCCATCCAGTCCTTCCATTTATTCCCTGCACTGGGCCTCTTTCTGTATCTGGGCCAGTGGGTGCGGGGTAGAGGGAACTGTCCTTGGCTGGCAGAATCCAGCTAATCTGAAACCCTCTCTTCTCTCGCAAGTGCTGTGCTGGTCAGGAAGCAGCCGTTCCTGGACACTTCCCAGCCTCCATCTGCTTGAGCAAAGTCTGTCTTTGTTCGGCAGTGCACTGTCTAAACTCCTCTAACCTATTTAGACCGCGGAGAGGGGAAGAGACACAATAATGAAAAACGCAACGTGCAACACTGCCTTATGCAATCTAATAAATTACTCAGTACCTGGCTGCCAGCTCAAACTAAGCCCAGTATTGCCTGCAGTAATTATTTGGATCACGTCCAGTTTATCTGCTTCATATTTGTGCTTCTGTGCTCAGTGGTAACTTATAAATGTCATTGTGGTGTTTATTCGTTATAATGAAACTTAATGACGTTGGAAGCCAGAAGCAGAGGTAGTGGAGCGGCAGGTTTAAAACAATCTCTTCATCTCTGGAGGAGGGCTGAGCTGAGATAACACGGAAGTTATGCCCTATAGAGATTTGCAGGGATGGTGGTGTCCTCATGCTGTGGGGTGGATGGAGAGAGCCAGGAGCCTCCTCCAGAGGCATCCGTCAGGAGGCGGGGAAGACTTGGCTGGGTTTATCCCTGGCACTGCCCCATCTGTCCTTGCTTCATCTTCTGAGGGCATTTAAGGGGGAGGCGTTCAATCTTTACACCACTCGATGGCTGGTCCAGATAAGAGATACAGGCTGCCCAGGGTCTTGGGAGGCAAAGGTCTTGATGGATGGGGACGGAAATTAGAACCTCAGGGTGACCACCGTATGGGAGACAGACCTTTTAAAAGAGACTTGGAAAAAGGGAGTAGGGGTTGGAAAACAAAGGGAGGGTATCCTGGAGGGCCAAGAGGGGATGGCGAGGCAGGTAGGGGGAGCACAAGGCATGAATGGAATAGGGAATTGCTGGCGGGTGGAGGCTGAGTACCTACCAGTTCTGCAGAAGTCCAGACAAAGATGGGCCGTCGGTGTAGAATGAAGGGTTTGGGCTTCATACCACTCCGGACTCTGCCATTTACTAGCTGTATGGCTTTGGGCAAGTTATTTATCTTTCCCGGGTTTTCTTTCCTCATGTAGAAAGTGGGAGTAGTAACAGATACCTCTCAGGATCGTGGTGATGATTAAACCAGGTGATGTGTATAAAGTGATGAACGCAGTGTTTAGACAGTGGCAGTGGTTGGCACATGGTAGGTGTTCAATGGCTGTGGCCGAGTGAATCCATGAATAATAACACTTCCCACCTGAGCGCATTGCAAAGCCGTCTTCCAAACAATCGAGCTTGGATTGAGACCTTGCAGCTGTGCAGGGCTGATCTTATCACCCCATTTTACAGTGTGGAAGTGGAGGCCCAGGCTGGTGACAGTCACTTGCCCAAGGCTACCCACCTGGAATGGGGAGTGGGCGCTGGCTCTCCTGCTTCCCCGGACAGGAGTGCCCCGGCCAGTCCGAGCTGGACGGCTCCCCAGCTGTGCTGAGGGCTGTGCTCTTCCCTCCTGACTGGGTGCCCTGCTCCCCAGAGCCACTCATGAACCTGGACCTGTGCTGACTTCCCAGCTGCACCTGGAGGCGGAGGCAAGCGGGGCTCTTTCTGTCCATCTCATCTTAATACTACATTTAGTGCCCACTCATGAAATATTCATTCTCTCCCCTCAGTGACATGCTCATACAAGGCTCCTAACATCACAAATATGGATGAAAATTATTAGTCATTGTTATGTCTCCCACTAGCCGATCCCCTCCCCCAACACGTCTCCTGCTTTGGTCTGAGCACAAGTGGGACTGAATTGAGGGTATTGACCTGGGACACTAATAATAATGCCTTGCATTTTATGGTGCTTTATGCCTTCTCAAAGCACCCGTACAACCATTGTGCGTATTTTATCCTTGCAACAAATTCACGGAGGAAAGAGGGCTAGCGTCGTGAGTACACCCATTTTGCAGACGAGAAAACATAGGTCAAGAGAGATCAAGGTCAAGGTCACATGCCTGGTCAGGAGCAGAACTTATTACTTAAAAAACATTATTAATGATTATTATTACTATTATTTTGGACTCCGAATGAAATGTTCTCTGGGAAACTCAGTGTGTTTGTTTTATGTGAATAAACAGTAGCACCATTTCCTTTATAGTCTGTAAAGAGTTTTCATCCCTATGATTTTACTGGTCCTCATGAGGCAGCTTCATTTATTCTTACTTGACAAAGCTCAGTGGCAGAGCTGGCCTTAAACCATTATGTCCCAAAGTGGATTCCAAGAAATCCTAGTCCTAAAACGTGCTCTAGGGAAAGCGTTTTGTGGTCAAGTAAGTTTGGGAAACTCTGAGAACCGTATCCTCCTTTTGGGGGTTCACCAGGCCCTTTGGCATAGTAAAGGCTCTGAGAGGTTCAGCAGGAGAGACTTCTTTAATCAGAGTTAACCCAGCCTCTGCCCACCTTATTTAACTATGCAGACTCTATTTCACAGAAAAACTATTAACCTGCTACAGATATGCTGCTCCAGGGAAATGCGTGTACGTGATCCCTCCTCGCCATATTTCCTGAGGCAGTGGAGTTTGGAGCAGGGCTGGGAGGGCGACAGGCAGCAGACATGCTCGTGGGGCCGTTAGAGCTGAAGCCCTCCCCTCAGGCTGCCTCTTCTCTTTCCTGTACCCGCAGGGCTGTGAGTTCCAGATAATTCACTCAATATTAGGTACAGTCAGTCCTGCTTACATCTGGGGCGGGATCAGAGGGGCTGTCTGACTGGTTGAGTGTGGGTCCATGGACAGTGCAATGCGGGGAGATACGGGAGTGGGCAGTCCATGGCCAAGGGGAGAAATCTACACGGATGCACAACAGGCTCTGGTCACGTCTGCCTTTGACAGTGACGGAGGGAATTACCCCATCCCCATCTCCCCAAATACACAAAGCTCCCCGAAGCAGAGTAGGCGTAAGAAGACCAGGGTTTGAATCTTAGCTCCATGCCTTTGGTAGATGACTTAATCTCTCTGAGCCTCACTTGCTTTGTCCTCAAAATGGAGCTAACACCACCCACTTTGTGATGTCATGAGGATTGAAGACAAGTGTGTGAAAGTGCCTCCCTAGCCCCACAGCTTTGCGGGCTAGCTGCCCCCTCCCTTCTGCCGCTCTCCCCAAGTCCCTCCAGTCTTACTGCAGTCAGACAAATGGCTCCCGCCACCTCTGTGCTCCAAGAGCATCTCACCTGCACCCCCCTCTAGCTCTCCCACCACCCTGCCTCCTGCTATTTCATTATGTGCCTGTCTCCCCATTGGACTCAAAATTCCCCGGGGGCTGTAGCCGACTCTGCCAGTGCCCCACCTGTATCCCTCAGGCCGACTCCCAGCTGCCAGCATCTGCTGCCCTTCTCCTGAGGTCTTCCTCTTCAGCTGCAGAGGCCACCCTGTCCTTGCAAAGAGCAGGACAGAAGTGCCAGGGAGCGAACACCCCGACCCGAGCAGCCCTCAGCCAGTTACTGGCAAGAGTGCTCTGTAGATAAGCCAGATCCTCGGGTGGCCTGACTGTAAGGCATGGATTCCACAGCACTTCCCAGAACCCCCCACTGGGATGAGGCTCCAGCTGCCCCCCGTTCAGGGACCTGATGGTACCCTCTGTTTTGGACGCCTTCCCTTTCTCTTGTCAATGCCCTACCGTCCTTCTGGCGCTGTCGGCACCTCCTGGATGAGTCCGTGCTTAGGGTCTGCTTCTGGGGGAACCCGAGCTAAGGTAAGGGCCTCTTCTACGTGTTTTTCATCACCACATCACCCTTAGCGCCAGGCACACGGTGGGTACCTGATGAGTCTTTTCTGAATCAGACAGAAAGGAACCATAAGCACAGGCACCTGAAGCCCATGTCCTAGCACGGGCTGGCCGAGGCGGGTGCCCGGGGCTCCCAGGGCAGGACGGCTGCTACTTCCTCTCCTCTGCACCTGCCCCACCTGACACCTGGTCAAACCTTGGCAGGTGCAGAGGACCCACAGTCTGGCCAGCATCCTTCCTCAACGAGAGAACAGCTCGGTGTTGTGTTTTGAGACCCTTTCCTGAGTAATGGTTGAGAAGTTCTGCTCTTGTACTAAGAATAGTGGCTATTCCTGGTACGTTTGATTTGGGGGTTGGGGGGAGTGTCACATCGCTCTATTTATCCCACAGTCTGTACGCAGTTACTGAAACTGTCACCGTGCCCTATATGCCACAGGCCATTATGTGTATTTCAAACCATTATATAAATGGACTTGATCTGGTACTTCTGAATGTCATTAAACTCCTCCCACACCCGTAACAACACAGTTACCATGGAAACGAATACTTTGGAGAAGGAAATGTATAGGGAAGAAAGCAGATGGACTGGGGGGAGACGTACCCGCCGATTACTGTTTCCAGAGCACAGGGCTCGGTGGTGTGACACGGCCACTCTGAGTCAGGTTTTTATTGACTCTCCTTTGATAAAAGGTCTGGATAATTCATCTCGGCCTGAACCTGCTCATTCCGGCACACAGCTCTAAAACTTTATGGTACCGCAGGCCATTAGGCACCCTCATTTATTCAGACTGTCCCTCCCTGGGGAGGAGGGTGGAGGGAGGGTCTCAGCATTCAGTGATGCAGCCTCTGGGGCTGGCTGAGGATGGGCAAGGGGAGGCAGAGAGAGGAAAGGATGCCTACTTAGGGCATAGGTGGCGTGGGGTGAGACCCCGGGATTTTGGCCAGTGGCTGCTACCTGTCCCTCGGTCCCATTGTCCCCAGTGCAGCCAGAATGACAAAACTGTAGACTCTCGGGGTTGAAGGGGTGTTTTCTATTTGAAACTCCTTTATAAGAGCCTGGCCGAGGAGCTGCCCATGGCCTTGGTAGGCAGTGAGTTTCCTGTCTTTGGAGGGATTCAAGCATAGGCTGCAACGACCTTTTATTTTTTTTTAAGTTTTTACTAAAGTATAGTTATTTACAATGTTGCGGTAGTTTCAGGTGTACAGCAAAGTGATCAGTTATACATATACATATATGAGCTCTTTTTTTAGATTCTATTCCCATATAGGCCATTACAGAGTATTAAGTAGAATTCCCTATGCTATACAGTAGGTCCTCGTTGTTTATCTATTTTATATAGTGGAGTGTATTTGTTAATCCCAATCTCCCAGCTTATCCCTCCCCGTCTTCCCCTTTGGAAACCACAGTTTGTTTTCTATGTCTGTGAGTCTGTTTCTGTTTTGTACATAAGTTCATTTGTATCATTTTTTAGATTCCACCTATAAGTGATGTCATATGGTATTTGTCTT
This sequence comes from Aethalodelphis obliquidens, assembly GCF_003676395.1. Lineage (NCBI taxonomy): Eukaryota > Metazoa > Chordata > Mammalia > Artiodactyla > Delphinidae > Aethalodelphis > Aethalodelphis obliquidens. Next base: position 7,141,581 of record NW_020838026.1, on the reverse strand, counting down.
TCTTTGCCTGACTTAACTTCACTCAGTGTGACAATCTCTAGGTTCATCCATGTTGCTGTAAGTGGCGTTATTATTATTTCTTTTTATGGCTGAGTAATATTCCGTTGTATATATGAACCACATCTTCTTTATCCATTCATCTATCGATGGACACTTAGGTTGCCTCCATGTCCTGGCTATTGTAAATAGTGCTGCTGTGAACATTGGGATGCAGGTATTACAATAGCCTCTTATAATAAAGTTTGTTCCCAGGGCTCAGGTATCACTTTCTCCAGGAGGCTTTCCTGGGCCCTGCTCACCTGGCCTACAGTTTGACTGGATTCCTCTTCTCTGCTCCCATAGCTGTTTACACACCTGGTTACAGCCATTAGGACACTGTGCTGTAATTGCTGTGATATCCTTGGGACAGGGACTGTGTCTTTACATGCCAAGGGCCCAGCACAGTGCTGGGCATGGAGTTAGCACTTAATACGTGGTTGGTGAAGGAATGAGCACGCAGCACCACAGTACTCAAAAGTATTTACGTGGATTGGTACTTGGCAGGCTATTGAGCCATCAGAAGAGGGTGTAGACTAGATGACCTTGGGTCCCTTCTGGCCTTGAGAATCTCTGATGATATGGTTCTAAACCTGCAGATATGGTTCTAAACCTGACGATACCTAAATTTCTGTGTCTCCCAAGCCACAGTGCTTAACCATTAAGCATACTAACCACAAGGCTAAAGAGAAAAAAACAAAACCAAAACAACCCCAAATCAACTTGACATGAAATATGTCTAATCTCTCCAAGTGGAGGATGAAGTTCCTGAGGACGGAGGCTGTATCCAGCCTCTGAAGCTCCTGTACCCGGCACAGTACTGGGCTCATAGGAATATGTTTCATGTCAAAACATACCCCTGTATCAAAAAAACCTACTTCCCTTCCTTTTCTCCAGAGGTCCTTGCTTCTTGTCTCTTTCAAAACATGGTCCACCCCCCACCCCCAGAAGTGGTCCAAGAAAATGAGAGTTCTTTACCTATAAAGTAAACATAAGCTCTAGACAGCAAAGCCTGAATGCCTAAAATAAAAATGGAAGACCTGGGAGGGGGGTGGACTTAGGCTCAGGAGTCTGGGTTCAAGCCTTCGCTGTACCGCTCGCCAGCTGTGCTGTTCTGGGCAAGCCCATCCCTGTCCTGAGTCTCGGCTTCCTCTTTTCCAGGTGATTTCTAATGTTTCCTCTGTGATTCTCAAGTTGCCCAGTCCCAGCATCTTGGGAGCCACTGCCCAGGGGCAGAGAAGTTCACTGTCCTTGCTCTTCTTTCATTGTCTACTTTGTGCAAACATGATGCCATGAAACATTATCCTGGGAGATAATGGAGACCAAGCAGAACTTACAGACTTGGGAAGGGAAACAGGTCTGAGCTAAATAATTGCAAAATGCACTTCTATGTACAGACTGAGCTAAGCCCTTGGAAGGAAAGAAATATGAGACCATGTAACACAGAAACTTGATCGAGACTGGGGAGGGGTGGGTCTGAGGATGCCTCACTGGAGAAGTGACACTTCAGCTGAGATCTGCAAGTTGAGCAGGGGTCACTATGTGAAGGGTTTGGGGATGGGGTGTGGCGAGCATGGCCAGTATCCTAAGAGGGGGGACCAGTGTAGACAAAGGCTGTATGGCAGGCGGGAATATGCCCTGTTGGAGGAGCCAAAAGCACGCTGATGTGACTGGAGTACAGAGTATTAAGGGGGCAACATGAGGCCAAGGGGGTTGGTAGGAACTAGGTCACAGAGAGCCTTATAAAACATGCCGAGCATTTAGGTATTTTCCCTACCGGCAATAGAAAGCTATTGAAATATTTTCAAGAGGAAAGTGACATTTTCAGATTTGCATTTTGAACTATTGCTGTGGCTAAAGGATGGAAGAAGAACTGGGAGGGAAGGGGCTGAGCTTGATGGACACAAGGAACCAGTTAGGAGAGCACAGCTGCAGTCCTGGTCAGGGGGCGTTGGCGATGGGTAAGGGCGCTGGCCGTCAGATGGGCAGAGGTGGACGGATTCGAGAGACAGTCGGGAGGTAACATTTCTAGGTCTTGAGGAGGATTTGAGAGGGGTGTGAGGGAAACTGAAGTCTGAAAAGGAGCCTGGCAGGGTCTGTGGTCTAGATGGCCCCCAGCTCGCCTTAGAGCAGCAGGGAGGGCTGGTGGCTGGAGGAACAGGTCTGGGGAAAAGCTCCGAAATCCACCGTCAGATGGAGGCAGGAGAATGGAAATGGTGGGCTCCTTGTTCCAAGGCGCCGAGCTAATTAAATAACAATCATAAAGCGCCCTGGAAACCTGAGTCTTGCCATAAATAATAAACAGGCACGTTATACAAATAATGAGCTTTGCAGCCCCAGTGGAAGAAAACACATCAGTAAGAAAAATGAAGTAAGAAGAAATGCACCCAAAAGCTCCAACTAACAAAATGACGGTATTAGCCAGTATCCGGGGCGCCCTGGCAGGCGGTGAAGGGACTGTCTCAGGAAAATGATGGTGGGCCCTCGGCATGAGCCAGACTCTGGGGGACGACAGGCAGAGGGCCAGGAGCTCGAGTGTCAGCCGACCCACCCTCCCCTGGGTCAGGTCCCCGGGCCAAGTCCAGACCACCGGACTCCTGCCCACGCCGCCAAAAAAGAAAGTGCAGCTTGTCCTGCAGGCCAGCGTGACGGCCTCCCAGCCATCCAGGGTCCAGCTGACATGGGCCCGAATTCATTCTCTAAGAACAGACACACATCTGCCTCTGGGGCTGCCGAATTTCCTAGTGCTGGTTTCTTTGGTGACCAAAGCATTTAAAATTATGGGGTGGGGGGTGAGAAGAGGGTTTTTGAATCATCACATTTCAAAGACGGAACGGAGATCATATCCAACATTACCCAGTTTTGCCCACTAAGAGGTTATCTATCATCCCAGGGTTTAGGGATCTGCCCCAGGCCATACACATGCCCATGGGGCACCTCTACTCATCATCACTCTGTGAGGGGACAGACGGGGAGAAGTGGACGTGTTAGACTCATTCTTAAGGATTAGGGAACAGGGGTGCAGGAGGAGAGGATGGGCGCCCCTGCCATCCCAAAGAACTTCCGAGCTGCTCAAGATGCCTGGGTTCTCATCCTCCAGGGCTCTGTCTCCCTCACAGGCTGAAAGGCAAGGACGTTGGCATGCAGAGCCTGGCCTAGGAGGATGGTGCCCCCAGGGGCTGTGCTGCAGCCTGAGCCTGTGTGGACCAGTGGCCATGGAGCAGGCCTTCTCCTTCCTCGGCCCCTCCCGCCCCTCCCGCCCCTCCCGCAGTGGCCCACCCCCAGTCAACGAAGCTGCCTTTGCTAATCACTTGCACTTGTTTCTTTCTGGGAAGATGAAAGTGACAGTGCTGGGAGGCATATCTGCTTTCCCTTCACTGAGCCGGGAGAAGCAGCCGGTCCCTGTGATTCTGAAGGTCTGGGGACTCTGCTGCCCACCAGATGCGCAGCCGGAGGAGAGAGGACGAAAGCCTCATGGGCAGGCCCACCTTGGCCTTGAAGGGACCCCCGGGCAGGGAGGCCAGGGCTTCACGGCTTCCCCTCTCCTCCTTTAAGCATCCTCTTCCTTACTTCCCCTTCATTTCCCCCTTCAAGAGTCCTAGGGCCCAGTAGCCTTTTCTGGTTCCATAGAAAGAAAGGGTCTTCCCTGGCCTGTGTCTCCCTCCCCACGTCTTTCCTGATTTTCTCCCACATCAGCTGGGGAGTTTCCTGTCTTCTGCCCCCGTTTTCTCCTGCCCCTTCCACTTTCTCTGTATTTTCAAGTCAAAGCTTTAGGGGCTTCCCCTCCGATCATGGCCTCAGCCTCCTCTTTCCAAATTCAACGAGGGCTGGACTGGATGTCAGGAGAGCTGGGTTGTAGTCCTGGCTCTTCCAGCAACTTCCTACTGACCCTGGGCGAGTCCTTCCATGGTCCCAGATCTCCCTGGGTGGGTGGGCTGTGCTACAGTCGCTAGAGTTGCTCACGGTTCTAACAGAGAGGAGTACTGGGCTTTCTGAGAGGCAAGCAGAGCCCCTCATCTGACACTACGCGAGAGCTTCCTATTCTGCCCTTGGATAGGATCCGCCCTGGGTAAGCAACGTGCATTGAGCAGGTGAGTGGTTCTGGGCTCTTCAGGAGAAATGGGTAATCAGGTAATCGGGGGAGGATGGAAAGAGGAAAGGGAATGGGGTGTGTGTGTGTCATGTTAGGGCACTTCCCCTTGCATATCTGATGGGAAATACCTGCCTAGTGATGCCCCAGATGACAAGGTGGCCCAGCAGTAGGAGGGGTGAGGAAGGAGGGCAGGTGGGTACAGGACGGACAACCCCACTGGTGGCCTCACCTCCTAGCCCTCCGCTTGGCTGACCTGCCCGGGTCCTAGCCTTCCCGGAGGGACTGTAGCACTGGCCTCGGAGGAGAGGCTGAGAGGTAAGGCTTATGGAATTGCTGGGGATGTGGAGACTCGTGCTCTACGTCAGGATGCCCTGCCTCCTGAGCTCCTTCTCCAGACCCACCTTACCCTTGTGGGTGGCTTTGGGTATTCCTCCATTGCCACTCCTGGCACTCATTAATTACTTAAATTGAAATTGATTACTCCCTATGTGCGAGACACTGGGCTAAGGCCCAGGGACTGGCAAGGAAATGAGGGAGCAGGACCCTTGCCTTCCTGAAGCTAACTCTTAGGTGGGACAGTTAGAGTAAGTGCCACAAAGTAGATAGGCTGGTTGTCACAACGGAGCACAATGGTGGGGGCCAGAGGGGTATCTGTTTTAGGTAAGGTGGTCTGGCAGGACCTCCTGTGGAGGTGACAGCAACACTGAGATGCGCCTGTGTGTTTCTGTTGGGAGCGGGAGGGCAGGGGCTATGTCTTATTTACTTTTAAAGCTCCAGTGCTTAGAACAGTGGCTGTCACTTACTATGAAAGATTGGTATTATTTTTATGGTGGATATTCTTTGAAAGTTTGATGAATAAATAAATGATCTCCTTCCAGCAGTTCCTACTTAAAGCACCATGTACTTAATCACATGAAGACAATTATGTCAAACAAATTGAATAGTCCCATGCCTAGTCTGTCTTTATTTGCACCTTTCTTGACAGCCCTTCATTGATTTTTGTCCATATCTCCATTTGACGCCTCAGATGTGTTGAGTCCAAACAGGAAAGAACACACACACACATGTTTTACCAACCACCTCCATTCCTGCAAATGCTGCAGATGCTACCCGAGAAGCTATTACGTGCTCCTAAATAGAGCAAACCTCTCATTAACTATCACATGCCTCCTTAAATGATTTTTTTTTTTTTTTAGGCAGTACGCGGGCCTCTCACTGCTGTGGCCTCTCCCGTTGTGGAGCACAGGCTCCGGACGCGCAGGCTCAGCGGCCATGGCTCACGGGCCCAGCCGCTCCGCGGCATGTGGGATCTTCCCGGACCGGGGCACGAACCCGTGTCCCCTGCATCGGCAGGCGGACTCTCAACCACTGCGCCACCAGGGAAGCCCCTTAAATGATCTTTGAATAGTGTTTTCTTTGTATTGCTTTTTGTAGTTTAACGGCACCAGTTGCGTTTACTCTAGCTTATGAGAAACCCCAGATCTATAAAGTTCCTGTTCATTCATTATTTTTCTCTTGCTTCTTCTCAAGCTGTTATGTTTGGGGGGAGTGTAGTGAGGAGGAGAGAGTGGAAGGAAAAGAAAATAAAAAGATACCAAATTAAGGAAACAAATGAAATAGGGAACGACTTCTCCCCGGGTGACAGACACCCTGTTAGATACTGTTAAACAGAACAAACGTGCTTTAATACAGCACTAGTTGGTTTTTTATTTTTATTCTAAATTGCAGATATAATGCTCACCGCCTTATCTTTGATGGAAGAGGCAGCTAATTGTTCCAATGTCTCACTAATTCTAACACCCGGGAGAAAAAATTATCATTTTTAAAACTCTTCTACCAATTGTTCAGTTTACAGCAAGGAGTGTAGTGCAGCGGGGACAGAGATGTCTGTTTCTTGATCTATGTCACAGCTGCGATTCCAGTTCAATTATTAATATGTGGAAGTTATAATCATTTTGAGTATTGGAACAAGATAATTATAAACCATAAAACAGCTCCCCATGCTTGCCGATGCTTTTTTCTTATGTGCAAACATGTTGGAGTTTGGGCATGTGAGCTTTAGAAAGAGAAAAAAATGTATAATATGGCACTCGGGGCAGTAAGCCTGGCTGGAGTGGGAGCAGAGAAACATTCTTTTCCTTTCCAGGCCCCTCCCGCCTCCCCTCCTCAAGCCTCCCACCGCTCCAGAGCCAAAGCTTACCCCCCCCACCCCCGGCATCCCTCCTTCTGCCCCAGTGACTCACCCGCCTCCTATCCTGTCTCCTCTGTTAGCGGAGATTTGTAACTCCTCACACATGGTGGTTTCACTTGCTTACCACCCCCTTGTCTCCTCGTTTACCCAGAAGCAGCAGCAGCTACTGTATGTGCTGTTATGTGTGAGCCTGAATGTGTGCGGGGGGGGGGGGGGGGGGCATTTGGGAGGGGCGAGAATCACAGGCACAGAGGAAGGCAGGGCTGGGGCTTAGCCGTTCTGTTACCTCCTGGCTATTGCCGTTGTCTCTGTTGCCTTTTCCTTGATTCTCAGTTTGTCTTCACTGGCGGAGGGTATAGATTGGGGTAGAGCATTCCTAACCAGGTCAACCACAGTCAGTTGAAAGGAATAACCCGTTTATATGGATTGTGTGTGTTTGAAGAGGGCACTTAGAGAGAAGAGGCATTGTTCTGGCATCTTCCGTTTTTAACAAGAAAAAAACAGTTTAAAATGCCGCCTCAGCTTAGTTGTTGCACAAAGTAAGGCTAACTGTCCTCAGAAGTCATCTGGTGCTGGTCGTGTTTCCAAGTCCTCCTCTAGTCCTCCCTGACTTTCTTCCTTCCTTCTTTACTTGAACAAAGTCTAAGGAGATATTAAGGCTGCATTTATTTTTCTTACCATTTTCCTAACCTCTGGTTCAGAGTATTACCATCGTACATTTCTGCTATGGCAAAGAAATGGATTGAATTGTGTTCCCCGACTGCACCACCCCCCCCGCCACTGCTCCTATGTTGAAACCCTAACCCCTAATTGTGACTGTATTTGGAGATACGGCCTTTACAAAAGTGTTAAGGTTAAATAAGGTCATAAGGGTAGGGCCCTGATCTGATAGGATTAGCGTCTTTGTAAGAAGAGACACCAGAGCGCTCTCTCTCTCTCTCTCTCTCTCTCTCTCTCTGCCATGTGATGACTCAGTGAGAAGGTTGCTGTCTGCAAACCAGAACGAAAGCTCTCACCAGAACCTGACCATGCTGGCACCCTGATCTTGGACTTCCAGTCTCCAGAACTGTGAGAAAATAAATTTCTGAGTTTAAGCCAGTCTATGGTATTTTGTTATGGCAGCCCAAGTCACTTGTGAAAATTTGGAGGGAGTCAAATCGTGTTCATCAGCCTTGTGATATGAATTTTTTTAGGCCCCAAGATCTTGAGTCAGTATCCTTCTACTGAGGTCAGGCACTCAGAGCTTGAGCTTTCAAATCCAATCCAAGTCCTGACTTTTTGGCACCCCTGTTCCCTGTGACCCTCATTTCAGCTTCTCTAATGAGCATTGCCAGCAAGAGAATGTGTCTATTCAGCACCATGGACAGAGGCATGCTGTCAGTTTCTACAAATTAGATGTTACTGCCTCGGCTCTCAAGAACGTGGTGTTGGGAAGGGAGGGGTAGGCTGCGAAAGAGAAAAGTCAGGAAGGGATACTGACTGGTTGGATGCAGAAAATGCAGCCCTCAACCCTGGCTGTGCTCAGCCACGGAGCTCCGACAAAGAGGAAGTAGCTTCTTGAGGCTGTTGCCTTCTTACACAGACAGGCATTGAAACGGGGGAGGTGATAGTCTTTATGTTTAATTGTGCTGGCTTAACGGCTGTCAAACTGTCAGTATGATGTGTGCTGGCAACAAACCTACAGCGGGTGAGGCATTAGGTCTGGGGAGCACATGGGGTTGTGGGTGTCATGGTCTGTGGGCTGGGAGGAGGGCCAGCTAAGGAGCATAGGAAGATGCGAAGGAAGAGCATAGGAAGAGCTAAGGAAGAGCATAGGAAGCTAAGGAGCATAAGGAAGATGTTAAAGAAGAGCATAGGAAGATGGCTAAGATGGTACAGGTGAGCTGCCTTTTTCATGCCTGGAATGGGAATGAGGCTACAGGGACCCTGGTCCTTGAGTGGGGAGGGGCCCAGCTCATGGCAAGCTGGGCTGGTGAGAAGCCAGGGTTTCATTTGTCTGACTTTATTGAATAAATGGCCTCCCCAGCCATTGCTTACCTACTTTTGAAGCCTGACAGTCTGTGGCATCTGATGGAAAGGCTTATGAACTGCATGGAGACAGATGGCTGGGGATGAGGAGATTGGCTCTTTATTACAGCAGGACCGTCAGTGACAGCACTCCTCTCACATCCTAGCCTCCATATCAATGTCAATACCTTCCTCCAGCCTTCTGTGGCCCAGTCAAACCTCAGAGGAAAGACCCAGTGCTAGAGGAAGGCAGAATGGCCTATGAGTAAGTGGGAGAGGTAGGGCCGATGGAGTCGGAAAAGAGGGCAGTTTTTCGAGGGGAAGTTCTTTGAGAATCAAAGCTCTGCCTTATTCTTGTATAGTATCCTCCCAAATGCCCCGTGAGGTGCCGTTAATTCAATAAGCGTCCAAGACATGTGAATGATTAAGGAAAAGGGCAGAGAGGTCTGGATTAGAAAAGATAATAGAAGCAGATTTAATTGCACTGGGTGGGTAGCTGAGGAACAAAAGGAAACAAAGAGAGAGGAAGAGAAGGAGGGGGCACAAAGGGAGGAGGGAAGATAGCATATGAAGCATGCTCCGAATCAGCATACAGTGCTTCAGGCATTAGGTCCTCTTCCCCATGTTACTAGCTGGACGGCTTCACGGAAACCAAACTGATGTGTCCACTGTCCTTTCTGAAATGGCCCAGGCTCTTTTTCCTGGTACCGTAGTTGTAGGGCATAACTTCTTCCCTCCCCATTTCCCCTGAGAGGGCGGGTTCTCACTGACCTTCATTCATTCTCCGAAACTTGTCCTTGGCCATGTAGCCCAGCACCAGACAGCATCCTCTCTTCTGGAGCCCCAGCTCTGGAAGAAAAGCAGAGGTCGGTGAGGTGGGAATGGGTCAGGGGTCAGTGCAAGGGATGTAAAGCTTGTTGCTCTTATAAACAGGGCTACTTAATTACTTAACAAACATTTAGAAAGCACTTACTATGGTCCAGACATAATTTAAGACCAATAATTTCGTCATTTGATCCTCACCACAACCCTATGAGGTATATGCCATTGTTATCCCCATTTACAGACATATTAAGCAGGCAGCCTTGGGTGAAAGAGCTGGTAGGTGGCACAGCCGGGATTTTGAACACAGGCAGCCTGACTCCAGCGTCCATGTTCATAACCATTACTCTATAGGTTCACGAGGCCCTATATATCCCAGGCATAGGGACTATGCTCTGATCACACTGAGATTGTTGTCAAGCCAGAGAAGAGGCAGAGTCCAGCCAGCGGCGTCCAGGATGGAACAGTACAACTAGACACAGTGGCCAAAGGAGTGATGGGTAAATTTGGAAGAAGACACAGGGGTCAAGGTGTAGGTAGAAGGAGTCTATCTTTTGGGAGAGAGTGAATTTCTGGGGCTGGGGATCCCTGTTCATCCTTATATTCAGGCGCAATTCAGCATTGTCATCCGGCACTTATGAGGTGTAAACACAGTGTAGAGCACAGGGGTGGGGATGGCTGAGAGACGTAAGACACAGACTCTGGTCCCACAAGACTTTGACCCAATGGAACAAGAGGTTAGAACAACAATTCCAGGTAGAGAAAGCAAGAGACCGTTTTCTCCCCTACGATATTTTGTAAATCAGTGCTCATTGTGTGTGAGCGTTGGACTGGAGTACCTCAGCCAACCGGGCAAGATTTCCTCTCTGGTATTTATCCTTTCTTCCTCACCTGTCTTCAGCACTTGTGGGCTTTGAAGCAACTCCACACCAAGTTTCTCTTTTGACCCTCACAACAACTGCATGAGGTAGGCAGATCGGTTATTACTATTCACATTACGCAGATGAGAAAATTGAAGTTCAAAGACGTTAAGTGACTACCCATGATTATTGTAGACTCCCTGCCCCTCCCTCTTTGCTTTGGAGTCGTACAAATGTGGCAGCTGTCATAAACTGGGTAAATGGATAGGGGTATGATTTCTGGAGGTGGGGACGTGCCCGCAGCTCCTTCCAGGCTTTGCTAGCTTTCTGGACGCCCAGATACTCTCTCCAACGGTTTCTTAGAGAAGGAGGTTCCCCCTGAGGGGTGTGTCACAGCAGCTTCTCCCACGACACTGGGTGTTCCTCTGAGCCCTAGACAGTCTGCATCTAGGCTGTCAGAGCATAGAGAGGCTGGGCTCGTTCTGCCCCCTACCCCTCCACCCACCTCTTGTGGCCCAGGCCCAGCCTCTCTGGGCAGCAGGATGAAAGGGCCCAAGAGACACGGCTAAGTCGAGCTCAGGGGCTCCAGCCCCAGAGGAAAACAAAGTGTGGTGGGCGGTGGCAGAAGCCATGGCCCAAGGAGGTCGCAGGCTTTGATCTCCTGATTCTTTAAAGGGGTTTATTGACTATCAGTAAAGAGCAGAGAAGCAGATCTGAGCGTGCCTTTTCCAAAGGCACTCACTTCTCTTCCTTTCCCTCCACGCTTGTCTGAAGGCACGGCCAAAACGCCCTCACTTCAAACAGCCTTACATCTCAGGCGCTCAAATTGACGATGTTAAGTTCCCTCATCCAAGGCCTTGGCCCTTTCTTCAGGGGCTCCTGCTCTGTTGAAAGCCGTGCGGATCAAAGGCCCTTTGATGTTTACTTACTATATTTGCGGATCCTTTCTAACAACCACCTTCAAGAGGCAGGAATGCGGCATGCCAGGAGGGGGCCAGCGGAAGCCCAAGCTGTGGGGAGGCTCTGAGCTCCAGCAGACAATAGCCTCTTGCCTGGCGCTGTATTGAAACCTCAACATGCTGACGACAGGCAGAGTTAACCAGCCCATTATAATTGCATGCATATTGTTCATCATCACAATGATACAATTGCTGATGATTCCTATTCTATTTTCCACTGACTTCTTACGCTCATCTGAAGCACATCTGTAGCAGCTCCTAATGAGAAACGGAGCCTGGGTTCTTGCATTGAGTCCAGGAACGAGCCCAGGTGAGCACTGAGGGGTGGAGGGCGGCAGATGCTGGATGGATTTTGGCCCGTGTTCGTGCTGGGCTTCCTGGACAGTCCCCTCGACTCTCAAGGAAATGGAAGAAGCACGATTCTCCTAAAGATTTCGAGACTGGGGACAACCTGTTGACTCTGTGTTATCTGGGCTGGCTGTCTCTGCCACTGCAACCGACCCTGTCCTATGTCATATATAATATGCCCCCGGGGGAATCGCCCAAGGAAAGAGGCTGCACATACGCACGGTTATTATAAGTAAGAGTCTCACTGACCATGTCTGACTTTTGCAAATGAGCAGGAAAAGAAGTTTTTTTTAAAAAACCTGATTAATAAAAGAAATGGAGGACCAGGCAATTTCTCAATGTATTTGGCTCATTTAATTTGACACTTGTGGGTTAGTCTTAATTATTTAGGCGGCTACATTACAAGGCCCTAATAAGCACACTGCAGAAATGTATTAAGTGAGAGGGCTCTCTGACTGAGTCTTTACTGAGAAGTGGGGAGAAGCCACTGGGATCTTTGCAAGAAAGAGCAGGTTGGGGGATCAGCGAAGTGGGAATTATCTAGCTATCCATATATGAAAATTTGGGGTGTTCTTGGGAGAGATATTGCAGAGCTAAATTAGAGGTCATTGTTTCCACATGAGGAAGCAGGCCAGGGGCCAAAGTGAGGGAGGGGAGGAGAATCTAGAAACACAGGTGTGGAGGATGGGTGTGGTCAAAGATACTGACCAGAGAGAGAGAGCTGGGGGGAAGCAGGAACCTATGGCATCCTCTTGGGAAAACGCCACCAAGCCAGATCAACCAGGCTATTACGGGAGACATGAAAGAATGTGATAGAAAGAACAATCATTGTTGAACAATCATGGTGAATCAATGATTGTCAATCAATCAAAAGTGAATCAATCATTCACTTTGTGATCTAGACCAGCCACCAGACTGCGACCTTCCTTGTCACATGGCATGGGACCGATGGTGGAGTCAGGGTCCTAGATGCTTATTTTAGGACAGCAAGATGATGGGGTCTTCTCCACGTAGACTTTGGGGCTGCAGCCTTTGGCTGAGGACTAATCAGTAGCAGAACCAACAGATGCACTGAATGTACCCATGGGAAATGATGGACGCGAATGGAGTCATCCTGGCTTAAAGGACAGTTCAGAGCAAAGAAGGCCAGTGTCACCTGCAGATGGGGATGTGGAGGCCGCTGTCTCAGGAGGACAAAGAATTACGGAACGCTGCTACACAATGAAACATTCCCTGGGAAGCGGTGTGTTTCTTAGGGAGAAGTCCAGATTGCACCCCAAGAACTCCCGGCCTCTAGACTGAGCAACAGAAGGGTGAGGATAGTGCCTTTTTAGGCTCAGAGTCCTTAGTCCTAAGCACAGTGCCTGGCACGTGGGAATGGATCAGGAAAAGTCTGACTTAATGGGTAGTAATCAGTTCTCCCCAACCTGGGCCAGAATGGAATCAGGAGGGCTTAACCCTGGCACAGTGGATTAGGTAGATGCAGATGGTCTGAAGTGAATGAACATTGTAATTCATCAGAACAGGAGTCTGGGAAGTGTGAGGTTTCCTCTCGGGAGGAATAAAGAGGGATGGCTTCCTAAATGGAATGGTTTTCCTTCAGTTTCAGAGGGTGAGGATGGGACTTTTTCTAGCCCAAGGATTCCTTATTCTTACTAGTAATCATAATGATAGTGCAGTGATATTACCTCACATTTGTGGGATACTTATTTTTTCACGATGCTGTCATATTCACTATCTTATTGGGTGTTCACAGTAGCTCTGTGAAGCACGCAAGGCGGAAATGATTTCCTCCGTTTCGGTTTCAGAAACAGGCTCAGAGAAGTAAAATGACAACTCAAGGCCAAAGCACAGTTGGTAACAGTGCTCAGGCTAGAATCCAGGTCTGATTTCTGGCTAATTCTTAGGGTAGGTTCCGGGATCCCAGGGCTGCTGATGCCATGATTCAAGACAGAGAAGAGACAGCAGAGATCAGTGGTCCTGGCTGGGACTGTGGGGTGAACTGTGTCCCCCCAAATCCAGTGTTGAAGTGGTAACCTCAGTACCTCAGAAGGTGCCTTTATCTGGACAAAGAGACTCGACCGAGGTAATCAAGTTACAATGGTCAATGGGGAGCCCTAATCCAATATGACAGGTGTCTTCATAAACAGGGGAAATTTGGGACAGACACACATATAAACATGGAGACAGCCATCAATAAGCCAAGAAGGGAGGCCTAGAACAGAGCCTTTCCTCACAGCCTTCAGCAGGACCCAACTCTGCCAACATCTTTTGTGGACTTCTAGCCTCCAGAACTGTTAGGTGATACATTTTTGATGTTTAAGCCACCCAGTCTGTGGCTCTTTGTCACGTCAACCCTAGCAAGCTAACATAGACAGGAAGAGGGGAGAAGCTGGTCTTCTATAGGACCTGGCTATTTCCATTGGCCAAGACTCTGACTCCCATCCCTTGGTCACAGGGGATGCAGGGAGCAGCATCGCACGACCACTGAAAAGGCTTGTGAGAGGCACCAACTGATTGGAGAGCGGCCAGAGGGGCTGCTAAGGTGGGACAATGGGGGTGGTGGCACAAGAGATGATGGGAAACAGGGCGGGTGGGGAGGGAGGGCAGCTGTGGGTCTTGGTGGCAACCCAGGATGCTGTGAGCATTCCTGCTGCCAGCGTGAGGATGACATTGGCTAGAAGAGTGTTTGCTTATTGCCCCAGCCAGAAACAAATGAGCTGTGAGGTGACCACGGATCGAGCTGGTGACAATGGACAGGTTCCACGTCCTTCTCCCTCACCATTTCTTTCTTTCTGTTTTTAAATTTTTATCGGAGTAGAGTTGATTTCCAATGTTGTGTTAGTTTCAGGTATACAGCAAAGTGAATCAGTTATACATATACCCACTCTTTTTTAGATTCTTTTCCATATAGGCCATTACAGATGATTGAGTAGAGTTCCCTGTGCTATACAGTAGGTCCTTATTAGTTATCCATTTTATATATAGCAGTGTGTGTGTGTGTGTCCATCCCAATCTCCCAATTTATCCCTCCCTCCCTTTACTCCCTCGTAACCATAAGTTTGTTTTCTACATCTGTAACTATTTCTGTTTTGTAGATAAGTTCATTTGTACCCTTTTTTTTTAGATTCCACATATAAGCGATAACACTCAGTATGACAATCTCTAGGTCCGTCCATGTTGCTGCAAATGGCATTATTTTGTCCTTTTTTGTGGCTATCCCTCACCATTTCTGAGGCTATTCGGTGCATCTGGGGGCCCTTCTGTCCCCAACGAGCCCAGTCACAGTGGTTCAGGGGTGCCTGCTGAGGACTAACCCTTTACCACCTGAAGCTGTTAGATGGAGCAGGTCCCCAGAAGCCGACCTAACAAGAATAGAGCATGATGGGCGGGCAGTTTGGTGTGGATACAGCAAAGATTTCGGGAGAAGAGAAAGTGAGACAAGGCAGGAGACAGAGTCAGGGACCAGACCTGGAGGACCTGGTGAGCCTTGCCTAGGAGTCTGGACTTTTCCTACAGAATGCTTAGCAGAAGAAAGGCCAGACTTGCGTCTTATAAAGACCATATTAGCACTGGGGCAGATGTGGCTGGGAGAAGGTAAGACCAGACAAGGGAGCGCAGCTGGGAGACTGTGGAACACTCCTGGCGGGAGGCGATGGGATGACATGTGCCCCCTCTTCCTGCTCTCCCAAGACAGCCTGAGAGGAGAAAGCAGGTGAAAGGACCCTGGGCTTCTCAGAGGGACATTCAGAGCTTCCACATCCCCGCCACCTTGACACAGGAGAGCAGTGCAGGGGCTGAAAATAGCTCCCCAGATAGTTCCAGAGAGCAGGTGGAGAAGATGTCAGCTGGACCTGGTTGGAGTCACAGGGGAGCCCTGGGGGGTAGGGGCGGCCACGTATGCTGTAAAACTACCACTGCCGGCTGGAGCCTCACTTCAGCCCTTAACAGTCCTCAGGGCTTCTCCGGGCTTCAGTTTTCTCATCTACGAAATATGGATACTGGTAGTAAAACCCTTCTCACATGGTTGCCATGCAAATCCAATGAGACAGCATTTGATGAAAAGGGCCTCCTCGAATGAAGTACTGATGAGGGAGAGTTCAGGAAACAGAAACAGAATATCAGACTGGGGTTTAGAGATCATCAAATCCCCTTCTTACCCTCCTTTTTTTCTTTTTTTTTTTTTAACAGCTATGAAAGGGGAGACTCAGGGAGGTGAAATACCCTGTCCAAGGTGATAAAATGAGCTGTTAGGTGGCATCTTTGAAGGTCAGTGTGGCAGAGACAAGTCAGCTGGGCTGGAGGAGTGAAGTGAGTCAGGAGGACCAGCCAGGGGGTGTCACAGGCGAGGCCACAGGACCAGAGGTGCTGGCGACTGAGAGGAAATGGCGACTCGGAGAGATGTTCTTGACCGAGACAATGGGGCTAAGCATCAGAGTGGCTTTAGGCCGAGGAAGGGGACAATGGCAACGACAAGGTCTTTAGTGGGGAAGACTGCAGGAAGTGAGGGGGCTGGGTCAGAAGTGATTGACAGGGCTTCCTTGGTGGTGCAATGGTTAAGAACCCGCCTGCCAACGCAGGGGACACCGGTTCGATCCCTGGTCCGGGAAGATTCCCACATGCTGCGGAGCAACGAAGCCCGCATGCCACAGCTACTGAGCCTGCACTCTAGGGCCTGTGAGCCACAACTACTGAGCCTGCACACTAGAGCCTGCATGCTGCAACTACTGAGCCCACGTGCCTAGAGCCCGTGCACTGCAACGAAGGGTAGTCCTGCTCACTGCAACTAGAGAAAACCCACACACCACAACGATGACCCAAAGAAAGTGATTGACAAAGGAAGCCTATGAGGTTACATGTGACGACGGTGCATTTTGGACTTCCTGTATTTGAAGGATCCCCAAGTGAACAGGTCCTGGATGAGTACATGAGCACAAGTTCAGATCTGAAGAAATACATTTTTAACCAGCTTCACTGACCTCGGAGAGCAAATATCTTGGTCTGTAGACCAATTCGTAATGTGATGAATTATGTAAAAAGCAGTGGGATGATACAGGTAACCTCTGCTATAGTACGGCTACCACCCCTCCATAACCAGCAAGTATTTACAAAATGCGGCAGCTATAAAACCCAACCCACGAACACTCGAGAGGCACGATGCTCAAGACGAAAATATGTAACACAAGCTTCCTCTCCCAATGAGATTATGATCCAGTTGGTTATGTAAGGCATACACCTGTGAAAAGGTAGCGTCAAAGACAAGCAATGGTTCAGTTAGAGAAGCGTCATGAGGCAGGGCTGGAGTCATTTCTACGTGAACGACAATAATTGCTGTAGGGGTCCCGACGAGGAAAAAGGAGCTCAGGTGGTCGGGTGGGCCTCCTAAAGGACCTGGGGCGCTGCAGATTTGTCTGGGGTTTGCCTTGGTTGGGTGTCTGTGCCCATGGCCTCTCTCGTAAGTGATTGTTCATCACAAGCCTTTCTGCCCGGTGGTAGCCCCCTGGTGGCAGGATGCTGGAGTCTCACGTTTGGCGAGTTCTCGCTATGATTCTGCTAAACTGCTTTCTGCATCGGGTCTGCCTAGTCCTGTTTTCAGCATAATTCCTCACATCCCAGGCAATAAGGGTGCCCATAAATCATGCAAAGATCACAGTTTTCTGATCAAACTCTCTAGGAAAGAGTCCTGAAGAGTGGGATAGTAAAGGTTTATTAATCCTGTCTAGTGCGTGGCTCTGGGCCGCTAGGACAAGTAATAAATGTTTAATAGACCAATAATACCTGTTTCATAATTTTTGAATTGCATTGCTTGCTAATGCTAAGTTTATTAAAGCACTATAAACTTTACATTGTTGTAAAGACATAATTGCTCTTTCATTGCTTATTTAATGAGTTAATTATATTAGAACTAAGTTTTTCACTGTTCATGTTAAGTATCAATTAGTTCTCTTAAACAATTGATTTGTATTTAATTAACTATGCTATTACATACCAATTAAATTCTTCTAAGAGAAATCTGAAACACACGTGGTCTTAAATTAAATTTTTTAAAACAATGAATTACAGAAAAAGCTCACATCTAAGGCTTCCCTGGTGGCGCAGTGGTTGAGAGTCCGCCTGCTGATGCAGGGGACGTGGGTTCGTGCCCTGGTCTGGGAAGATCCCACATGCCGCGGAGCAGTTAGGCCCATGAGCCATGGCCGCTGAGCCTGCACGTCTGGAGCCTGTGCTCCGCAACGGGAGAGGCCACAACAGTGAGAGGCCCGCGTACCGCAAAAAAAAAGCTCACATCTAGTGACCCTCTTTTAGGAAGAGTTGGCAATCGTTGTGATAATTCCAAAAAATTTTTGTGGCCACCAGCCCATCCTCACTACCTCCTGCAGGGAGCAAGGCTCCTTCAGGCCCCAGATGGTAAGCGCCTTGCGGCTCCCTACAATAGCAAGGACCAACATCGCGGCAGCCCTTTGCCAGCCCCCGCCTTCTCAGCTGCCTCAGCCGTGCCATTTACTGCCTGGCATGGCCCTACCCCAGTGTGGCCAAGGCAGGCAGCATATCCGCAAATTCCTCACCACCAGCTGTGGGGCCCATGACTGTCTGTGTTGTTCCTGGCCCCAGATCCCATGTGTCTGCAGGGTCCTATGTGGTCCCCAGTCCTCCAGCTTCTCCAAATCTCTGCTCACTGCCCCGAGTCTGTACCTCGTGGGCAGGAAAAAGACAGCCCTGGGCATTTACTTTCCTCTTCTTGTTTCACCCTCACACAGACGTTATGAAGCTAGGTATTATTATTCCTGTCTTTGTTTATAAAGAACTGGACATTTTAGATGGGTGAGGAGTTTGCCAGCGTCCCTCAGCTGTGAGTGGTGAAGCTTGGGCACACCTGTGTGCCTGACTCCGTGCCTGGTGTCTTCCATGCTGGTCTCCCTTCTCTGTGAGATACGACTCCTCACCTACCCTCAGATGCTGCCTGGGGGTCTTTCTCCCAGCTGATTAATTGCTTAGAGTTCCAACGCGGCCACCAGCTGACTCCAGACGTGGCCTTCCTCTGGGCCACTTGGGCATCCGTGCAGCCCCCAGGGTCAGCAGAGTCCACCACACCCCTCTGCACCCTGGAATTGGGACACTGGCTGCCCACCCCTCCCCTGGGGGCTGGACGTGGCCTCGCCTTGCCCCTCTCCACTGGCTGGTGTCACCCACCATGGGGCCAAGCTCACTTAATTCACCAGTGCAATTAAAGTTGCCATTTACTGATTACTTATGATTGATTAGTCTCTGGGCTGAGTACTTTGCATGTATTATTTTCTATCGTAAAAATTCTGTAAGGTAAGTCCTATTATTGTTCCTAATAATAGGAAACTGGTAATCCAAAAGATTAAATATTCACTCAGGGTCAAACAGCTAGTAAATGTGGAGGCCAAGAAAACTGACTATAAACGAGGTTCTTCGTGCTACTAGTATAATCTTTTTGTGAGAGGTGCAGGGAATCGGGGGAAGTTTAATAATGTTGGTGGAGAAGTTTTATGGGAAGCAGTTTTATCACATGTACGAGAAAACCTCAGTCATCTCTGATTTAGGATATCTAATCCCAGTGCTTAATTGCTCTGTGGAGGAGCGTGACAGAGAAACGAGATGATGAAGGCCACCCCTCCACGCCCTGGCCTGCCATCAGTCTACTTATCCTGTGAGGAACGGGGACTGCTGAAGGCCATAGGCCTGGAAGGCTTTTAGACTTTTCCTAAGAGCAAGTTGGGGGTTGGTGACTAATGTTTGAACGGGGCCGATGCTCGAGAGCTGTGGCCCTGCCCCTGGGTATGCTCAGCCTGGTACATGCAGTTAATTACGCCAGGAGGCCAGGCAGAAAGAGGGCATCTCTCCTCTCCTTTTTCTAGTAGGACCAAAAAAGTCCCCAGTGACTAAGGCTGAGGGCAGTGGGAGGCCTGCAAGGTCTCCCCACGTCCACGTGCTCCCACCCCGTCCCCTGCCCTTCTCTTCAATACCAGATCTAAAGCCAGAAGGCAGAGCCCCCATAAGAGGCTATGAATGTAAGACTGATTTGTGGTTTGCTATTCACACAGGTTCGTAGCCCCATTGATCAGGTGGGGCTCAGGAAAGTTAGGTAATTTTTCTGAAGTCACACACCTGGGAAGGGGAGGAGTCAGGATTAAAATCCAGGTGCATTTGATCCCAGAGCCCAGGCTGTGCCCTTCTGCCAGGATGTAGCCTAGATGCCGCACACACAGCTCAGGTGTCCCGCACAGACCCCAGTGGGAGGAAGGGGACCACGTGTGTCCAGAGGGTGCTGGCCAATTAGGTCGGAACTGCCAGGTGGTCGGGGGGCTCTGAGAAGCCCCCGTGGGAGCCAGGTCCCTGGGAAGTCATGCCTGGAGAAGGAAGGGTGGCCTCCAGAGAGGCAGGGGGCGAGGGTAGGGCAGGGAAGCATGGAGGGGTGGGAGTGGGGGTGGGGGACGAGAGGAGCAGTGCTGCTGTTTAGTTTTGTGCTTACAACCCCCCCGTCACCCATTTATGGCCCAAATAAAATCATAAAGGCTGAGGAAGAACCAGGAGGGTCCCATAAAGGCCATGAGCTGGATTTAAAGCATTTCTCACTGGAGTCAGGTGGGGATGGCCAGGCTTTGTCCTCAAGCCCACATCCCACTGGACAGGGCTGGGGTGGAGGGAGACGTCAGTTCTCACCTGGCACAAGGGAAGAGGGCAGAGAGAAGGGAAATGTGTCCGAGGAGTGCGGGGAGGGGAGGGTCTTTTAGGGTCTTTGGGATGGAAGGGGGTAGACTAGGCCTCAGTGAGCTGGAGGGCGCTTCCTCCACTTTCTGGGTAGAAAAGCAGGACAGGAGGGAGACCAGGTGGTGGCACGTTATTGTCCCCAGGCCAGGCCAGTCACAGCTGCCTAGTTCACAGTCCGGTCACCATGCCGTGCCTGGCTGCGTGGGCTGTGTCCATTCAGAAGCTGCACACCTTCCCCTGGGGCAGAGGAGGAGAGTGTGAGTGAGCGTGTAGCCCTCCTGACTCTGCCCCTCCGTCCACACTTCCGACCTAGGGCTGTCCACTAGCACATCGTGACTTGGGCTGTTTTGCGGGTGAGGCTGGCGAGGAGGGGAGGGCCAGGCTTGGCCAGACCTCGTCCCCCAGGGCAGTGCCCAGTTTCCCGCCCACCCGGCGAGGCAGGAAAGTGGATGGTGGGGTCCATAGAGGAGCCGGCGGGGACGGCAGGGAACGCTGCTGTCCTCCCTTTACTGCAATCCTCCTTGAGCTCCACACACCCCATTACAGCTCTGTATCTTATAATGAAATCGAATCTGCCAGTTACCTGTCAGCATGGCAGCAATTCTAGCTCCCTGGAGGCTTTCTTTGTTTATTTTTATTCATTTATTTATTTAGTAATTATTTATCTAGCTACATGGGGGCCCTAGCCCCGTGTTTCTCTTGCCGTCAAAAAGCACAGATGTGGACAGGAGAGGGGCAGGCGAGGAAGACAGAGTGAGGCAGGTCCACCGGCTGAGCTCTTTCTGGGGGATATCTCTGGGAGTGGGTTAGGGTGAACGCCATGGGCTGGTTCTAATCCCATGTTCTTGTCCAAGGTGACTTATGGACGGTCCACTATTTCCAGAAAGCTCCATGGAAGCCCCTTGCCCCTAAGGGACTTGAACATGGGTCTGAGAATATGGCTGTGACTGGGTATCAGGACTAACACACTTACAGGGCTTGGCAGGCTTAGAAGCACCCGTCAGACACAAGGTCTCCTTGAGCCTCACCATACCTGAGACAGCCCCAGAGGAGGGTACAGAGGATCAGAGAGGCTCTGCAACTTGCCCCAAGTTGCCCAGCTGGTGCTGGCAGAGCTAAGATTTGCACACAAGGCTTGGGGTAAAACCAAGTCTTCCCACCTCCCCCAAGAGCCCCAGCTCCAAGCTGGCAGCCCAGCAACAGAAATCAAAGCGCCTTTCTTCTCTTTAATGATAACCTCTCAGCAGTGAGGGGGTGGAGGAGAGCCTGAGAGCTTTGATTAAGGAATCAACCTCAAACAATTCCAGGGTAGCGATTTTGAACCACCAGCCATCACTTAGTAAGAACATGAAAGTTTATTTATCACGAGGCCAGCCCAGCAGGAGGCTGATTGCTAATAGGCGTGCCAGGGGCTGCTAGAGCTCTGCACACGTCAGTAGCCAAGCCCCGGAGAGGTGACCCCAATCGGGGCTATCAACTTGGCAACCCTGCCCTGCCAGGGCAGAGGGCGCGGTTGCTGGGACGGTGTGAGAGAGGGAGAGGAAGGCGCATGCTTGCATATCACGGTGGGAGAATGGGAAGGAATTCTAGACTCCAGCTGACACCTAAACCATTCTCCCCTCAAGAGAAAATGGTATTTGTTCACCACCTGCTGGCTGGCTCACCCGTGGGCTGTTTACTACTTCTGGGAGCAGGCATGGGTGGTACCAGGAAAGACCTGGACCACTCCTCCTCTGTCTGGGGGCAATGGAGCTCAGAAGTTTCAGTACACGTGGGCGGTGGGATCCATGATCCCAACAGGTGTGACCTGTTGCCCATAAGAAACCACCAGGGACCTTGACTCAGGCTCCGGCCAGTCCACAGAGGACATCACAGCCATGGGAAGGAGGCTGGTGGCTCAGATCTGACCTGCAGGAGGATTTATACCTCTGATTAATCTGGAGAAGGTTCTCTGGCCAGAGGGCACAGTGAGGTGGGCTAGTCTAAGACACAGAGGGGCCTTTAAACCCAGGGGCCTGCTGAGCAGGAAGTCTTTGGACGGGACAGCCAGGTCATCTCCCTGCTCCTGAGACAAAGGGAAGCCAGTCCAGGAAGCTTGGACCATTGACCCCACGGTCTGTGAGACTTGTCACACAGTAGTGTGGAGCCTTCCGCTGTCCCTGGGCTCTTGATCTGAGGGTCCACCTTCATTGTTTCCTTGATCTGTGGAATGCAGACCTCCTGGTCTGTGGTGAGGACTGGAGACTGATGCAGAGCGCTGGGAGGTAAGGAGAGGTGTGTCCCTATTACCTGTCCAAAGGCACGCAGCCAAGGCTGGGTGCCTTGCAAGTGCCCCATACGTAAGAGTTAGTTAGAACAGCAACATAATATACCGTTATAAAGAGCAGGGGTGGACTTTCCTGGTGGTCCAGTGGCTCGGACTCTGTGCTTCCAATGCAGGGGCACAGGTTCGATCCCTGGTCGGGGGACTAAAATCCCACATGCTGCGCGGCATGGCCAAAAAAAAAAAAAAAGAGCAGGGGTGTGCTCCAAGTCAAGACAATGATAACATTCTCTAGGGACTTCCCTGGTGGTCCAGTGGTTAAAAATCTCCTTCCAACCCAGGGGACGTGGGTTTGATCCCTGGCTGGGGAACTGAGGTCCCACATGCCACAGGGTAACTAAGCCCGTGCACTCTAGAGTCCATGTACCATAACCAGAGAGAAGCCTGCGTGCTGCGATGAAGATCTCACGTGCTGTAAACAAGACCTGATGCAGCCAAATAAACAAATAAATATTAAAAAAAAGAATAAAGTTTTCTAGGCAGGAGGTTTGCCTGAGGGCTCTGGTTCTGTAGTTTGAATCAAGGCTTCTTCCAAACTGTTGTAAAGATGATGCCCATAGCAGCTCGGGGGCGGCTGTGTCCAGCTTCCTGGGTCGTGGTGGTCCTGATGGGGCGGCCACTCCTGGCTGGCATGGTAGTGTAGGTCCCAGGCTGGTGCTGTGCAGAATCAGAAGAGCAAAAGGCCTGAAGACGGTCATTGCCAACCTCGCCAGCTGCTGTGAGTAACTGCAGAGTGAGTGCAGGGTGAATACTAGGAACTGGGCAGGGAAAGGAGGTTAAGACCCGCTCTCGGGGGTCTTCGAAACTAGTCAGGAGTCAGAACAAATATTCAGACAGACCCAGATAAAAAGCCTCTCACGACACATCCAGTGCAAGCAGAGGATGGAAGTTTCCACCTGGCACCGCTCAGAACACAGGGAAGGTGGCACGCAGCTCTCTAAGCCCTCCTTTAAGGGGCACACAGGCAAAGCTGGGAGCACCTGGAGGCTGGTGCCAGGCCAGCCAGGGACTGGAAGCCTGGCTGAAAGAGGCACAGGTGGGGATTGGGATCGGGCAGGTCGGAGAGAGGAGACTGATCGCAGGGCTTTGGCAAGAGGTCGGACGCGGGTGCAGATTACAGGGAGGCAGGTGGCAACTCAGTAGAAGGAAGAACTGGTCTCAGGGCAAGCTGCCCAGGGCCTGTTCTTCACAAGGACTCAGGTGGGACCAGAGCCCAGGACCCTAGTCCCCTGGCCTGTCCTGTGGGCCTGGGATATAGGCTGCATTCAGCCGGTGGAGTGGGGACCTAGCACCAGCTTGGGAGGGACGACGTGGGTATCTCTTCCCATTATTGCGTTGACTGAAAAGAATGCACGACAGAAAAGTTGAGGATTACCTTTTATTTGGCAGACAAAACTGAAGATTTAAACCTGAGACGCAGCCCTTCAGATAGCTCTGAGAGACTGCTCGGAAGAGGCTGGTGGGGAGCCAGTATAGATAGGAGTTTTTGCAAAAAAGACCAGGTAGTCTGGACATCAAAAGATTACAGTAAGTTAAAGGAAACCAGACATCTCAAGTTAAGGAATTTAGTACTTTTCTGGTTTTCTCTCTATGGGAAGATGCAAAAGTCTGGGCTCATTCCTTTGATATGCACCTCAGCTCTGTGAGGCCCATATCCTGTGCTGTCTCATCCTGAGTATGCCCAGGGCGCACCGTCGGGGAGGACTGCCGCGGCTGACTGCTAGATGGTGGGCATCGTGTTTCCATCCTGAGTTCCCTCAGGGCTCACTGTAGGGGCAGCTGTAATGTGATGGCTTGATGGTTGCAACATCCTTTGTTTACCGGTATGGTAGGCAACATTTTTTTCACTGACAACTGTGTTCCATGATGCCACAGAGGCAGCCTCAAATCGGCCACGGGGGGAGTATTCACACCGGGGCAATCGGCAGAGGGGCCATCAGGGCTCTTCCCCCGCCCACTCTCCTTCCCGAGAACAGGGTCACCAGCTCACCACCGGCGGAGACTTAACATTTGAGGAGAGGGCTGTCTACCCTGTTTCTGGCTTCCAGGCCTTTCATAGATGTGACTGAGGGCCTCCACCTGTGGTTTCCGATTCATTTCAGGGGAGTCACCACACCTCCAGGCCTCATCCTGTGTTGGCTGACCATTGAGCCGAAGCTGCCGGGTCCAGGCAGAGAAACGCATGGCAGAGGGCCATGGGAGACCATGTGTTCACTCTCTCGCCACCTGGCGGGACTGCCATTTGACCGTTCCAGAAAGGTCAGGACTGACTTGCTTTGAAATCTCCAAGGGTGGGTGCAAACTCACGACCTCTCAGTGGGTGGCAAGTTCTTCCCAGCCTTCTGTGGAGGCCTCCTGCTGCACTCTTTGGCAAATACTTGGAGGAGCGGGAAGGGGGAATTTCTCCCTACCCTTGTTACCAGGGTGTCAGCCAGTAGCTGGGTGTGAGGTTCTGAAGGTGGGGCTCTGCAACACTGGGGACCCCTTGGGAAGTGTGACAAAAGCAGCAAAAATGTTTTACCAGGTATGGTGTTAAGTACTTTATATAAATTATCTCCTTTAATTGTTACGCCGGTCCTCTGAAGAGGTACCATCGTGATCCTATTGTACAGATGAGAATGCTGAGGCTTGGAGAGGTTAAATACCTTGCCAGGTGTCAGCTCATCTGTATAGTGGCTGAGCCAGGGTTTGAATCTGGGTCTGTCTGACTTCACAGCCTGAGTTCTATTAAATCTTGTCCCCACCCCCCCTTACCCCCACCCCATAGCATTTTAGCACTCGCAAGCCCAGGTCTCCTGCTCACACTGTGGGGGCATGTGGGCAGCTAGCTCTGCAAATGCCAGCAAGGAGATGCGGTTCTCCCGGTTTTGCCTAAGGAGCATTCTGTGTGCAGAGTGGAATGGAGCCTGCTGGATGCTTGGAGGGTGCCGAGCCAGGGAGCCGTGGCCCAAGTCCCTTCTCCTGGCTGGGGCCACAGGGAAGACCACAGACAGAGAGGCAGCAGAAGCCGAAAGCTCTGGGGACCGGCCAATACCCAGAGGAGAGCACCTGCCCACCGGGGAGACTGGTGGTCCCCTCTCCTCGGCTGCCTGCCAGAGTTGAGCCATGGCTCTGCTAGGGGCCCAGCTCCAGGTCAGGTGCCAGTGGTGCTGTGCCCTGCTGGGAGCCTCCCTGCTTGGGGCAGATGCTGGCCCAATCTTCCTGGGGATCTGGCTTTGCTCTAATTAGCTGGGTGATATTGGGTGAGTCACCTACTCTCTCTGGGCCTCAATTTTCTCATTTGCAAAATACAGAGTTTGAACTAGGATAGGAGACTTAACCTGGTGTCTGAGGACCTCACGGGGACCTCCATCAGGGGCTCTTACACTCTTCTGGAGGTGTAAGCAGACATTTTTTCTGGGGAGAAAACTGTGGCTTTCACGTATTGTCCAAGGGGCTGGTGCTTTCCCGTCCAAACTAACAACCTCTCACCAACGGGGTCCCTACGAGCGCTCTGGCTTTGTTGAGTCTGAAGACCGCCCCTTCCTTGGAGACTGTAGCTTAGAACTGATGCGGACCCTAGGGAACTGAGGGCTATGAAAGTGTTCCACTACTCTTGACCGAAGCATTGTTTTCTCAGTGTCAGGAGCCCTGTGGGCTGAGGTGTACTTTCAGGACCTGCCCCTGGCCAAACACGAAGAGGGCGGGGCCCTCCTGACTGCTTCTTTCTGTGCCACCAACTGGGGGCATCTGGCTCACATGGGTGAGACTTCCCAGGGGACAACTGGGAACCTCCCCTTCCTTGAGGGCTGGGGAGGGACCACGGGGTTCTGGGAACTAGAATGTACACCTGGGGGAGGACTCCACAGGTATAACAGGAGTTGCCAGCGTAGCCACGCTATTCGGGTCTTACTCTGTTTGCACTAGATTAACCCACGTTTCTTTGTGTATTTTCTTATGCCTTTGGTCTTGTGTACATATTTGATCTTGTGCATTAGTCAGAAATGTCATAGAATGTTAGAACCGGAAGGGAACTTGGAAATCACCCCCTTCAACCTTGTATGGAGGAGGAAACCTACGCTCAGAGGAGGGGAGTGACCAGCCCAGAGCCACCAGGGGCAGGGCTGCGTCATTCAGTCCTGGATGGCGGGGATGCTCACCCCTGTGTCCCTCCCCAGTCTTGCTTCCTGACCTGCCCTCTCCTCCACCAAAGGGCTAGTTGTGATGACTAGTTCTGTGCCTTGGACCTCGCTGTTCCTTCCACTAGGGATTCCTGTACTCCCTGCAAACATCTGTCCCGTCCCACTTATAGTTCAAGACCTCCCACAGGAAACTCCCTCTCCATGTGGCCCTCTCTCACCCATTCATGCAGCTGGGCACCCCTCTACCTTGCAAGTACTGTAGTTATGAGACTTGTGTGGAAGCAAGGATGGTGTATTATCTTTTGTACCACCCATGTTGACTGTAGGTGGGGACCATCTCCACTGATCCTTGCAAGTCTACTACCTAGCACAGAGCTTGGCACAGAGTAGGCACTCAATAAACACATACGAGTGACTTAAATGGTTGGGACTATCTACCCTTATGTCTTGGGGGCCGAGGGGAGGTCTTAGGTCTGAGAGTTTGTTTGGTGGTTTGAGAACAGGACTCTGTGCATCTTCTTCCTTCACTGGCCCTTCCTGTTTCAGAAACATGCCCGAATCAGCCTTACATGGAGGTCAGACTTATGTGGCTAAGTTTCAAGTCATTCAGAATTTCATCTCTGATTCTTTTTTCTATCCACCATTCATTCACTCATTCCTTCCTTCCACATCTGTTGAGCGTTCACTCTGAGTCGGTTTTGCTTGCTGTTGATGTTGTGGTGAACAGACAGTCAATGCTTTGCCCTCCCGAGCTTCTGTTTCAGACGCATCACTTAGTGGTAGGAAGTGTCACATCACTTGGACAAGTCACTGGGCCTCAGCAACACCATCTGCAAAATGCTGTCCGTAGAGCTGACCTCACGCTGGCAGGGTGTGTGTCAGGCACCACACCTGGCCCTGCGTGAGGCTGGGGCCGGAGTGGCCGCTGGGCTGAATGTGGGCGCACACGCACATGCGTGCTGGTCAGTCTGCTTCCTCTCTTCCCGCTTGCTTTGTTTCTGGGGCCTTTTTAATCAGCTGAGGTGCAGTGCCAGAGACTTCTGAGCCACAGATGAGGTTTTCTGAGCTGGAACGTAAACCGGAGGACGAGGCACCAGGCTTAGCGAGCTGCTCCGTGCGCCGGGCGCCGTGACACACAGTTAGGTCATTTACTCCACACAGAACTGGTGAGGGCTCTGTTAGTCTGCCATTTCTCAGAGGAGAAAACTAAGGCTCAGGGCAGGTAAATGCTAGCTACCAGTCCTACAGCTGTCAGCAGCCAGCAGCCAAGTGGGCTCAGAAGCCGTGACCGCCTCTAACCGCCCCTCGGCCTCTGTGGGCACTTCCCCACGTGTCAGGGAGGTCCTGCCGGCTGGAGGGAAGAGCGGACCTGAATGTCGTAAAGCTCCTTTTCCATAAAGATTTGCAACATGTTTGCCTTCGCAGCATTTCCTGTCGAGCTGGTGTGTGGCCCATGGATTAAGTACGCAGCTGGGTGGTCTTTAAAGGATGAACGTTTTCTCTAGGATCAATAAGCTAAGGGAGTTTGGGTATAAATTCATCAAAATTTCATCCCCTGGAACAGATTCAGTCTCTGGACTTCTGCACTCAGGTTGATGGCAGGGGACAGGGGGCAGAACCCAGGGAAGAAGAAGGTCTGGGCCACCTGTTGATCAGTGAGGGTCCAATACCCAGGGTGGGGGAGGGTCTTACTGGAGCCCAGCATCCTAGAAACTGGCCGTCCTTCCTCTGTTCTACGCTTCATCCTTGCCTTCAGGGAGACTAGCTGGGCAAGATGCTGAGTGATGACTCCTTGCCTTTGAGGTCACTCAGCTTCACCCTCACAGCAGGTGCAGGAACCCCTCTATAGCAACTCTGAGGAGTAGTCCCATGGTTTCCCCTTGGATCCTTTTGGTGACAGGCAGCTCATTACTTTGCAAGGCTGTGCTTTTCATTTTTGGAAAACTAAAATCATTTTAAATTCCTTTATATTTAGCTTAAATGTCTTCCACTGCCCTGCAGCTGTGACTCATTCATCCCACATCTGCCCCCAGGGCCACACAGAACAAGGCCAATCACATTTCCAACTGACTACTCAGAAGTTGAGCAGACGGTCTTTCTCTTCTGCAAGAGAAACAACCCTTGGGAGTTTGGGACCTGGGATGCTAGCAGCCCAGGAAGGGCCCCCTGGCCTCTCTGCACATTCAGGGCCCTGTTTTCACTCACTACTCCTTCCTCAGCATCTCAAGAAGAAGGAGGAGGGCGAAATGGGAGTTCCCTGGAGGAATCCTTGCTTCACACGTGTAGGAGAGGAAAGACGGTGATCTGACCTTGGTGTGACCTCCACCTGGGCATCTCACACAGGGGGAGTGTGTGTGTGCACCTCCGTGAGGGGAGGATGGCTGGGAAGATAGGCATGCGTGTCCCTGTGGGGTGGACACGCAGTGAACAGTGAGTGTCTCGCATGTGTGAGAGTGTGCGGGTGTGTGAGCGAGCACGGGTGCATATGTGTCTGCTGCTCTCAAGCCCTGGGGGAGGGGTTGTAATGATGCTCCTGTGGCCCAGAATCCGCTGCCCCGCCCACCCACCCCGGGGAGGGTCCTCTGCATTCAGTGACAAACTGTTCCTGCCCTGCAGCCTTCTACACCTCGGACTGCACATGTCCTGCTTCTTCTGTCTTTAAAACAGGCCTATGCTTTAGAAACTGTGAAAGTTCCAGCCTCTCGTATCCCAGTGGGTCTGGGCTTACTGACTCTGAGAAGGAAAGGGACAGCCACATCCACGAGCACGTTTGTACCCTTGCGTTCTTTTCATGCAATTTATCTCCATGAACTCGGATAGCACTGAGGATCGGCAAAGGGGCACCATTGTCCGGGGCCACACAGCCAGAGGGCAGGGGACCCAGATCTGTATCAAACCCAAAGCCGGTGCTTGTCCCCCAGCACAGCCACCATGATTCGGTCACCAGCGGAGGTCTCAGTGCCAGAGCTCACCAGGCCTCTGCAGGGCCTTCCTTCCTGCCAGCCACCATGGCCCCGAGGATGAGACGAAAACAGTTGATGGCAATGTGGCCCCCAGCGGATTCCACCAAGAGCTCTTGGAATTGATCATCTGGGAGGGTAGTTCGTTCCTGAACACAGGTGAGTATAAAATGCAATTTCTACGATTCCATCCGGGGCTGGGAGAATTGAGGCTGCTCTGTCAATTATGACTTCCCCAGGCAGCCCGGGCCGCAGGTCTTCCCTCCCCAGACCCTCCTGCTTTGCTTCTGAGTGTTCATCCCTCTGATTCGCTTACTAGATTTATACTGGGCCTTCCTCATCAGGGCGCCCCGAGTCCCCAGGACCTGTGCTCTCACTGAAACAGTAACTTCTCTCATGAACGGGATGGGCCTCGGGATTAAGCAGGGAGCCAGCGGGAGAGGTGGGCCAGAGAGACAGAGCATGAGGGGCGAGGAACAGAGGGAACGGGCCACGTCACAGGGGCCCCGGGCGACTTCAGTCCTGAGCAGAAGCTCCCTGAGCACGATGGCCTCTGTGTCTTTCTCCACATCTGGATTTGCACCTGGATCTGGACAATTCCCGCAGGTTACCAACAGTGGTAACACCCTCTCCGCTCCGGTGCCCTTCCTCTGTCACGGTGTTACGGGTATCTGCTCATGTGTATGCCTGTCTCCTTGGATGGTAAAGTCCTTGAAAACGGGGGCCACGTCATCTTTTTATACCTGACACTTGTCACTGTGACGGGTCTGTGTTAAGAGATGAACACATACTTGCTGAATGGGCTGGACGCTGAACAAAAGCTGAAAGTATACAGATGCACCAGACTCCATTTCAGCTCACCCGAGGCCCCCATAGTTGGGGACACAGGGGCACCCACAAAGGGTAGCCAACAGCCATCGTGGTTGGCCTGGCCAGGGAGGTCTTCGTGGAGGAGCTGGGACTAGAAGCGGGCCACAGAGGATGATGGGGACTGATCAGTACAGGAGGGAAGAGCATTGCAGGCAGGAGGAGAGGCTTGGCCGAAGGTTCAGTGTAGGGCGGGGCAAGAGGCGGCCCTGAGTGTGGCAGGGAGGCGGGTCTGTGGGAAATCTGGGAAGGTGGCCCGAGGCTCACTGTGGAGCACTGCGAATGTGGAGGATGGAGCCTGGAATCTCCTTTCCTCGTGCCATGGAGAGTCTCCAACTGGCCCACGCAAAGCCCTACACGGTTCCTGGGATTCACGCACAGCCCTCCGGCGAGCCTCCTGCAGGGAGGGCCCGGCACGGCTCTGTGCACCGGGGACAAGAGGAACCACAAGTGGCCTGGGATGGCACTGTCCGGTCTCCTCTCTGAGTCCAGGAAGGAAGAACAAGCCCTGGGCCCTTCTGGTCTGGGAGAACCTCTGCCCTACTCCTGGCCAGGGCCTAACCCAGGAGTCTCCTCTTGAGCCAGGACTGGGCCTCAGGACCAGAGTAAGACACTTAGCATCTCACACGGAGAGCTGCTGGTGTCCTGATGCGGCAGAGACACCCCAAGGGAGAGGGGAGAGTGTGCTGGAAAAGGGCTCCCACTGACTGAGGGCCTATGATAGACCAGACCTGGCCTGTGGCCCCCTGGTCCTATGAGGTAGGTATTCATAGTCTCATTTCACAAATGGGGAAGCAGATTCTCAGGACTCAGCAAACTGCCTAAGGTCACACAGCTAAGTGGCAGAAGGGTTGTAACCCAAGTCTGTCTGATTCCAAAGCCAGACTTCTCCCCTTTATTTGGCCCTGGTCTGGCCTTACCAGGTGACCTTGACCAAATCACTGAACCTCCCTGAACTTCAGGCTTCTCATCTCTCCAACCAGGGGTTGAGCTCTCAGTGACCTCCCTGCTCGGGTCACACGAGGGCTCCTTCCCGATGACTGCCCGCTCTGAGGATGCCTGTTTGCGAGGCTGCCGAGTGTTGCCAGCTGCCCCCGTGGCCGCCTTCACCAGCCTCCCTAAGCCCCGGTTTGTGTTTCTGCTTTCTGTGTTTTGCCTGTGTGAGCTGGTATCAGAACGCGCTCCCCTGATGCTGCCGGAAGCAATAATCCAGACCCAGTTGAAGGGTTTAGTGGAAATCCTCCGCTACAGCAGAAGAAAGCAAAACACTGCAAAGCAAGGATTTCAGCAGATGCAAACGCTGTGCATTTACCTTCCAAATCCAGCCGCTCGGCAGGGACAGGCGGACACCCTCAGCTCCGGGTCAGGTGGGGAAGGGGGAAGCTGAATGCAGAGAGGTCTCTGGGGTCTCCACAGGCCTGGGTCCCATGAGGACCGAGCAAACCTTCTGCACTCAGGTCCATCGAGAGCTGACCGCACGACAGGTCAGCACCTCTTGCGGTCACATTCATTTCCCTACTAAGTCCTTACAACATTGACAAAGAAGTAGGATTATCCCTATTCCTGGTCTGAGGCACAGACAGTGTCAGTGACTTGCCCAAAGTCACACAATCAGTAAATGACAGCACAGAGAAGAGCTTCTGATGCCTGACGGGGGGTGAGGGGGATACTGCTGTCCATTCTTGGCCACCAGACACCCCCATCTTCTGCTGCCCAACACCAGCTACTCGTCATCATGGAAACTAACCCTGACACCTCTGGCCTGCTCCGTGCCTTCTCGGCGGGAGCCTCCTCCATCTGCCCCACCGACCTGTGGTCACAGACCCTCCTGCTGTCCTCAGCTGGCTGTGGACTCCTTCGGCACTGGGGGGTTTGTGGTTACCAGGGAAAATACGCCCTTGCCCTCGGCTTGCCAGCCGCTCTAGGGCAACGAGTTACCGTTCTAAAATGAGATTTTCCATTTCTGAGATTCTGAGACCTCCAGGTTTGCCAAACTGCCGGCCTTCCTCCCAGCCCAGGAGAGCTGGGATCATAGCTAAGGTGGAGCTGCTCACAGACCGCCGTGCCACCTACACTGCCAAGTCAGCGATAACAGTCTTGTCCAGACCCCCAGCGCCTAATGTACGGCCTAACACAAGGCGCTTCTCCCTCACTCCCTTCTACGTACCTACATACTTAGATATAAAACCAATACACAAAGGAGGCTAAATTAATGTGGATAGGATGTGCTATGGACTTAGCAGACCCAGCTTCAACCCCCAGCCCCGCCATTTATTAATTGCACAGCCCCAGGCAAGACATTTAACTTCTCGCCTTCCTTCTTTGGAAAATGAAAATAACAATACCACCCACCCGAGGAGCTGCTGTGGGGATAAAACGAGATCAATCACTGAGCACAGTGCCTGGACTGCAGCGAGGGCTCCGCAGGGGAGGGCCCACGGAAACGCCCACCTCCTCCGTCTGGGGAGTGGCGGCCAGAGGCTGCCCTGGAGGGAGGCTGCCAGTGAGCAGGGCCGCTGCGGAAGCTGCTGGGGATCGCCAGCCTTTCAGAAGGCATTACAGGCCATTGTTTTAATCAATACTCTATTATTTCCTCTGTGGCGTCTATCCCCATGTTTATTATGTGTAAACAGGGTTTTCCAATGATGTGAATGTGTTAGTTTAACGTAGCTGACATTTAGCGTGTGCAAACTGGTGGCTGCCCCTCAGCACCTCCAGGAAAATGAGATGGTGTAACCGCCACCAAGCCGTCCTCGTGACAGAAATTCGAGAACCACAGATTGGCGGGGGTCAGGGCGTCCAGTGCACGTTTGCAGGCATGGGCTGTGTGCTCAAGAGAGGCAAAAAAATAATACACACGGACCCTGGGAGCACGGTCTGGCTACTAGGGAGAGAGTATCCAGCCTGTGGTCCAGAGCCCAGGCACTGGGGTTCCCGCCCCTTTGCTGCCCAGATCTAGATCCTGTACAATAGGTCTACGTGGTCCGGGCAACTCCTACTGATGGTCTCCCTTCCTGCTGACCCTGGAGCTTGTCAAAGCTCACGCTCCTGGACTCTCAGATGACCCACTTCCTCCCTTCCCATTACGCGGTCCCCAGGGGCCTGAAAACCCATTTTGTACATGTTTCTCTGGCTTGGCCCCCATCGCGGGCTTGGCCCAGTCTTGCCGTCCAGGCAGCAGAATACAGTACAGCAAAGGTGCCTCTTCCAAATATTCCACATGGGCTCAACTCTCCTCCGGTACCACGTGCTCAGGATAACAGATGCGGCCTTACCAGCTCTCCCCGTTCCCTCCCACTGGACGGAAGCTGATGTAGGAGGGGTTTGGTTAAGATCTGGGAAGAGCTTCCTCATCATGACTTTGTTACAGCTGCAGGTCAGATGTCTGTCCCACGAGCGTCTCACAACCAAAAGGGGGCCAGACCCCAGTAACGGCCACTGAACTCAACACATCAGCTATCAGACAACTCTGGACTCATTTTTTGTATGGGTCTTGGGGGTGTGTCATAAAGGAATGAACACTTACCAAGACAGTCTGTGGACCTTTATTCACAGGATGTGCTTTTATCCCTTTTTTTTTTTCCTGCGATCTATTTTTTTTTTATTGGAGTATAGTTGCTTTACAATGTTGTGCTAGTTTGTCCTGTACAGCAAAGTGAATCAGCTATATGTATGCAAATATCCCCTTCTTTTTGGATTTCCTTCCCATTTAGGTCACCACAGAGCACTGAGTAGAGTTCCCTGTGCTGTACAGTGGGTTCTCATTAGTTATCTAGTTTATACATAGTATCAATAGTGTATGTATGTCAATCCCAATCTCCCAATTCATCCCACTCCCCCTTTCCCCCCATGGTGTCCATATGTTTGTTCTCTACCTCTGTGTCTCTATTTCTACTTTGCAAATAGGTTCATCTGTCCCATTTTTCTTAACAGTGTTTAGAAGCAGAGGACTGGGTAGGAAACTGCTTGATTTTCCACTTTCACGCCAAATGGCAAAAAGGGCTCGAGGGAAGGAAGGGATCTGGGCCTAGTCCTTCGTGCCCGTCTGTTCACCTGTCTGCAATGCTTGGCAAACTCTGGGGGTCCGTCCAGCTAAACAGTACTTTATTAATGGAATGGCTGCCGTTATCGCGAGGCCTGGAGGTCTGTGTGTCTTCAACCTTCCGCCCAAACCGTGACTGGTCGGGCCTCGCCGCCCCCTACTGGCTGAGAGATGTGAGGGAGGTGTTTTTCTTGGCAAATAAATATGATATCATAAGGCCTGGCAAGACTCCGGCCTGAGTGATGGCCGTCTGCCTTCCCAATTCCCTCAGCAGCTTGGAACAGAAACATTATTCATTACTTCCTCTCTTTAAAAACAAACTGTCTGTTGGAGAGCATCTTTCAGCCCCAGGATCCCTGCCCGATGGGGCCGCATTTCAATGATGGGAAGTGAGGGATGAGCTCAGGTGACAGTGCGTGTTTGGGAAAACACAGCAAGATGTTTGGCCCGGAAGAGGCACCTGAAGGTCTTGAATCAGAGGGGCCCCCGTGCATGTGTCCCAGTTCGTGAGGGACTCAGAGCCCAAATCAGTAAGACTCACGTTGCTGAGCACTGCCACCTCCCTGGTCTAAATCTTTATGGAGTAACTGGGCAACTAGGTAACCTGACTGGAGCTGGAGATTCACGATCAAGTACAAGGTTGTCCGGCTGAGCCCCCCTTGTTGTACATGAGTTGGGGGGTGTCTTGTGGCTTCTGTGCTCACACGGGCACTGCCACGTTGAAGTATGTAACCCTCCTCACCCTTTGCCTGTCATTCGATCTTTATACAACCCTTTGAGACAGGTAGCAGGTATTGCCATTCCTTTTTATAAACCTGACAATAGAGGCTCAGAGATTAATCAGATGACTTGTCCAGAGTCACACGACGATGAAGCAGAAGTGGGAGTTGAACTCAGGTCTTTTGGCCTCCAAGTCAATTTTTATGATGCCACATCTAGCCTTCCCATATTTTCTGGGCTGTGCGGACTTGGCCGCCGCCCCTTCCCCATCTTGACAGGCAACGATCACAAGGCAGTGCAGGGGGAGGCTCGGAGCCAGTGGTCAGGCCTGGCTCTCACATCACTTGGCCACTGACCTGCTGGGGGCTTATTGAGGTCCATCGGTCAGACAAGGAGGACACCCAGCCGAGCTCACAGGGAAGTCTCGAGGCAGGCGTGTAGCCAGGTCTCTGAAAGTGTCGGAGGAGGGCGAATCGGTGTGCAAAGGCTCAGGACTGTTGATCCCCCCCCCCCACCATGAATATTCACTGAGCTCCTACCAGGACTAGGCTTAGGGACAAGACAGAGTCCCTGCCATGAGGGAGCTGGTGGTCTAGTGGGAGAGACAGCCAGACAGCGGCCAGATAGAGAGTGGCCACTGCTCTGATGACAGGAGCCTGGCACCATGATGATGTGCAGGAGAGTCACCACCAGATACAGTGGTTCTTGGAGAAGGTTCACAGAGGACATGACATCTAAGCTGAAACCCGAGGGACAAATGGGAGACAGGCAGATAAGATGGGCCTGCAGAGTGTTCCCAGCTCAGGAAATGACACGTGCAAAGGCCCGGCGGTCAGAAAGAGCATGTTCTGTTCAGGTGAAGGCACGTTTAGTCTGGACTGGAGCAGAGCTGGAGGGACAGTGGTGGGGTGGGGCGGTGACGCTCAGTGGTTAGCATACCCCAGCCGGGTGTCTGGGCCATCAGGGGCAGTGAGTCCAAACCCACAGCCCTTTCCTTGCCCTGACCCCGCAGCCTGGAGCGTCCACCTTGCTCTGGACTCGCGCAGCCTTTAACCGTACATGGCGGAGCTTCTGGAAACTCACCCAAGCCAGAGCAGACAGCACCAACCCCTGAGTCAAAAAAACCCGGCTGTGCTTTATCAACTGCAGGACTGTAATCTGGGAGATGTTCATTGAACGTATTTCTGCCTTCTGAATGGATTTTACTTTTCACTAAATTGAAACTGCAGTACAATATATGTGAATGATTAGACTGTGTAATACATTCCTGCAAATTTAGATTAGGAATGATTATGACTTAAGTAAAATAGTTGAACACAATTCTTATTGCCATCTTTCTTTTTTTTTTTTTTAGTGTTCATGGGGGTGATTGAATGCAAAGAGAGCCAGGGTCTGGGTGCAGAGACGGCTTGGAGAAGGGAAGGACAAGCTGATGTAAGAAGCTGTAGGATCTGTGGGGCAGGGAGAGAGCCCTGGGATTGGAGGCAGATCTGGGAAAAGTCCTGGCTCTGCCATTTGTTTTGCTGTGTGACTTAAGACAGGTTACTTAGACTCTCTGAGTCTTAGTTTCCCATCAGCAAAATGGGCTTTATTATTCCTGGCTCATGGGATTGTTCTGGGTGGCACAAGATTGGGGAATGAGAGCCACGCTGCAGGGTGGCCGAGAGCTGGGACGTGAGTCCACGTCCTGGCCATATTTGGGCAACACCACTTACTACACCTGTGTGACCTTGGTCTTTGTTACTCAGCTTCTGGGAGCCCCTGTCTCCTAATCCACAAAATGGGAATAAGCACCCTTGGCCTCGGGTGTCCTTAGGGAGAGGATTAAATGGGAGTTTCCATGTTGAAAGTGCTTTGTAAAATGTAAGCCACCTGGGAGGGCTGCCCTGGCAGGTCGGGGTGGGAACAGCAGTCTGGAGGAGGCCGGGGCTCTCCTTCCCTGAAACAGCAACCAGAAGTGGTTTGGTGGAAACTTGCTGGGCGTCCCTGGGTGGAGAGGGGAAGGAGAGGAGCCCCGTGGAACGTTTCCCTTGGGGTGCCCTGCCCTGGTGCTCTCGCACCAGCTTATTTTGCTCTGTCTACCCTGTATCCCATCACCTAACACACTGCAGCATTCTATATAATTTACTTATCTATTATGTTTTGTTTAGAGTCTGTCTCCTTGGTTCAGGGATCTGTTTTGTTCTCTGGCACGTCCCAAGCACCTAGAATGCAACTTGGCAATTAGTAGGCACTCAGGATATATGTGTCCAGTGACTGGATTTATGAGCGGGGCTAGAATTCTGTCTCCTGAGATAACTGAGGTGAGGGAGGCCCAGGAAACCCAGGGCATCCGTCACTCCAGCAGGGAGTTTGCTGCAGGCAGAAAGAAATAACAGCAATTTGGTGCGTGGAGCCCGGCGCCTATTCTTCAAGGGAGCCACAGGCCCCCAGGATTTTCCCAGAATCCCTGGGCACCGGCAACCTGGCTGCGCCTCCCCGTCCCTCCTAGCAACCTGACGAAACGCCTTCCAATCAGAGCAATTACTGCCGCCCCGAGCCGATGCCTCTTGAGGTGTCTGCCTCCTGCGGTTCCAGCTGGAGACAATATTTCTCTTCTGTTCCTCGTGACAACAGGGACCACAAATAACCCAGCGGCAGATGAAGGGCCCTCCAAGCCCTCCAGAGCTGAAGAGCCTAGGCTGGGTCTGCGTGGAGGGAACCGACGCACCAGCCCGCGTGGGGCGCGCAGCTGTCCTCTGACTCTTGCAGGACTTTCAGGCCGCTTTGTCCATGACCAGCGTCACTCTGGCCAAGGCGGCAGGGCCTGCAGGTGGGGGCAGCATCAGCTGTACCGCCGACGGCTCGGGCTCCTCCCTGCTTGCCGTGCAAAGGGAGCTGGCACTGCATCACGGTGCCGTGCGCGGGTCCTGCTAAGTGCCTCCCCTTCCGCACAGCCCCCTGAAGCATCCACTCTCAGTTTCAGATGAGGAAACGGGAACTCAGGGAGGATGAGTAATTTGCACTGGGTCACACAGCTCATTAAGTGGCAGTGCTGGGGGAAGAACTCCCACGTCTCTGAACTTAAAGCACACGTGTCCTCTCTGGGCCCCGAGTGGTGTGGACACTCCCTGGAGGGTGGGAGTGCAGCCCCTGACCCCCCAGCCTCAGGTTCCTGACTGGGGCACCCGCTACCTGTGCTCTGCAGAAACGCCCTGCACCTCGGCCCACTGTGTCCCGCCGCCTCGCCTCACCTTGCCCGTGTCCTCACCCCGCCGGGCTTGGGCAGGTGCCATCCCTGGGCCCTGCTGCCAGCTGAGTCCTTTTCAGTTACAGCCCAGAGCCCCTCTCTCTACTGCACCTCATCCTCCGCGCGGGGCTCCCCCCGAATACCGACCAGGGTCCAACTGCAGCACAGAGTATCCTTGGGTGACCACACTAACACCAGTACCAACATGAGTATGAATACAAATACAAATATTAATACTGATACAGGTACAAATAATAACACTCATAGTAATTACTCATACTAATACTAATGCTGGTTTATTTGTTGAGCATTTATTGAATCTCAGATGTGAGCCCAGGAAGCTGACTCTGGAGATCTGCGTTCTCAACCACTGCATATATCCTGCCTCTTCCTCATATGACATGATCCTTCAACCTAAACCACCCTGGTCTGTTTTGTTAACATCCCTTTTCAAACCGACTTCTAGAACTGAATGCAAAATTCCAGATGTGGCCTGACCGAACAAAGCCGAGGGACACATCACGTCCCTACGTTTTGAGCATCATTTTGCAATTAATGCAGTCTAAGATTGCACTCACTTTTCTTGGTCCCCAAGTCCCCGGGTTGGCAACTATCAGCCAGTCCTAAGTCCCCAGGTCTTCCAGAAATGAGCCACTGTGGGTAAAGCCCTTTTCGTTGCCCTCTTGTGTGACCAAAGCCCACCTTTCCTGCCCCCTAGTCTCTGATGGCTGCACTTGGCTTTGCTGTGGCACAGAGAGAACGCTCCAGATGAAAGAGAACTTGGTCCCAGGGGAGTCGGGGGCTGGTTGGAGGTGAAACGGCCTGTGAAGGTCGCTGCCACTGCTTGGTGAGCGATCTGTCCCCATTTCAGCCTCAGTGGGAAAGTGATGGAGGGTGTAATTAGGACCTGAGCTGTGCCTGGGGGGCGGGGCTGCTGTCCCCAGCTCAAGGAAGCTGGGGACACAGACCATAGTCTCTGTCATCCCGGGCAGGGGGGAGGAGTGTGCCTGCTTGTCCACGTCCACGGGGGAGAAGAAGTAGCAACCAGGGCTTTTGCACCCGGTAACTGAAGATCGTGATGTTCCCCGGGAGTGTGTAGGTGGAGTGGGGGATGGGAGGAAGATGGGGACGGAGTGAAGCAGGACATATGGCCAGAAAAGTTTTCAAGGGAGTAAAACCTTCTCTTGCCCTGTCATCTCCCTGGCTTCGGTCTCCACCTCGTCCCCTCTCTCCACCTACCAGACAGCCCAGAGCTCAGGCTTCTCAGGACCCTGCCTAGCTGGGTACACCACCCGGGTTCTTCCTCCCCTGTTCTCCCTGTGTCCCTTCTCACCACAGTTTGCTTGTCCTGTGTGTCTCATTTTACCCCACCTCCTGGGGCACTTGCCTTATTAGAAAGTGATCTAATACATTAATATGGTATTAAGGTGTTCAACTCTAGCAATTGGCTTGACGCTTGGAACCAGCCGTAACCCAAGGGTGTAAACACTTTAACAAGAGAATTCCTTAACCTCCAGGCATAAATCCCAGGGTGACCTTCCATGCGTTCTGGCAGGGAGCGAGTCTGGGCAGGGTAAGCCCCAACTGGTTATACGGCCCGGGACACCGCCCTACTTGACATTGTTCCTCACAATAATGCTTGAAGTTGACAGGGTGATTTTCCTTAGGATGAGGAAAAGGAAGCTCAGAGATGTTCTGTGTCTTGCCCAAGGTCACACAGCTCACCATTCCTGGAGCCCAAGCAGCCCCAGGCCCCTTGCTGGGCCAAGAGACCCCCACCCCTTCCATCTCCTCAGGGCACTGACAGATTCTGGGGCCTGCATGCTAGGTCTGGGGGCTCTTTGCCTTGCACTCTCCAGAGATGAGTCCCTGCGATGGATAAGGGCTTGTCTGCAGCCCTGGGTCGGCCATGGAATAAAATTCTAGAACCGCTGTCAGGCCCCTTGGATGGGGACTCAAGTGAGCTAGGGACCTATGATGTCTCAGACCCTGTTCCAGGTATTTTCCCAACAGTTATTGTTTTACTCCTTGTAAAGGACACAGTGAAGCAGGCATCCTCGTTTCCTTTCTACGGATGAGAAAACCGAAGCAGAGCAAAGTCTGAAGTCGCACAGCTAAGAAGCGGGGGAGCCAGGATTTGACAGTCTCAGCTGATTCCAAAGGTCATGATCCTTCCCCTACACTGTGTGGCCTCCCACAGAAGACTGGGGTCTAGAAGAGGCAGTTTCCTTGAGGAGTCTGGTTCAGTGAAAAAGACAGAACACACGAGGATGGGAAGGACCGTGGCGAAGAAATCATGGCCGGTGAGCCTCCTGCACAGGAAGCAGTGTTCCCTGGGGCTGGGCGTAAGTAGCCCTTTTGTTTGGGGCAGGGCCAAACGAACCAGGGCAGTTAGGCCTGGCAGGTCCATCTGTGGAGGCCTCGGGGAGGAAATGCGTTTGGAACCAGTCCCAGGCTGAGCCGTGTGTGCTCCGGGGAGTGAAAGCTGCTGTGGGGA
Organism: Aethalodelphis obliquidens; assembly: GCF_003676395.1. Lineage (NCBI taxonomy): Eukaryota > Metazoa > Chordata > Mammalia > Artiodactyla > Delphinidae > Aethalodelphis > Aethalodelphis obliquidens. Next base: position 7,100,770 of record NW_020838026.1, on the reverse strand, counting down.
GCTGGGTGTGGCCACAGGGGCCAAGGGCCTGAAATAATGAGAAGCGGGCTGTTGGCTAGAGCAGAGGGCCTGGCAGGCCTTCCTTGTGGGTGCCTAGGAGCCAGGAGGGGCCGAGGGGAGGCGGCATGTGGTCCAGCCACGTTAGGACGCTTGCACAAACGGCTCCTCGGCCAGAAGCCCGTGGAGCCCACCCTTTCTGCGGAGAACGGTTCTCCGACAGGAAAAGCGCCAGGGCTTTGAAGAAGCAGATGTTGTGGGCTAGGCTTTCCATGGCACCAAGATGCTGTTCTCTGCAGGTTATCCTTGTGTGGACGCGGACCACGGGCCAGGTGGCTCTTCAGAGCGCTTGCCCGACAGCAAGCCCAGTGAGTGACTGACTCTGTGGCCAGTGCTCGTGCGCTCAGCCATTGCTAGCTGGTGACGTGAAAATTACCTTTATTTAGCACCGTTACCTGGGGGGCTGCAGGGGCGCCGGCATTTCCACTCTGCTAGCTCTCTCTGGCTGACGGCAGCGGGCCAAGTGTCACACTGTCCCCGGCCCCAGCCGCAGCCCCTACTGCTCGTGGGGGCAGCAGGGCAGGGTGCTAAGCGGACGCAGCAGCAGACCCGCACTTGCCAGGCTGCCGCTTCCCGTCTGGGCTCAGGATGGGCAGTGGAACTCCCGCCTGGCCCTGCTCCCTGCTGTCTGTCAGCCCCACTTGCGTGCCTGCTGGTCATTTCCCTGTGGCCACACTGCCCTGTATGCGCGAGACAATCTAGAACAGCGTCCTCAGCTGGGGTCTGGGCATGCACAGATGGGGTGATTTGCAGGACTCGTGCAATTTCTTAATTTTGAAAGAATGTGCATAAAAGCTTTAGGGAGGGAGAACGATTGTCTCCATAGCTTTTAGCAGATCTTCAAAAGGATTTTTGACCGCCCCCCCACCCCCGCCCCCGGCAAAAGCTGGGAAGTCATCGGTCTCATCCGTCCCCCCAGAAGCTGTGCAGGTTGACCCACTGGACTGTTTGTCATCATTGCAGTGGTACTTGGGGCATCAGGAGATGCAATCTGACTGTTCTCCTCTGGAGGAAAAGGCCAGGTCCTCACTTCATCACCTGTGCCCTGTGGATGGGCAGGTGTTTGCTCATCGACTGACAGGCAAATCACAGGGAGAGATGGAGGAGTGGCTCATGTGCAGAGCTCTGTCTTTCCTTCTGCCTTAAAGGGGAAAAGAACTCATATCCCTCGACTCCTTTCCCTCCATCTTGTGTTGGCACAGTGTGTGTCCCTTCCACTCCCAAGTCCCCACCCCCATGCCGGGCACAGGGCTGTGCAGTGCAGTGTCCCACATACCAGGACATGGGACTCCTCTACCTGGGGAAGGAGGAAGACAGAGGGGTGGGCTGGGAGGGATGGGGAGTTGCTAAAAGCTAAGGAGGAAGGTGAAGGGTAGGGCTCAGCCCTACAGGGCGGGGAGAGTCCTTTCTTCCCGGCTGTCCACCGCTGGAGGGTCTGGGCCAGTCGGCTGACCTCTCTGGGCCCCAGAGGCCTCATGACTGGGACTTTTAAGGGTAGAAAGAAGCAGCAGCAGAAACTCTCTAAGGCCCCTGCCAGCTCTACAATTCTCTGATTTCTAACACATCCTCCTGGCTAAATCCCCTTCTCTGTCTAGCCAGGGGTCCTCATAGAAAGATAGAGGCCCTGACTAGAACCTAGGAAAAAAAAATCATTGTCCTAAAGATCATATAGAATTCTGAAGCCACAGAGAAGGAACTTGCGTTTAGGGTCTACGCGGTGTTTTCTGCAAGCCTTCCGCCGTGCAGTTCTCAGCCCTCCGGGCCAGCGGGGTGGGGTTCTGGGGGAGAGGTGTTTCCTGGCAAAAGCCACTTTGCAGCTGCTCTGGGACCCTGGGCCCAACGGATCGTAGCGCCTGGTCGACCCGTTGTAGAACCTGGTCGTAGCACGTGGTTCCCAAGCAGGCACGGCACGTGGACGCAGGGTCCCCTCGGCTGCCCGTGGCGCTGTGTCCCCGCAGCTGTGGCCCCCATGACAAGGTCTGCGGGCTGCCAGCCCGGCTGGAGAGCACTCGAGAGCTACGCCATCGACCTCCTCTTCTCCCTCCAAGTCTCTTAACCCACTCGAGCAGGGAGGAGGGGCCTGACAGGGATGGACGCCCGCTGCGGGCAGACAAAGGAGCCCAAGTTAGCCTCCTCTTTGGCCCCCAGAGACTGGAGGTGGGGACAGGGCCGGGGCAGCTGCAGAGCCCCTGGGAGGAGCCGAGTCCAGCCGTGCCTGGTGGGAGGACACAGGGACAGGAATACGCAGGAGGCGACACCCGGACGGGGAGGCCGTGGATAGATACCTGCTCAGCTGATGACTTGAGTCTCGGCCTCTTTCTCCCTTGTCAGGGTCTTCCTATCGTAACACTTGACCTTTGATTTGAGCCTTATTAAGTTACCAAGCATTTACATAAATCATCTCATTTCATCTCCACCACAACCTGAGAGGTAGATGCTGTTGGTACCATCTATGGATGACGCTGCTGTGACTCGAGAGCTTAAGTGCTTTGCCCAAGGTCACACAGCCAGTATGTGACAAAGACAGGACTAGAACGAGGTTTCCTTTCCCAAAGACCTCGTTGACCACTCGCCCTTCAGTCCCTTCAGCCAGGCCACACTGCCCCCTTGAGAGTGACAGGGGAATGACAAGAAATGACAAAGCCTTAGGTGACGGGTAGTAACAGAGTGAGCCAGGAGCTTCTTCCCAGAAGCTTCTCCAGGCACAGGCACCACCTGCTTTTCCAAAGCTTTCTTTGGTGTGTGCGTGGTCATAAAGAATTGTAATAAGCTATGATTTAAGAGCCAGAGCCATAGACTGGCAAAGGGTTTCTTCCTTTAGGAGCTGGGGGAAGCAGCCGAGGTCTTGGCCCCTAGAAAGGCAGGAAAACCTCCCAGGATGAATCCCTCTGCCCTAGGCTCTGATGGACCACAGGGAAAGCCATTGAAGCAGAGGTGGCGGATCCCGCCTCGGGGCTGAGCTGTCTTCTCCAGAAGCTGTTCACCAACTTCAAGGGTTCCCTTCCAGAAAGTCCCAGTAACTCTGACGTCCAGCATCTATGTCCATGAAGGAGTGTAGCAAGAATGCTCTATTCACTGTCTTATCTTACGCTCAGATCTAATGAGTGCCTGGCATATGTTAGATGCTTAGCAAACTCTCAAATGAATGAATTAAGTGCAACAAAACCTAGAAGCTCATCACCTGCAGAATATTATTCACTGTACTTTACAGAGGTGGCACCTGAGGGCCAGAGAGCTTAAGTAACGTGTCCAAGGTTGCACAGACAGTTAGTGGTGGGAGAAGTACCGGAATTGAGGTCTCCTTTCCCTACACGCTCTTCCTTCTGTAGGGGGAGAGATGGGAACGTGAGGACCTTGGACCTAGGATCAAGCAGCTGATTTGACCTCTGAGAAGTTCTTTCCATGTTTCTTAGTTGCATTGAGTATGCAGTTATTGGATGTGGTTGGAAAGGAACTTGCCTCCCGTCTCCCGGCAGGCACACACTGGCTGTGGTGAGAAGATGCTTCCATCCACTCTCTCCTAGGAGCACACAGCTCCTCACAGCATCTCTCGCACCACGCGCCCTGCTTTCCTCTTTTGGGAAGCAGGAATAAAAGCCAGTACCAATAAAGTAAACCACCCTCCAACCTGGCCTTCCAGATGAGTTCGTGGCCTCTGGGGATGGGTTCTGGGAGAGAGAGGCAGAGCCCAGGGTACGGTTTCCAGGGCCCAGGGGACACGTGTGGGCACAGTCATCTGCTCATCGCTGGAATCTTCAAAGCAGGAGGCGGGAGCAGGATGGGGTCATTATATGCATTCCAGTCCCTCCGCTGAGTCACTCAGAGGAAAGCTAGGACATAGGAGGAATGCCTTTGCTCTAGACTCGCTGCCACCGGAAGCCCGTGTGGCCCCCAATCTCTTCCTCTGAGGCCCTTTCCCTGCACAGATGCCTCGGTCTCCCCGATGGGCTCCTCCCCTTCTCCACAGAGCCCCTCAGCTCTCAGTGGCTGGGCCCCGCTCTCGCCAAGAGCGGCATCAGTGGTCCTGGGGCCTGGGCCAGAGCCTGCCTGTCACTCTGCAGCTCCACAAGGTGGGGACACCAAGGGGCAGTGCCAGCAGCCGGCTGCAAGCTGACGAGCCTGAGTTCCCTCCAGCACCCAGGAGTCGACAGGATCGTCTGAATTAAGTGGCCAAGTTTGGGTTTTAATTAAGTCCCCGTGGTCTTTGACAAAGGTCACTGATGACACCATCTTCTTCAAGGCCAGTATGAAAAGGCGTTCAAAGTCAAAGTTCTGAGATGGGAGCCTTGTAACTTGAAATGTCATAGGGAGAAATTTGGAATTGGGGGAAGAGGAAGCTGGCGGGAAGAATGACCCTGTCACATTGTCCTCCCGTCAGAGTCACTGTTTCCAGTGGGAGCTCCAAACTGTTTCGGTCTCAAAGTGGCCCCACTCTGCTCTCTCACGTTCCTACCCCCATGACTGGTTATGGGCTCTCTGTGTGCTGCATGTGTGAAAAATGGGACCCTTGTCTTCCCTGACATGGAATACAAGTTGGTATCAATGGGGCAGAACGTGGCAGCTTGCCCCGATTGCTGGGGAATTAATAAACATATATGCAACTGACTGCCATTCTTCTGCTCTGATGCCGGCATACACGTTTCTATGTAACTTGGCCGATACCGTTATCACTTGGAAATCCAGCTCTGTCTAGAGTGGAACACAACAGCTACTTCATTCCTCCACAGCATCCCACAATATTCCTCCTGTGGCAGCAAAGGCCTGTGCCTGGTTCTGCACGGCCCTAACAGAAGTAGAGATATGAGTTCATTCGAGTGGAGGAGACGGCACCTCTTCGGGAGGAGATCTGGGCTGGCCCACAGCTAATGGGGCCAGGATTTAGGGGGCACAGTCATATTTTCCTGGGGTCCTTCGTGCAACACCAGTGCTGGGCAGCGGAATGCTCTGGGTGCTGGATAGTTCAGTGCAGCCACTGATTTTGTGTTAGAGTCAGGGGACATGGTATTAGTCAGTAGTCTGGGCCATTCTGTCCATGGTCACCACAGGCAGTGTAGGTAGTGGACAGAATTTTGGATTTAGATTCAGGAAATTTGGATCTTACAGCAAAAAAATTTGCCTATCTAATATACATTCTCCCATTTATTTACCATCAGAATCCTTATGTTGTTGAGGAGGAAATGTAACTAAACTAAAAAATATGAATTTCCTAGCCCCCCTTGAACGGCTAGAGGTGGCTAATGAGATATAATCAGAAACCATTCTTTAAAGATGGCTGATTTACCTGGGACGGTACATCTATTTTGTTTTTTCCTCTTCTTTTTCCTTCCTGCCTGAAATGTGGAGCCATAGCTGGAGCTTCAGCAGCCGTTTTAGGACCATGAGGTATAAACCAAGTATGGAAGCCAGTGCTAAGGATGGGCTGCCTACTTACCTCCAAACTTCATGTTATGTGAGAGAAAAATTAACCCCTAGCTTGCTTATGTCACTGGTGCTTTGGATATCTGCTACTAACTATTGAATGCCAACGATACAGAATGATTGCCTGTTCTATCATTTATTCCTGAGACTTTGGATAAATCATGAAATGTCTCTGAGCTTCAGTTTCTGTACCTCTACAGTGGGAATAATAATTCTTGCTTTGCCTTGTAAACGTTATCTCAGATTTCTGGGGCCTACTCTAGGCTTCTGAGCATGCCATCCCCCTCAGTCTGAAGATCATGGATTTTCTGCATCTGAGCAGTGGCGGCCTCCCTCGCATTGTTGGGGTGGATTGTTCCCGGGCTAAGGCATGTGCCCGCCTTCCAAGTTCAATGGCTTGCTCGGGGCTGTTATAAAGTCCCCTTGTGGGCTCCCATTTTCTAGAGACACAATAGCTTTTCCTGGCTCGCCCAGGCCTTGCCCCTCCTTGCTGGGTGCAGAGACATTTGCCGTTTCAAGCTGCTGAAAAGGACGCTTCAAAGAGCCCCACATTGGCCCCTCTTAGGCTCTGACTCATAGAAACGTTTTCGGAAATGCTCAAAAACCTTATTAATCTGTGACGACGTCCCAGCAGCGGGACTCTGTGCGCCCTATTTCCAGGGCTTTTCAGCGCGTCCATTGTCTCAGCCGCATTCTTCCAGCCTGGTGTCTTGGCCCCTGGCGGCTCTCTCCAAGGCAGGCGCTTTCTGCTGCGCCTGCGATTTCATCCCCTGACTCTCCTCTGTTGCCTGAATTCTTAGAGTGAAAAGGTGGCCACTCTTCTTGGGCTGTTGATTCCTCTATACCCCCTTTGTGGCTCTCTGCTTCACCCCTTCTCTCCTGGCATCTGGCTGGATCTGGGTCAGGCAGACAGGGACCTGTGTAGAAACTGAGGCCCACTTTTTTTCAAAAGAAAACCTCTTTTTTCCTTCATATGAAAACCTCTAGGGGGTTGTCAAGCCTGGGGAAGACTTCTGGGATCGCCACGGGCCTCTGCAGGGGACCTACTTCAGCTGTTGAGTAGATAAGCTTTGGGTGGTCTTCTCCAGGACACTCCCCTGGCTCCAGCCCATCCACTGACCACCGTTCTGATGTGTGATCTTCTCTGCAGTTGAAAAGGCTGTGGGGAGAGAACCAGAAGACTGGGGCTCTGTTCCTGGATTCACCCCCTGGCTGGGCTTGCATTGTCTCGGTCCACATTCAGGGGTTTTGACTTGGAAGCCCAGGGCCTGTGTGACCAAGGCAGGGTCCCAATGATCCTGTTTCCTGGTTTTCGAGCCCATGTGTACTCCCTCCACTCGAGTGTGGGCTGGGCCTAGTGCCTTGTTTCTAGTGAAGAGAATATGGCCAGAGTGATGAGAGGTCACAGCTATAACTCAGTCGTAAAGGACTGTAACTTCTGGGTGTGTCTAGGTGGCACACGTACTCTTTGTCTTGTCTTCTTGAGGTTTGCTTTGCAGCAGAAAGCCACCCTGTTGGAGAGGCCCATGGGGCAAGAACTGAGGTTGGTCTTTGGACAACATCCAGTGAGGAGTGGAGGCCGTCAATCCGACAGCCTGCAGAGGCCTGAATGGGGTCAACAGGCACGGGACTCAGCGTGGAAACAGATCCTCCCCCAGGAGAGCCTTGAGGTGACGGCAGGCCCGGCCGATACCTTGACTGCAGTCTTGGCTTCAGGACCCAGCTGAGCCACAGAGATTTTGAGGTAAGGAGTGTGTACTGCGTTAAGCTGCTAATTTGGGGGTACTTCGTTCCACAGTAGTAGATTACAAACACAGGTCTTTATTAGCCTAAAAATGTGTTTCTTTATTTTGCTCCTCCATGTTTAGACTCAAGGACTTAAACCTTTCACATCCACTTGTAGTAGTGCATTCATGCGTGCGCGTACGCACACACACACACACACACACACACACACACACACACATACCCATATCTGCACACACGCTCTAATCTAGGGGCTGTTCACATCCCTTTACCCCTATTCTAAAAATACATCATCAGAATAAGTGGAAGAAAGACATAGCTGAGATGAAGCTCTACTGAGGTGATTCCTGGTTTCTCTTAGTAACCTAAGTATAATCTGAATTTCTGCCAGAAACCAAAGTGCCAGAAGAGGCCTGACCAACGAGGCCCTGGGGGTCTGTGTCCATCTCTGATAATTCACTTCCACGCTTACCTTTCGAAGCCTGACTCAAACTTTCTTCCTCTGGAAAAAAAAAACCAAAAAACTACCTGACTTCTCCAGGGAGCGTTCCTATTCCGTGAGTCCCAGTCAGTTTGTATCTATATCAGATACATATTTTCAGGATGTATACGCTCCCTCCTCACCTTCCTCATCCCTTCCCTAATCCTCCATCCTAAGAAGCTCAGAATGCAGTGACGTCTACAGAAAATCACCCAAGATTTCACAACCAGAGTCGGAAGCAAAGTTTAAAAACCTTTGCCTCCCTCCCCCTGCTCCCACTGTGTTCCCGGAAGCCAAAGCTCACAGCCATTTCTCCAATCTAGGAAGCAATAAGGAAATGTATTTATGAACCAGCCTCTGTCTAAGGGAGGGAATTCATGTCTCTTCATGCTCTTGTAGACAATCGTAAGGGATCGCTGCATCAGTGTGATGCAATATAGTCTAAAAACCCTCCAAAACAAGGATCAGGAAACAACCAGCGGGGACTGAGCCGTGGGCACCCTCGGTTCGGCGGCCGGGCCCTGGGCCAGATAATGCCTACAGGAGATGGGAACACAGGTCTGGGAGCACCTGCAATCTCATCTTGTTTCTTCCCAAGCACCAGGGAAGAAAAGCAATTTGTTTGCTCTCATACTCTAAAGATGAACTTCCCGTGCTCAATCAAACGTTATTATCCCAATGTAAGTCAATTTACCTTTGAATCTGAAGGCTATTTTCTTCCTAAATGGCTAATTATGGGAGATAGATGGCTGTAAACAGAAGCCTTCTACCTCACTGCTCAGCCAGTCCTTCTACCCCAGGCGCCAAGGATAATCTGGGAAAGCAGGCCTGCCCTTTTCCAGTCTTCCCCACCTTGTCTGTGCCGCCCGTCCATTCTTCTCTGTCCTCCTGCAATGCCATTCATCCTGCCCCCTTAACGTCCTGGACACCAGTTTGGAGTCTCCTGCTCAGTCCCCAACCACAACCTCTGCCGCTAGGCTTGTTTTTGGAGTTCTGTTCCCGATGTCCCCCCGAAATGTGACCCATCTTCTAAAATAGCGCGCTCGAGATGCCCATGCGAGATGTTTGAATTCAGAGGAAAGAGCAGAGAACGAGGCATAGCCAGCGGGTGGCCCACGCCGTCCCCCTCAGCGCGGTCTCCACACGGGCACCCAGGATGCTCTGGACGAAGGCCAGATCCTTCCCTCCCAGCTCCATCTTTCCTTCCTCAGGATCTGGCTCTCCTTAAGGCCTCTGTATTAAAAGTGGACATCTCAGCCCGAGAGCTGTGCACACAGGACAGCACGCGTTTCAGGAGACAAGGGATCCTGTAAGCATCTGAGATGAAACAAGGTTACCCAAGGCTGCCTCTTTGATTCTCCTGGCAAAGTCGCAGAAGCAACCAGCGAGGCCTGGCGAGGCCCGGCAGGGCAGTGGCCTTTCCCGGTGCAGGATCAACACCGCACAGGAGCTAATTGAAAGGCTGAGTTTGTTTACCGAGGTGGGGACTGGCTCCCCTCCCTCCTCACAAAACAAAGTCTTTCCCCAGGACCGGTGACAGAGAGGTCAGCCCCAGTAGCCTTTCTGTTTGCCTTTTGATGCACGGTGAAGCCGCCGCTCTGGGTGAGGGGAGCATTGTTGTGTGCGCCATCAGAGGCGGCTCCAGCAGGGAGGCCTTAGCCCTCCGAGCTTTCTAGGTCTGGGAGCCTGTGGTGCGTGGGGTTACTGGGGAGGAAGCAGGCCTTCCAACTCCGCTCTCCGAGGCCTGGCCTGGGGCCCTCTGTACTTTCCACCTGCGCCAGCGATGCCACAATAACAACGTGCCTCGGTCAAACGCCTCATGGATTACACAGCACATCTACGTACATCATTTCATTTGATCATCCTCACAACCGTCCTGCGAAGCCATCCTCATCTGACCACGTGGGACAGGCTCAGAGAGGCAAGCGCTTTGCCTGAAGTCACACAGCTCGTAAGTGACTGACTCAGGGCCTGCATCCAGGTGTTTTGGCTTCACAGTTCCATCACAGGACTGTGGCTCCACCACCAGCGTGAAGCCTCCACCTAGCCTTGGACCTGAGTCACTTCAGCTGGGGTTCCGATTTGGGACCCTCCGTTGGACCTGGGAACCATGGTCTTGATAAGCCCGTTTACCCTGAGCTTGCTGTTCTGTTCTGGGGCAGTCCTTGTGGGCTAGAAAGACAAGTAAGAGAGAATGAGCTTTTCGAGAACTGCTCTGGGAAAGGTTAAGGCCACGGCGAGGGGCAGCCCGAGGAATCGTGGCCGAGGGAGATGCAGGCCTCTCTCACTCAGCTGTGTCTGCAGGGGTCTCAGTACATAATTACTGAGTCTGGGTGGTTGTGACCTAGAGACCAGCCTGAGATCCTTTCTCTACAAGCTACATCACGCTGCTGCCCAGCGGGGGAGGGCTCTGGCCACACTCCGAGTAGGGAATCCATTTTGCATTGGATGGGCCGTAATGTTGAGAATCCTCTACAGATTTCCACGGCTGCCAATCCCCGCCGTGCCAGGGTGAGGATACCAGAGCTCCCTGTTTCACTTAGTGCTTTGATTAAAACAGTAAATTCACGGCGAATACCAATGAGCAGGCAGGTAAGGACTCCAGCCAGCTCTGGCTCCCTCCTGGCAGCATTTCATAGCAGCTGGTTTGGAGAGAAATATCCCCCTCCCCTGTGGCGAGAGTCCTGGTTCCCCATAAATAAGGGAGCAGCAGTGGCCCCGGAGCCTAGAGAAGGAGAGGTCACGGGAGGAAGGGGTGGGGTGGGGACAGGAGCCCTGCCAAGGCAGAGAGGGGTGTGGAAGTAGGGGGGAGCCCCCCTCTGTTACCTCCTCTCCACAGACAAGCTGAGAGGGAAGGAATGGGTGCGGGTCTCTGCCGCCTGTGCAGCTGTGCTGGGCCAGGCATCAGAGCATTAAGGTGGCGGCGCCTGCTGCTAGCAGCACAGCCCTGCCGCTCCCTGGGCGCTGCCTGACGTCAGGCAGCCACCGTGCTGGCAGGGGAGCTGTGGCCGTCACCTTTCCTGGCTCTGGAGGTCTGGCAGCTCTGGGTTGGCCAGGCCTGCTGATGGGAAGAGAAATGTGGTACAGGCCAGGGAGTAGGCATAGGACCCATACTCCCCAGCACAAGGCTTTTACCCATGTCCCCCAGCTGGATACCCCTCTCCCCACTGACTCGGAGACCAAGCAGCACCTGCGCTGTCCTGTTGTGAAGAGGCGACTGAATCTGTTGAGATGGTAGAGCAGCCACAGAATGTCAAGATTCTTATCATTCATCCACTTTCTGTTCACTGGGCAGTTTTTCTTCCTCCCTCCCTTCTATCCACCTATTAACATGTATCGATAATCCGTCACATCAGGAAAGATGCTAGGCAGTGGGAATAAAAGATGAATAAGCTACAGCCCCATCCTTGTGCTGTCTCCTCAGGGTGTCCAGTATTATGACGACTGCACTTCTCAACCAAAAACAAGGACATGGAGGTGACAAGGGTGAGTGTACTTATGGGAAGAGACCATCCCTGAAAGTCTGCAACACGCTGTTCCCAAACCAGGATGAGACCAGAGCGGTCAATAAATCCTGGCCGCACTGCATAGGTTTTGCCCTGGTCTTTTAGCAGAACGCCAGGAGCCATTGCTTGCTGAACACCTACTGTGTGCCAGGCTGTGCTGGACACGTGCACAGCATTTAGCTAGTCTCCTCCACGGGCCTGTAGAGAATTCACTGTGTAGATAAGGTGATGGAGAGCCGGGTGACCAGTCAGGGTAGCACGGTGCTTGCTGGCCTTGCGGCCTGAGCTCCTGTGGGTGGGCAGGTGTGCACAGCACGTGGCCTGAGCGCCTGGAGCACAGCGCGTGGTTCTGTGGTTGTGCAGAACGGCAGACTCCGAACAGTGTCTTGACTCTGCCAGACACCAGAGTTTGGAACTCAGTAAAAGGAGCCGTCTGCGAGGTGAGGCCGTGAAACAAGGCTGGATGCTGGGTCGGAGGCCTGGGCACCGTCCCGGAGCTGCCACTTAGCGACTTCTCAACCTCGCCTGCGTTACTTAACCTCTCTGAGCTTCCTCTCACCATCGGCACACGAGGGAAACCAGGCCGATCTATCACCCTCCCAGCAGGACTTGTGAGGAGCAGAGGAGATGGCCCATGAAAACAGCACACTGTAAATTGCATCGTGGATTATTACTACTTCCTGCACCTCAGCAAAGACCCCTGATCACAGGCGGCGCACAGTGCAGGGGAGGTCCCGTCCCAACAGCCTGTCTCCCGCCTTTCTTGGTCCTGCTCTTTCTGCTCGGTTCCTCTCCATCCTCTTGCATCTTCTCTGGCACCCCTGCTTTCCCACCTGCCTCTACTGGGCCCCCAGGGATAACTCTACCTAGTGGGCCAGAAAGTGGGGACCACCCCAAACCACATGTCCAGTGGTGCCTCCTCAGCCGCTGCCGGGACTCTGGTCAGGTTTACTGTGCTGCATTTAATGTAGCCGCCCAGGGGCCCCGAGGCAGCTCCATCTTCAGGTGCAGGCAGGGGGAGGGATGGAGTACCTGTGGTCTCTGGGCCTCAGGCCGCCTGGGTCTAGGATGCCTGTCTCAGAGGGATGCCAGACGGAGGTGTCCTGTGGTGACTGCTGTAAGGGAGTACCGTGGGGGCTCAGGATGGGGCCCACCTCATGGAAAGCGATGGATGAGATGCAGGATGTCAGGAGGGAGGCCCAGCCCACACTCAGTGGCTTGGAGCATACAAGCAGGGGCTTCGCTCGCAGCCTGCACGGGGCACTTCCCCTCCCAGAGACAACCGGCATGTTTTAGTAATGTCTGCTTGGGTTAATGAAAGTTGTCGGATTCACTTAATAAATACATCACCATTCTTGGCCATACGTTTCCGTCATGCTTGCCTGGAGCTGCACATCCCTGCTTGGGTTGAGCAGGGATGCTGGGGGCTGGGGGAAAGGATGAGGGTGACAAGCACAGGCCATATCGGTGGAGAGCCAAGGGCTGGGAGGGCAGGGGACCTGGTTCCTCTTGGGAGTTAAGCAGAGATTTCTCTCATTGCACTTTTTCTCCAGAGTCAGATCAGAGGCACACAGGCAGAGGGACACCCAGAGACCCTGCATTCATTCTTCAGCTCAGGGGAAAGAGGCACTCAGACTGTCCCCTTTGGAAGGGAGCATTGGGAGGTACTGTCTCCAAGTGGGCTCGGGCTCTGCATTCAGACAAACTCGGGAAGGCATCCCCGTCATCTACTCACCACCTGTGTGACTTTGGCCTACTTACTTAGTCTCTCTGAGCCTCCAATGCTTCATCTGGAAAAGGAGATCATAGCATCTGCCTTGTAGGGCTGTTGAGAGCATTCCCTGACGTGAGGTACGCCAAGGTCTTTGCACAGTGCCCAGCATAAAAGTGCTCAAATCAGAGCCAGTCATACTAATTTAAAAACACTATTTTTATGAAGAAACAACTTAGCATAGTATTTATGAGTGTGGGCTCTGGAGCCAGAATTCCTGGGTTCAGATTTCGGGTCTGTTGCTTACTGGCTCTGACGTTAGACAAGTCACTTTATCTTTCCTTTCTGTGTCCCAGTTTCCTCGTGTGTAAAATACAGGGAAATAATAATACCTGTCTCATAGGGTTGTCATGGGCATTGAACAAGTTAGGATGTGCAAATCCTTTAGAACAGGGTCTGAGACATGAATGATTCAAGAAACATTAGAGATTATTACCATCATCATTGTCAATTTCACAGGGCCACGGGGGAGGAGAGTCCAGGCTCCCTGGAAACCATCTTCCACATTTCACCAGCTTCGGTTGGTCACAGGGCCACATCCCAGGAGGCCCTACACATCCCGGATTGATGCCAGCCTGAGGCCCTAGACATTCCAGCATAGGCAGCAGGGAAGGCTGCTGCAGAGTCCCAGTCCCCAGGACTTGGCTCAAGGCAGTGGCGGAGGGAACCCAGCGGCATGTTTAACATTCCAGCGACATTCTCAAACTCTGCAGAGGCCTTAAAACTTGCCCGAACTGCCATGCATCAACAGGCTTGCTTTCCTCCACACCTTTTTTTTCTCCTCTAAAAGCTTAGACTGAGCAAAGAAGGGAGGGATTTGGGGGCTGGGGGAGGGCCCCGGATGTGTCGGGAGGGGGCAGGCTGCAGGTAATTTCTAGCTGAAATAAGCCGCTTGAGAACCTGCCTGGATCCCAGAGCTCTGTAATTTCACGCGCCTGTTTACCTCATTAAGCAGTTGCTCGCTTCCAAGGGGGCTCTCCCAGCAGGGGCAGGCAGGCGGGTGGCTGTGAACCAGCCACAGGGCTTGTCACGGGCTCAGGAGTACCAGCCCCGCCAGGAGGCCATCAGGAGGTGGGGTTCTGGCTCCCCCAGCACAGGGGAACAATGGGGTAGCAGGGCTGAGGTGGGCCCATTGCCTCCTTTTACAGGAAAGGAAACCGAGGCAATCAACTCAACTCCCTTTATCAAATTTTGGTGTCAGATCCCGTGAGTCTGTGATGGTTGGGATTGCTCTCTGGTGGGGATGTGAAGCTCCAGGCTGGGAGAGGAAGGGTTGAAGACGAGATCGGAAGGGAGGGGAGAGGGGGCCGAGCTCGCTGACCATAACGGTTGCCTTCCACTGGAGGGAGCAGCCTCTCCACAGGTGGGGCTGTCCCTTGGGAGCAGGAACTCAGCTCCCTCTCGCCCGCCCGGAGATAAGTAGCTTTCCTGGTTCAAGAACTATCACGGCCAGTATTAATGGCTCCCTGTTACCGCGTGGGCACCCGGTGGCTTCCCCTGTCCTCAGAGCACTAAACCTCCAGCAGCAAGGTCAACATGAGCCTTCACTACCGCAATCTACATTCTGGGGCCTTGTGCAATGAGCCATTTTACAGATGGAGAAACTGAGCCCTCCATTGCTTGCTTGAAGGCCAAATCCTTCCAAGGCGGGCCACCCCTCCCTTCCCTTCCCTTCGTGCCACTTCCTCTCTGCATCCTAGCTCTGCAGGGTGCACAGGTGAAGAGCGAGGGCGCTGCTACCAATAGGAGCCCTGAGGCCAATCGCCACTCAGCTCAGGACAGTCACTGCTGGGTAAGCCCTGCAAGGCTGGGGACTGACACCTTGTCACAGTGACCAGGGCATGATGTCCCCTGAGACATTCTGCCGCCTGACGGGCCTGCCATGCCGGCCTCTTACCACCAGGAGGAAGAGTGGTAGCTGCCGCTCCCCCGACACCCTTTACCACCCGAAGGGGCGGGCGGGGGGGGCGGTCTGAGCCGGGTGCGGGTCCAGGACCGGTGCTGGGGTGAGGGTGGGCGGGCCGGGTGGGAGAGAGAGGTGGGAGGCAGCTGGGTGGGGCGTCTCAGAAGCGGCCTTGGGAAGCCTCCCTTCCACCTGGCAGGCTCAATAACAATGGCATTTGTGAAATCTAATTACTACAGCCTTAACTTCTGACTTTCTGCTATGGCCCCTCCTCCAGCCCCAGGCTATCGAGCTGCATTAAGCTGCTTAACATCACCTCACGAAATTCACTAACCTTGCTTTTCAACTGCGCTTAGCCCCTGGAGCCCTTCCTCTGTCTGTGGGAGGCGCATGTCTGCCCTTACTTGAGTGGGTCCCAGGCAGGTGTTTTAGGATCGCACCTCCTCTCCCCTCCCCCAAATGGCTTCCTTAATCACAGAGCTCCTTTCTCAGCCTGTATTCATCCAGGACGCATCCAGCCACGAAGGACAGGCCTCTCCTCAGCCCTCCTGCCTAAGGGGATGGCGGTGGCGGGCGGGGCCGGGAGTTCAACCGGTAGGGGAGGCTGGTCCAGAGGTAGGGTACCCCGCGAGCTTGTCAGCTGGTAACTAGCCCATGTGATTTGCAGTTTCCTGGGGCCTCACTGCGCTGGTGCAGGGAGTGTGCTTCTGAGGCCGAGATGGGCAATGAGGATGCACAGTGAGGATGTGAAGCCTGGGGCAGGACGGTAGGGAGCCAGCAGGGCAGCTCCTGAGACAGGCTGAGGATGCGTTGAGCCCCTGAGAAACAAATGATCACTGTCGGGGTGGGTAGCACTCAGCCAGAGGGGCAGTTATAGAAGAGAAATGCCATTAGTGTTGTAGGAGAACAAGAAAGATCTTGCGTGGAGATGGAGATGGGGCTAAAGTTCCCGCCAACTCTAACTCCACATTTACTTGGGCTAAATTGACAGCCGTCCATCCACCTGCTGAGGCCGGGACCCCAGGAAGGCGGCTGGGAGGGAGGGGCAGCTTCTGAAGGACTGAGGTTTAGCTGCCACTCTTGTGCAACCCCAGGTGGCTTCCTTCAGGTCTCAGCTTAGCCTTGTGCCAAGACAGCTAACGCGTGTCTTCCCCGGGGCTGGTGGCAGGGTTAATTGCACACTGTTTATGTAGCATCTCTTACTTATGATTTTCTTTGGTCTATCCTAGAGGGACAACGTGGCTGGCTGACTAGAGTTTTTCCTGCCTTGGGATACGTGTGAGGAAGGTCTCCTTCCCAACCTACCTGAAGTGACTCTGAGGCCCAGAGCGGCTCAGAGAGACAGGTGGGTGGGTGTGTCTGAAACTAGAGTAAGGGGAGACTTCACTTTCAGCTCAGCACCTTCTGGGCATTCTGGGGGAACCTCTGCTCTCCGGTGCTCACTTGACTTACATTCATCTGGGTAGAGCTGGGGGGGAACGGGATCGCAGGTCATCCTGTTCTGGGGATCCTCAACTTTGGCTGCATATTGGAATCATCTGAGAGCTTTTTTTTTTTTTTTTTTTTTCGGTTCGCGGGCCTCTCACTGCCGTGGCCCCTCCCGTTGCGGAGCACAGGCTCCGGACGCGCAGGCTCAGCGGCCATGACTCACGGGCCCAGCCGCTCCGCGGCATGTGGGATCTTCCCGGACCGGGGCACGAACCCGTGTCCCCTGCATCAGCAGGCGGACTCTCAACCACTGCGCCACCAGGGAAGCCCCATCCGAGAGCTTTGACAGACCCTGACAACTGGTTCCCTCACCAGAGGTTCCGACTTAATTGGTATGGGGTGCACCTCCCACTGAGTGGTTTAGAAGCTCCCTAGGCGAGTCTAACACACAGAATCGCTGTTCTAACTCCCCCCTATCGTGATCCTTTATTCTGTTAACCATTACTAACAAGAGCAGCGAACATTCATTGAGTATTACTATGTGACAGGCACAGAGGTAAGATCTTATGTAGGTAGTTTCAGGGAAACCTTAGAATAGCCCAACGTTGTTGGAAGATGCTATTATTATTTCTATTTTGCAGACAAAGAAACTGAGGCTCAAGGAGGTTAAATAAATCGGCCCAAGGTCACTCATTTATTCAGCTGCAAATCTAGGTCTGACTCCAAAGCCTGCGCTCTTAGACGGTTAGGCCACTTTACATCCCCTTCAGAAGGTCGTTGGAAAGGTGGCAAGAGGGTGGGGCATTTTGAGGTCCCATCTGGAAGAGAATCTTGTTAAACAATCCCCTAAGTGATGCTTCGTACTAACAAATGAGCCTTTGGGTACAAGGGCAAAGGGGGCATCCCTAGGATAACGGGTGGTCATGGTAATGAGATGCTGACCTTGTCTATTCTGTCTACTCACTGTAGACAGAAGGGCTACAGGCTGTAAAGCAAGTGTGAGGCTCCGGCCCTATAAGCCAGTGGGGTCGGGGGAGACAAGGAGAGCCTGGAAGGGCCTGGACTGCAGATGGGGCAAAGGGGAAGCAGGACTTGCTGGAGAAATCCGCTTCTCTGTGGTCACTTGGAGGGCTTTCCGTCTCCCTGAGAGCAGTTTCATCGGTTGCCGGGTCCCTGCAGGCCTGGCAGGAGCTTTGGCCTCGGGGAATACCAGGTCCTCACAGAGCCTAAGCTCCTCTTGGCCTTCGTAGCCTGACTTGGGCAGGGGCTGAAGGCTGGGACTCTTAGCCATAATCTCTAAGATTCAGGAGGAATCTGATAGCCTCCACCACCTGTGATGGAGGCCCAGAGGGGAGGACTAGGTCATTGGCCTTAGGGGCCGAGAGGGCAGTGCGGGAGGCAGGCTGCCGTGTGAATGTCTGGCTCCCCTTCTTCCTAGGCCTGCGGCCTCGGGAAAGTGACATCACTGAAGTCCCAGTGGCTCCATCTGAGAGGTGACCATAGTAACAGGACATCCCTCACGTGGAGGTCCCCGGGGGAAAATTAAGTGAGATAACATGTGTGACCTGTTTGGCCCAGTTCTTCTCTCGAAATGCTCAGTGAGTACTAGCTATTATTACTGTTATTGTTACTACCACCTTCGAAACCTTCTCATTACTTTCCTTCTATAACCGACATACATTTTCAACTTCTAACATCTTTCAGGGATAACGTCTTTTGCAGGTTTAGGCTTCTTTCAAACGTCAAGGGTGGTTCTCTATTCAACTCACTCCACGGTCTCTGTTCACCTCTGGTGAGCACACATACACGGAAGCTACACTCCCTTTCAGCCTGTGCTTCTTCAAACTGGACTTTGCGGATAGCCGAGCATCTTCACGTTTCCCACCTCATCAACTCCATTTTTCGCTTTCCTATGTGCAGCCCTCATATCTTTCTTGAAGGTGTGGCAGAGCCCAGATGTTGTAACAACATTTGCACAAATTGGTTTTCCTGGTTCCTTTCCATCAGTACCCTCCAGCCTGCATGCATGTTGGGTACATTGGCCCTGGACCCTTTTTCTGGCTGACAAGACCACAGTAGCCTCCCAACTGCCCTCCGTACAATGATGCTGCCTCTCTCCATCCGTTCTCCCCAGATTGGCCAGTCTGATGCTTTAGGAACAGATCACGTCTCAGCTAGACCCATCAGCTTAGGCTCAAAACCCAAACCCTTTATCTGGTCTAGAGGCCACTGCTGTCTCTCTAGACCCTGACACACCCCTCTGCCCTTCTCTGGGGCCCTTGGCCACATGGGTCTCCTTTAGTTCCTTAAATGTGCTGGGCTCCTACGCCCTTAGACCCACCTGCTCAAGGAGGCCTCCTGCCCCCTGCCCTGTCTGGTCTGTTACACACTCATGTCACCTGTGCTTCTCCTTCACATCTTGCACCACTATTGTAATTACACAGTTTGTTGTGAGTTTGGTGGACTATCTCCCTCCCACTAGAATGTCAGTCCAAGAGAGTAGGCGTACGTCTATTGCTTCACTATGGAGTTGGGGTCGGCAGGGCCCAGGTGTGCTGGCATGTATAAATAATGAGCATCCATCAATATTTGAGTGAATAAATACACATGACATCAATTTGGGTTAATCTTCCTTATCTCCTACTCGCTCTCAGTGTGCTCTCCTATGACCTGGCTCTGCTACTGCTTGGTGAACTTGTGCATAAGTTTTTGTTTTGGACACTCAAAAAAATGAGGTATAGTTCACCTAACATAAAATTCACCCTTTTAAAATGTACGGTGCAGTGGGTTTTAAGTATATTTACATCATTTTGAAACCATTATCATTAGCTAAGTCTGGAACATTTTCATCACCCTAAAAATAAACCCTGTACCCTGTAGCAGTCACTTCCAATCCCCAACCCACCCGCCAGCAACCACTAATCCACTTTCTGTCTTTATGAATTTGATTATTGTTGGGGAATTCCCTAGTGGTCTAGTGGTTAGGGCTCAGTGCTTTTACTGCCAGGGCCCGGGTTCAATCCCCGGGCAGGGAACTGAGATCCTGCAAGACAGACGGCATAGCCAAAAAAAAAAAAAAAAAAAAGACCATTTTGGACATTTCATATAAATGGAATCATACAATATGTGGCCTTCTGTGACTGCCTTCTGTCACTTAGCATAAGGGTTTCAATATTTATCCATATTGTAGCCTGTATCAGTACTTCATTCCTTTTTATGGCTGAATAATACTCCATGTATGAAGGACATACCATATTTTGTTTATTTATTCAACATTAGATGGACATTTGAGTTTCTATCTTTTGGCTATTATGACTAAAGCTGCTGTGAACATTTGTGTGAAGTTTTTGTGTGAACATAGGTGTTTAGTTCTCTTGGGTACAAACTTAGAGGTGGAATTGTTGGGTCACAGAGTAACTCTATGTTTAACTTTTTGCAGAACTCCCCAACTATTTTCTGGGAACAGTTTTATTTTTATTTTATTTTTCAAATGAAGGGGATAGAGCAGTTCAGTGGTTCTTAATTATTTTTGATAAACAGCTTTTTTAGAAGTATATTAAAAACCATAGAATCTCTCTCCAGGTAAGTCCGTATGTATGAATACACATAATTTCAGGGGTTCAAGAGCCATCGGAAACTGGCTATGGACCCAGAGTTCCATGATTACGGGCTCACACGTGGCAGCATTTTAAGGTTAGAGTATTTTCTCAAACACAGAACTCCATCTACATTTTTGGCTTTTCCACATGGATACAGGAAATGGATAATTTGACTAATGAGTTCTGATCCATGTTCTGATTTCCATCTGGGAACTGAACATTCAGCAGCCAATCAGTTGCCTTAATTTTTTCCACCCACTCTGTAATCATCGGATTGATGTGCAATTATCCCCCCTTGCTCTGACACACGCTTTTCCCTTCTTGTGTTTGCAATCCAGTGCCAGATAACCTTCTTTTTTTTCCCCATTTATTTTGTGTGTGTTGGCTACTGTTTGATATAATTATTTTTGCAATCATCTTTCATTAGGTGAAAGAATATTGCAGTAGAGAAAGAAGGAAGAAGAAAATAAATGCCTTCCTGACAAGTTCTAATATTTTATGTTCACAAATAATCTCCCAATATCAGAGCAATAATATTATTTTCTCAATGTGCATTTATTAAAATATAAAGTAGCTCTATCACATTGGAAACTAAAACCCTGGCATTACCTTGGCCGGAAAATATCACTTATTTATTTCAGGTTACATTTCTGGAATTTTAATACTGTTTCTTTTCTTCCCCCACCCCTGCATAGCCTTTTTCTAGCAGAGGACTGACCCTGAAGGTTTGATTTCTAAAGAGGCTTTGCTGAACGCTTAGGACCTTAATTTGGTTTTAAGAATTGCTTTTGGCTTTTGATTTACGATGAGGTTCTTTCCTGTGTAATTCTTTTGGCTGAAAACTGAATAGAGCTCTCCCTTTGTGGATGTCACTTTGACAACACATTTTAAGACTGGAGTACAGAGGTGAGGGAGGAGAAGAAAGACTTAGAAAAGAGGGCGGGATTAACACGGTGGGTTTAGGGCTTGGAAGAGTAAGGTCCATTGTCTACTTCTCTATAGCATCTCATGGCACACCTCCTGGATTCTAGTTTGAAGTCAGGATGTTAACCTCCAGATAGCCTAGTGGAAAAGATACTAGATTGGGAAGCAGGAGCCAGGACTTCTAATCCTGCCTTCTCCTCTAACTAGTTTGTGACCTTGGACAGATCATGTCTACTCTTTGGACAGTTTTCTCAAGTGCAAAAGGAAATGGTGAGCTAGATGGGTGGATTTTTAATCCTGGCTGTGTATTAGAATGCCGTGGGGAGCTTTGGAAACTATTTTGATGCCTAGGCCCTTAGATCAATTAAATCAGAATTTCTTGGGACTTCCCTGGCAGATCAGTGGTTAAGACTCCAGGTTTCCCGTGCAGGGGGCGTGGGTTCGATCCCCGGTCAGGGAACTAAGATCCCGTATGCCACGCGGTGCGACCAGGGAAAAAAAAAGAATTTCTTGTGGGTGAATGGGGCTGTCCAACGGTGTCTTTATTAAACATTCCCCAGGAGATTCTATGATGAAGCCCAGGCAGATAACCCCTGGCCCAGATGATCTCAAAGGTTCCTCTGGGTTTCTGGTTGCCTGATGCTGTGAGCTGGGCAGTGATGTCTCACCAGCCAAAGGTGGTGAAATAGAAAAGAAGGTCACAATCACTGGATAGTGCCTCTGAGCTGGGGTCTGACGTGTCTCAGCTGAAGGACCCTGGAGGGATCCCAAATGGAATTAAATTTCTCTCGGTATCAGGCCTGGCTAGGGCAGGTAAATCTTCCTTTCTTTGTGGGCCCATTGTGCTGAGAAGATGAATGAGCTGGGACTGGTAAAATACCTTTTGTTCCTTGGAGAAAGGCATGTAGAAAGATAAGCCAGGCTTATTATTTTTAGAGGGGAACTGGGACTGTTTAGCCTAGAAAAGAGGGGACTTAGGGGGACATGATTTGAGGTCTTCAGGAGGTTAAATGCTGTCATGTGGAAGAGGGTTTGGAGTGATTTTTAGATGTTCCAGGGGGGCTGAACTTGAGCCAGTGAGTAGAGAGTCAGGGAAACTGATTTTGTTGCATTATAAGGAAGACCTGTAATATAGAGCTATGGTCCCATACTCTCTGTCACCTGCTTTTATGACCATCTTCTCTACCTTGAGACCATGTCTTTGTCACCCCGTATTCCTAGTACCTGATCCACTTCCTGACACAGTCTTCAACAAATGTTTATTATTATTTCTATGATGGTTCATGACTGTCATTAATGCCCACTAGGCAAAGCACTTTTCTTCTTATTTCCTTTAATTCTTCCAATGCTTTAAGAGGTAGGTCTATTTATTACCCCAGTCTAGAGTAAAGGAAACCAGAGCTTAGGGTGGTCAAATAATGTGCAAAGTTACCACCAGCATGTAGCAGAGGCAGGCTGGGAACTCAAGCCTGTCTGACTCAAAACCTTTGCTCCTAACTTTTGTGTTACCCTGCCTGCCAGCACCCTGGGTGGGCTGTTTTGGGGGATAGAGGGCTCCCCAGTCCCAGAGGTGCTCAGGTTGAAGATACACAACTATCTGGATGAACTGATGATACCACGGCAGTGAGTACAGATTGAGCTAGGCTGGTCCCAGATGATAATGGAGCCAGAGGAGGCGGATATTTAAAGTCCTAGGTCACCTGGTTACTGCTCCCATCCGCCTTCTACCCAGACTCCACCAACGAGCAAGGTGTTGGTCTGGTCCAGAGGGAGAGCCTCACTACCTGTGCCGCACAGGCTCCAGGATGGAATGCTCTCTTGGTAGGTGTGGTCATCTCCAGGTAATGGACGTTGTGGTCTCTTTTGCCACCGCCTGCATTTCTCATTAAGGCCCACGGTCACGTGTCCGGGGATCAGACTCCTTTGTATGTCCCTGGTGACAGGACAGAATGGAGACACTAGTCCTGGGTCTTGGTGGGGAGATGCATAACTGCTTTGGCCATGAAACATTGTACTACTTCTTCGCTCATGTCTCATAGACACAGTGATCGCATTACCGCGGGGCTCAGGCTCTGAGTCAGAGGGGTGGAAGCAGCAGATGAAGGAGGGAGTGCTCCCAGGAATTCTTTCTTCAAAGTGATGGCATAGCCAAAGGCAGAGACATAATACTCCGATGGCACTGCCAATTAGTGGAAGGCTACAAGGAGCTGTGAAATGGAGGCTTGGGAGAACGGATGCGAGGGGCCCGCACAGGGCGAGGAGACGCAGGAAAAGGAAAGGGGGGGACATGTTGCTGGGTTTGGGGATTCCTTTAACTCAGGGTGCATAGTATTAAAGGTCGTGGCATTCTTCTTAAACATGGTCAAAATCAAACTTCACGTGGAAAGGGGGGATTCAGTTGGCTGCCGTGACTACCCTCCTGTTAAGTTTCTTAGGCATAGAGGCGTCACCCTTTCTCTGGAGGGGTTGGGGGGAGG
Organism: Aethalodelphis obliquidens; assembly: GCF_003676395.1. NCBI lineage: Eukaryota > Metazoa > Chordata > Mammalia > Artiodactyla > Delphinidae > Aethalodelphis > Aethalodelphis obliquidens. The sequence continues at coordinate 7,077,460 of NW_020838026.1, read as the reverse complement.
TAGTGATGAGATGGTAAGGAGAAGGACGGGTGCAAACATTCGAGAACTGGGCACTGAACATACACTATCCCATTAGTTGCTGATCAACATATGGGACAGGTGATAGGGTTCCCATATTACAGATGAGGAAACTGAGGCTCGAGTCGGGGGTTTGAAGATGAAATAAGAAACTAGAGCGAGTGAGTCTTATCTCAGCATGACTTAACCCTTTGTGCTCATTTCACTATATCGTGCTGTCTTCCAGAAGGGATACCTGAGGGCCGTCTGGACTAAAGTTGGGGACTTAGGAGAATGCCCTCTGAGGAGGCTTTCCTGGGCTAATAACCCTGATTTACCAAGTGAATTCTGGGAGCAGGTCCTCCTGGCCTGCCCAGGTTGAGGCCATAGTCTCAGCCCACAGGATGGGTGGATCTGGGTCTCTTGCAGGTTGGAAGGGTGCTCTCATCATCAAACAGATGTGGATTTGGTCCATGAGCAATTAGATGGTGGGTCAGGGAGAAACATAGCCCTGTCTGTCATTTAACCCTCAGGGAAGGAGTGAGAGAAGAGAGAACCCCCAGACCCACCACAGAGAAATTCAGAGCTACATCAATAGCATGGTTAAACTGTTTTTTGGGTCAGAGATACAAGGCTACACATTCATTTTGATGTCTGTCTTTCAGAATTGACACTTATTTACTTTCAAAAAGAATTTGAAGCGGCATATTATTTTCTCAGGAAAAGAAGATGCCCTCCACAAATTCTTCTAGCTTGAATATTGCCAACAAATCAGGCTTCTTGTCAAAGGTCGACAGGTTGTGGAGGAAGCTATGTAGCATAACTATGCTGCATCCCGAGTAGGCACATGACACCAAGTTCGGTACATCACACGTGTTATCTTCTTAAATACGCCCCACAGCCCAGCAAGACAGGTCTCGTTATTTGCATTTTTTAGATGAGGAGTACACTGAAGTCCAGGGAGATTAAGTGACTTGCCCAGAGTCCCCCATGCATACGTAGCAACACTAAGACTTAATCCCAGGCCCGTCGGACTTGGTCATGCTCTTTCCCCTCTGTGACGTGAGCCTATGAAATATGCAAACCTCAGCACTGAAAATTAGAGTTCAACTCATTTACCTACTCAATGCTAGGAGCTTCTCAGAGCATCCCTGATAAGGGCTGTGACTGGATTCACCCACCTCTACTGATGGAAGACTCATGAATCACTTCACAAGGAAGTTATGCTGTTTGACTCCTCATCGGTCCACCCAAGGAATATTTAATAAATGCCTACTTTGTGTCAGACACTATTCCAGAAGCTGGCAAGCCAGACAAGGGCCGGTCCTCATGGATCTTGATTTCTAGCAGGGGAAACAAGTATTAGAAAATAAAAAGTAAATGAACAGGAGTTTCGGGTGCTGACAAATGCATTGGAGACAATGAAACAGTGGCAGAGGGTGCTTGGGTGTGGGGACCACTTGAGATTGAACAGTTAGGGAAGAGCTTGCTAAAGACCTGACAGCTGAGCTGAGATCTAAAAGATAAGAAGGATCCATCTGCCCAAGATCCAGGGAAGAGCATCTGAAGCAGAGGAAACAGGATATGGCAAGGCTTTGAGATGAGCTTGTCACATGAAAGAAGGCCAGTGGCCTGGAGAACAATCAAGCTGGAGGAAGACGGGGAGAAGATGAACCTAGAGAGAAAGGTAGAAGCCAGATGGTGTAGGGCCCACCTGCCATAGTGAGGGCTTTGGATTTTATTCCAGGTGTGGTGGGAAGCCATCAGATGGGCTTGAATGGGAAGGTGACATAATATGATTCATATTTTAAAAAGATACTATGTGGAGACTGGATGGCAAGGAGGCACTCCTAACTGTTGGGAAGATTATTCCCTTTCCTACTGTTCACACTTGGTTCTTCTAGTAATGACTCCTGCACCAAAAACCAACACGAAACCCAAAACAAGGCTACTTCCCTCTTGGAATTTTTGTTATCAGCTGTTGTATTTACCTTTAGTTCTTTCTAAACTTTCCCTATTATTTCAATTAGTACTTTGGATTCTAGACGCCTCCTCACCTGGTCATTCTTCATTGGCTGATCTCTTGTTTATACATGACCTTTTCTTTTTTTTTTCTTTTTTAATTAATTAATTATTATTATTATTTTCTGCGGTATGCGGGCCTCTCACTGTTGTGGCCTCTCCGTTTCCGAGCACAGGCTCCGGACGCGCAGGCTCAGCGGCCATGGCTCATGGGCCCAGCCGCTCCGCGGCATGTGGGATCTTCCCGGACCGGGGCACGAACCCGTGTCCCCTGCATCGGCAGGCGGACTCCCAACCACTGCGCCACCAGGGAAGCCCCTTTTCTTTTTTTAATTGTTCAAATTTTTACTTTGATGCACAGTATGAGAAATGAACTTTTAAATCAACTGAATTTTATGGAAAATGAAATAGCAAATAAATTAGACCCATGTTCAGATAGAAGGTCAGTTAGATGTCCAATCTTAAGGATATAACAGCCACAGGTAAACTTCAATTCTATAGTCTTCTTTCAGGAGGTCGAAGTCTTTCAAACACAACTTTACTATGAACTGGTCCAGGGCTCAATAGCATATGGGAATGCTTAACGGGGGTGGTGATCAGGGACACGTTTCCTTGGTGCTGCCTTGATGATGTTGTCCACACGTAGAATCACCTCTGCTGCTTCAGCTGCACTTAAAAGAACTTGTCGCTTCACTTGGAAACTTTCTGTTATGTGCAGTATCGCCATATTTCCAACGGTACCTTCCTTCGTATCCAGTCCAGCAGTTGTATTGCCTTCACTATGGGCCTCTTGGAGCTGTGCCACCAGATCTGCACCATCATAGCCTGCATGTCCGCGACCTTTTCGAAATGTGGTATCCAGTATCAAACATTCTTTTGGAGAATAAGTTAGTTTGAAGAAAAACTTTGTCAGTAGTAGTACAGGTATCGTACTGTGGCGTGGACATGGTAAATGGATATGACAAATAGGAGGGAAGCAGAAAACTAACGTTTGCAAAATATTGCTCGTACATAAAAGGGAAACTTGATGAGATCTAAAAAACCCATACTTTTGACAAGCCCAGGATTCAGAGGTACTGTTAATTCCATGGACAGTCACTAAGTAAGAGTATTAGACTGAGTCCTTAGCGTACAGGAGTTCTCAGTGTGGGGCTTCTGGGCCCTTGGATGGGTCCACGCACCCCAGACACAATGGCGTCCTTACGTGTGTGCACAGGTGTGTTGTGTGCGCGCTTCTGGGAAGTGAGCCCAGGACTTTCATTCAGGTCTCAAATTTTCATTGCTCTCAGAAATAGAGAACCACGCCCTAGGAAGTTAAATCAACGGATGTTTACACTGAGGAGAAGCTACAGTTAGTCCCTTCTCTGGTTCCATATTCATCCTCTTCCCTCCTGCTTCAAATGCCAATACAGGTCTTGATGTCTTCTTCCTGCCTCACACCCCACTTGAAATTCCTTCCTTAACTTCTTATAAATCATCCAAACCCAGAGAAGACAACCTCTGCTTTTTTCTTAGGGAAGAGACGAGTGTGTCCAACTAACAGGGGTGAGAACCTATAGAGACACGGGCATAGAGCCGAGGTTTTTCCTTTTTTCCCCTTGGACTCATAGATCCTTGGAACTGACCTGTGTGCCTGACTTGCAGATTTCTTAAGGGCAGAGCACAGTCTGGAAAAGGGCTCCATGTGAGCTAATGCCAAGGGCAAAGTCATCTTAAAATAATTATTATTCATTTCCCATTGCAGTTAATTTTGGCACCTTCATCAGGGTTTAAATTCCAGTACCACATCATATCAAAGGAAAAAAAATTGATGTTCATGTTAATTACTGCTCAGATATAGCTACTTGAATCAAGAGTTTAATCTTTGTTTGACTATTCAGAACAGCTCTGAGTCGGGGATGGGGAGAGCCCCTTTCGATTTGGTTTATCTGAACAGGGGTTAAGAACTTCAAGTAAAATGGTTTCCTATTTTTCTAAACCAACATTTGGAATTATACCCAGCTAAATGAAAAAGAGTTCGGAATATCAAGTTCCCGTAGGAATTCCCGAGCCTGACTGTTCTATGAAGTGGGAGAAGGGCACGGGTGATGTAATTTCATGTGCTCAAAGACTTGAGAAACTTCAGAGTGATCATCTAATGGTAAGTGAAATCTTAAAAGCATGTGAGAGGCTTAAAAGTAGGTCTATGAAGAAAATAATATACTATTATTTAAAAGCATGAATTGCCAAAATGATGCTACTCTTGGATATGCTCTTTATAAGAATTATCTTGGATGGATCCCTGATGTGCATGTTTTTTATCCCATGAAACTATAAAACCCATGGAGATACCAACTTATGTACCAAGTAATTAAATCAGTCATTTATCGTAGTTTTACTAGAACATTGTTTTCTTGGATTTCCAAGGCTTTATCGCCTCCGATATAACACTCTGCTCCTAACAATCCCTATTGATTCTACTGTAGTGCCTTATATTTTTAGATTTGTTTTACTGTCTTGCACTAAATTCTAAACTTAATGTGCTATATAAGATGAGATCCATTATCATGTTTCTTAAACTTTATGAAGATAATTATCTTGTCCAACACGGGTGGAAAATGCTCTTTTTTTGGCTGCGGAGTTGGGGACCTGGGGTTGCAGTCCCTGGGGCTGTCAGTTGTGTTTTTTCTGGAGTAGACAGCTCTGAGGTACTGTCCATGTGCTGGCCGGGCGCTGGCAGGTGTGGGAATCAGGGTCTCAGCACAGATTAGAGGACATATCTGGGATTGCGTCTGTGTCACTATTTTGCTATAGTTGGTAACCTGTCTTGGGAGTTGTGGTTCGTATTGCATCTTTAAGGTACTTTGCATACAGTAATTGTTCACGTGCTAAACCGGCCAGTGGAGAACCCTGTGTTCTTAGAGAAAAAGTTATCACAAATATGGGTGCTGTTTTAATTACTCTTCTTCAGAGGCACCTTCTAAATGTTGTTAAAAGTGGTGACGTATTTCATCTCACATTGAACCTTGAGTTTCCGTTCTCTGGACGAGGATCTTGGTGAAGGTGGAAGGAGCGCAGCGGGGTCTGGCTTTTGAGTGATGATACTCCTGGTCTCTCTGGAGGAAGGGCCGCTACTGATAACCCCTCGGCAGGACAGCAATCGGTGCCCTCTGTGACCACCACAAGAGCTCACACACCCTTATCAGGTCCCTAGGCGGTTAACTTGGCACTTTCATTACACTTTAGGGGAGGCTAGATCCTGACTCCCAGGAGGTAGAATTCTAAAAGGGGAAAATAATAACAGCAGCCACGCTCTCTAGAGTGCTAAGTACATGCCAGAAACTGTTGCAAGTGCTTTATCTCTATTACCGCTTTTAATCCGTACAACAGATCTCACAAGGCAGGCACTATCTGGGTCCCGCTTTACAATGAGGAGACTGAAGCACTGAGAGGTTGTTTTGCACAAGGTCACACAACTAGGGAGGTGGGTGCAGAATTCAAACCCAGGCAGTGTGACTCTCAGAGTCCATTTATATCACATTTATAATTTATAAAGTCTTACCCACTAACTATCTCATTTGATCTTCCTGACAACCTCTGTTCCAGTTTAGAGATAAGAAAACAGAAGTAGGTAGTCATTTGTCTACGGTGACACAGCCAAAACCTGCTAGCGGGACAGCCTGCTTCCTCTCTCCCTCTCTAAAACCCACCTCCAGGGTGGAAGATGGAATAATGTGTCACGTGGAAGGGAAGCCAAGGCTCTCTGCACATGCGCAGTCTGCCTCGCCAGAAAACACGCCCCCTCCTTGGTAGTGTACGAGCCAAGCCCCTCGGGGAGCAGCGTCCCCAAAGCAAATGGACTCAGCCTGGATTCTGTGCAAATGGATAAAGCGGGGGCGGGGGGCGGGGAAGACGACGCCTCTTCACGCTCTCGCATCTCCATGGGCACTCCCTCCAGTGTGCTCTTCTCAGTTTGTTGCTCCCGTGCTATGATTTCAAGGTCTTTGAAGGGGCTGCGCTGGTATTTTGTGATGTTGGCCGCCTGATGCGCTGATGAGATTTTGCAGCCCCTGGAATGATCAGACAAGCATCTGTGTGAACCTTCAATCAGGAAGAAGAAGGATACATCAGACTAGAGTGAGAAGGAAGGTAGAAGGGGCATTAAGGGATAGGCCAGAAAGGATAGAAAGGGTGCCTGGGGTCAGGGCTAGGCTGTGTGCAGGGCATTCCTTTTGCTTTCTTAAAATAAAAGAGCATAGCAGCCAAAGGAGGCAAGGAGAAAGTCACTGACTAAATATCAGTCTAGCAGACAAAGATGTATGGTGAAATTCTAGGCCCTCAAGAAAACGAACCAACCAACTGGAAAAGTCCTTTGCCGTGAGGCGGGGCCTGTGTTGAGCCCAGCAATAAAAGTTATGCCCCTGTTTCCCCTCAGTTCAGGAGGGGCTGGCAGGTAGTTATTTTAGCCTATTGAGAAAATAAGTGAGCAGTTGTCTGAATTCAATAAATAATATACTTGAACTGGTCCGAATCGAAGAGGCAGACACTGAAATGAGGAGGACAGAAGAGCTACCCTTCCCTTCATCTGCAATAACCGTAGCCTGGGAAGGACTGTCCTCACTGGTGATGGACGGTGATGTAGAGCTTGGAGATCCCTGGAGGACAGGTCAGGCTACTAACGAGGAAAATGGCACCGTGGGTCAAATCAATAGTAGAAGAGCCATCAGTCGGGTTTAGGGCACATACGTTGGCCCTGTCCTGAACACTGGGGGGGATCAGAGAATGGGGGTACGTTTGTGCAGCTGGGTCATCTGTTATTTTCCCTAAACAGGTGATTCTTTTCTTCTCCTCTGATTTCTAGTAGGAAAAAAGCCGATCTCCAGGTCTTTCTTATACCACAAAGCATGATTCACTTAAACAAGAAAGGAAAGAAAAGCACAATCAGATGCTTAAAAAACCAATTATAATTGGAAAGACCAAGAATCTGTGGTTCATTTCTAGCAGATAAACACATGCATATTTATGCCAGGTAGCCGCTTCCTAGTCTGGGTGTGGTCACACTGGGCTTGGAACACTCTCCCATGCTCTTCATCTGACATTATGCTCCACAGAGGCAGACTGCCTGGGCATGTCGTGTAATTCAGCATTAAGTATCCTATTGATTCACTGAAGTGCTGCCATGGATATTAATGGAGACAAATATAGTGGCTGTGATTTTTCAAAGGGCTGAGTAATTCCCAGGCATCAATAACGTCTGTCATGATGTAATGCGGGGCAACCACAAGATGCTTGACTTCAGGCCAACCATGAGGGCGGGGCTGCCGGAAGGGGCCCTTGGATACTGATCCAGGGCTTAGGGAGGTGGCCTGTACTTTGTCAAGACCTACCAAGGTAAGGATGCTGGGAATTGGGGTGGGATAGGGTAGTGGTGGTGAAGCAGAGGTGACTGTTCATTTCACTAGGAAATGACAGTATTTCCTAGTGACTCATCACAAAGGTCACTGATGATTAGAAAGCACAGGTATCCTACACTCTTATCTTGAAAGCTTGCCAGACCCTGGGAAGTCAGACCCTACCCTGTTGCAGAGAATAGGGTAGGTTTTCCCACCTCTTCAGCCAGAAGCACTACATGCCCCTGATAGTACTGAAGCCTAATGCCTTTAGTCCTGCAGCAGGGGGCGCTGGGTAGCAGCTCCTACCCCATGCCCTGTGATCTGGGCACGGGACTACTTTAAGTGTATGATTCCAGTGACTGCTTTTAGAGAGGTTAAGTTTCTTATTCAAGATCACACAACGAGGTACTCATGGCCTGGGCTAGAATCTAGGTCTCAGAATTTCTTACCCAGGTCTACTCTCAGTTACCTTTAGGTAGGCTGATGCAAGCTATTTGAATATATGACCTGAAACAGTGATATTTCCTTCTAAAAAGGCTCTGTAAAAAACCTCAGAGCAATTGTAAGAAATCAATTACTCACAAACAAATCCTATTTCAGTCAAATTCTGCAGGCTGCCCAATCTTTCTACATTCCAATTCAGTCTCCATATTGTTACTCACATTATCTTGCTACAAGATGAATCTGATCTTGTCACTTCCTGGCATAAAGACCTCCATCAGCCCCTTCTACAGACAGGATAAACTCGTTGGCACGGTCCTCAATCTCACCCCCCACCCCCCACCGTCTTCAGGCTGATGTCCTGCCCCTCCTGTTCCTAGCCACTCTGGTCATTGCTGATCCTTCTGTGTCCTCGTATCCTCTGTATATTTTGTACACGAAATTCCCTGTGTCTTCAACATCTTCCCCCATCTGCTGCCTGGGAAATTCCTACCCATCCTTAAAGAGAGCCAGCTCTTCTCTCCCACTCTGAGAACCACCCCTGCCTCTCTGTGCAGAATTAGGAGCAGTTCCTCCTCTGAGACTCCACAGGACACCGCTCAGCCTTTATTTTATCTCTATTATAACAGCCTTCCTGTTGTACTGTGTTTGTTTTCTTGTCTATACCCAGTGCAGTTTGAACTTCTGTGGTGAGGGCATGTGCCTCTTTCATTTCTATATCCCACTTCTGGGCACACAGTAGGTATTCTCTATGTGCTTATCCAACGAATGGGGGACGGTGTTCTGGAACAGAAAGAAAGCTGTGGGGTGGGAGCCATCAGTCGGGTTTAGGGCACATACATTGGCCCTGTCCGACATATTTCTGCAGCCTTGGGTCTAAGGATGGACCGTCGTGGAATTGAGACCTAGAGGCAGAAAAGCAGAGCCTCAACTCAGTAGCATTTTGGGGATTTTAGGGTGTGTGTGTGTGCCTTTTTACCACCAAGTTCTTTGAAAACAGTGGCCCTGGGCATATGTGTAACCATGGACCCCTAGGGGAAGAGAGACTGACATTCTAATGGAAGAAAGAGCACACCCTGCTTTGACGTAGACTGAATATCAGTCCTGCAGACTGATGAGTGGGGTATTTAATATTCAAATATTTAATAACTGACAGGGCAAGTGTATTGCCCTGTCAGTTCAAATATTCAAATATTTAATAACTGACAGGGCAAGTGTATTGACCAATCAGAATGGACACAGGCCACAGGGCTAAAGCAGAACCCTTTGTTCCAAGAATTAACCCTTTAGGGGCTGGACAGTTAGGGGTGCCATGGAAGAGGGTCTGGGAATAGTAGAAGCAGCTTGGGTGAGGGGGCTTGGGCCAGCAGCTCCTTATCTGTCAGTATGAAAATATTCCAGTATTTTAACAACTGGCCCTGGTAATGCTGTACTGGTGTATATCAGCCTGCTGATGTCTCATTAAAGAATAACACAATTTTTTGGATAAAGAAGATGTGGTATATATACACAATGGAATGCTACTCAGTCATAAAAAAGAATGAAATATGCCATTTGCAGCAACAAGAATGGACCTAGAGATTATCATACTAAGTAAGTCAGATAGAGCAAGACAAATATCACATGATATCACTTATATGTGGAATCTAAGACAATGATATGAATGAATTTATTTACACATGGAAACAGACTCACAGACACAGAAAACAAACTTATGGTTACCAAAGGGGAAAAGGTGTGGGGGGGAGATAAATTAGAAATTTGGGAGTAACATATACACATTACTATATATATAAAATAAACAACAAGGACCTACTGTATAGCACAGGGAACTCTACCTAATATTTTGTAATAATTTATATGGGAAAGGAACTGGAAAATAGATTTTTGTTTACTCAGTTATATATGTATATAACCGAATCACTTTGCTGTACACCTGAAACTAACACAACAATGTAAATCGACTTTACTTCAATAAAAAATAAAAAAAAAGAATAACAAAAATTTTGAACCCACCTTCAAAGGAAGGTGTGTGTGTGTGTGTGTGTGTGTGTGTGTGTGTGTGTGTGTGTACTTGTACGTGTGTGTGAAGGAATGAGGCAAAGCTTTTATAAGAAGGCAGTATTTGAGCTGAACCTCTAAGTTTTAGTTTTGTTTTAAATTTAAAGTAACTCTTTGTCTTTTTAAAAATTAGTTTATTATTTTTGGCTCTGTTGGGTCTCTGTTGCTGTGCGCGGGTTTTCTCTAGTTGCGGCGAGCGGGGGCTACTCTTCCTTGCGGTGCACGAGCTTCTCATTGCGGTGGTTTCTCTTGTTGCGGAGCACGGGCTCTAGGCACGTGGGCTCAGTAGTTGTGGCGCACGGGCTTAGTTGCTTTGCGGCGTGTGGGATCTTCCTGGACCAGGGCTCGAACCCGTGTTCACTGCATTGGCAGGTGGATTCTTAACCACTGTGCCGCCAGGGAAGTCCCTAAGTTTTAGTTTTATTTCCATACAAGGAGAAGGAGGTGGAGAGCAGAGAATTTCAGGCCTTAGAACTGAATGAGTTCACAGATGTGTGAGTGGGCCTGTTGGGAAAGGTGATTGATTGCACAATGCTTAGAATCACTGGGGGCACAAGAAGGAGTGGCAGGATTGAAGCCAGATTGCTAAGGGCCTTGGAAGCCTGGTGGAAGCACAGTTATCCTGTCTGTGGTTCCACAGGCAGCCCTGTAGCCAAAGCTTATTGGTCAGGCAGGCTTCGGGGTGGCCCTTGCTGGGACAACCAGTGGTACCGTCTTCACCAAGTCTGGGGCTGTCACTTGGTGAGGGGGACAAGCTTCGCCTTAATTAGGGATGTCGTGGCAGCCTCCTTGGCTCCATGGTGACTGATGCTGCCCGTCCAGCTGCCATGAGGCCGATGTGTCCTACCGTGCTACATCATCTCCTAATTAACACATCTTGTCAGGTCCAGCGGTTGGCGTCGGTAAACATGCTCCTAGCAGCTGTCACTGGGACACTGAGTGGGGCCTGCTGCCTCATTAGCTCAAGAGGAGGGAGATGGCATTGGCGGCCGGGCAGGGGGGAGGGATGTTCTTTTTGGGGGCTGTTAGCAGGATGAGAGGGATGTCAGATGATCAGAGAGCACTCGCGGGGCCCAGTGGAGGGCTCTTCTCTTTGGTGTAGCGACAGGACAGGGTGGGTGGCAGTGTGGTCAGGAATCAGGAGGCCTGGATCCTCACGCTATCTCTCCCACCACCTGGCAATGCTGGGTGTCCCCCTGCCCCAAACGTGCAGGCTGGAGTTGTAATCCTCACTGTGATGGTATTATGAGGTAGAATTTGGGAAGGTAATTCGATTTACAGGAGGTCGTGAGGGTGGAGCCCCCATGATGGGATTAGTGTCCTTATAAAAAGAGGAAGAGACAAGATCTCTCTGCACAGCCCAAGGAAAGGCCATGTGAGGCCATGACCAGGAACAGGGTCCTCACAGAGAATCCAACCACGCTGGCGCCCTAATCTCAGCCTTCCAGCCTGCAGAACCGTGCCTGCGGCTGCAGCCACAAGGTTGGTCTGGGGTAAGTTGTATAGCGGCCCAAATGGACTTAAGACAAGGGCCCAGTCTCCTTTATAAAAATGGGGACGGTAGCAGCCCTACCTACCTTGCAGGCTTGTTGAGTGGGTCTAATGAGAAAATGGAAATTCTGAGGGATAAAACCCCACAATACTATGACATAACCAGACCATAACATGGTTCTAACCTGGGGACGTCGGGGAGCATTCTTTGCTCAGGCGAGGTTAGTCCCGTGGTGTTTCTCGGAACACACCTCACCTGTCTTTCCAGGGCTTCCTGGCCGCATCCTCTGATCACTCATTTCATAGAGCCCTTGCTCTCCCCTCTCTAATCCTGCCAGCACCTTCTCCTTGTCCTTGGAGGCCCAGACAACCTCACCTTCTCCATGGGAAGATCTCGGAAGGAAATATACTCTCCTTCCTCTGGCTGTAGGAGCGTCACCCAGCGCTCTGGCGGGGGAGCAGCTCACCTCCCAGTGACAGTGTAGACATACTCAGCCCGCGCCTCCCCTCTGCTCCCACCCTTGTATTCCAAGCACATGTCTAAACTCTGGACCCTGAGAGCGCACAATGGGCAGTTAGTAAGTGCCCTGGGAGCAGGAAAGCGGTACATCTCACCCTCACGGCTCTCACAGCAGTGGTGGGTGCTCTCACGATTCCCTCCAACAACCCTCTGTAGACCTCCCTCTGAGGGCTCACCCGCATCTCCCCTGGGGCAGGGCACATCTGTTTCCTCTTTGTCTCGTCCTACCAGAAAACAGAAACTTGGTGGCCATCCTCCCTGCCTCTGCTGGAAGGGTGATACTGAGCACACCCGTCTTCCCCCAGTCTTCAGATGCCCAGAATCTAGACTGCAACCTGCCGCCAGTCCCCTCCTCATTGCCCCGTCGGGACTCCTTGCTCCTGGGCAGGGTCTTTTCTGGGTAAAATCTGAGCGGCTGAGGATGTTGTCAAAGTGTCTAATTGTCGCAGGGAGGCAAACTTTGATGACTCAGCAGAGGCATCAGAACCACACCATTTGTGAATCACTGGTAATGAGCATTTAAAGGGCACATCCTAGGGGAGAGCCAGGAGGGCTGGCCACGGGAGGCAGGATGAAGATGCTAATTCTAAGGCTTCTCTTTTTTTAGTTTTCCCCTTTCCTCTCTGCCCCTCCTTAGCACCTGCCCCCACCCCCCACCCATGAGGCATATTTCTTGCTTCTGGAACAGGCCTGTGCAAAAGGTGTGTGTCTCATATGTCCTTCTGCCGAGCTGCTCTCTGGGGGACGTAGCGCTCTTCTCTAGCATGGGCCCGCCACGCAGACTTGGTTTGACAGGGGACACGCGCATGTGGGTGGGGGTGCGTCAGGGCTGTGCTCACAGGAGCCAGGCAGGTGTCCACACCCTGGGAAGCGGAGCGGGGTTCCACACGGGCTCGTGAATGAGTGGCAGCTTCCAGCCTCCTGAGCTTCCTGGGTGAAGCTCTGGGGTGAGGGCTTGGGGACCAGCTGAGGGACCTCTGGGCCAAAGGGGTGTTTCTTGGGTCACTCATGACACTTTTCTTTCCAAATGGCTAAATGGAGTGGGGAGCAAAGGCAGCTGTGAGAAAGGGCTTTGCCCTGTTTCTCTGGGGATGGAGTGACTGCTGTGCTGGAAGGTAACTGCCTGTTTGCTCCTTTGCCCTGGGAATCTGAAGTGTGTGGACTCCATCAGCAGACTTCCTTGCCATAGGCTTTGGATTGGGTCTGACCGATGAGGAGGCCTCAGCAGGACATCAGAGGTTGAACAAGGTTGAACCAATTCCTCCTCCAGCTCTCTCTGTGAGATCATTGGGGCTGGTCTGTCTCTTGACTGGAGTTCGCAGTTCCTTGTTAAGGCGGCTACTCTAGGAGGTGCTCTCTTTCCTCGGTCTCCCCTCCCTCTAACCACTCCCTCTACTCACCCCTGGTTCTCACCCCTCGTTCCCATAGGCAGGGGCGGTAAGGGCCGCCTCTCTTTCTAGCCCAGGCTCTTTTTTTCTTGTGTTACTTCCTGAACACAGTCTTGCAAACAGTCCCTTTATTAAACTCTCTCCAGATTACCCCATTCAAGTGTGTCATCTTTTTTATTTTTATTTTTGCCTTGTTCTCTTCCAGGGCCATCCTTCCCACCGGACACATGGTCAGAAGGATCCTGTTGGCATCAGGTTATTCCTGGGATGCCAGCTTTGATATGGAACAGAATGTAAAGTTTTGTGGATGATAAAGGTCCCCATTTCAAGGTAGATAAGTGGGTTTGGAAAAGTGGTAGTGAGTTAGCTTCCCAGGACCCAGTGATAGTCCTTAAACTTATCTGAAAGTCTGTGTAGGGTGGAATAGAAGCCCTTTGTGTGTGTGTATATGGGGCAAGGCGGGGGTGGGGTTCATTCCTCCCCAGAGGTCTTATGCAGGTGCTATTCTTATTTATAGATAAGGCCACTGCAGTTGAGTAACTAGACAAGAATTTAAGGGGCGTGCTCTCTCTAATATTTAGCGAAGAATTGAAGCAGGTATTCCAGTAATTGATGGGAACCTCTCCCTCTTTCAGTCCTTCCATCTTTTATCTGCTCCCTGTTGGCTGTGAAGACTCATTTCAAAGATTTTGCTGGAAAGTGAGTAGGGCATTGACCCAGAGCTAGAGAGGACTCCACTGAGATACAGTCCCTTAGCCAGGTCCCCAGGATCCTTCTTATCCAGTGATGATTTACCTCCCTGCCTCTCTCTGGAGCTGGCCCCTGAGTAGGGTTTCTGATTTTGGCTTAGCTGCCTGGCTTCCTCTTACAGGTGCCTCGCCTCACCTCACACAGGTGAACTTTGAGATGCGTGCCCTGCCCCCAGTCAAGGAGCTCTTCTTTGACTCCTGATTGGTCTTTTTGCCTGATGGTTTGGGTTGGTGTTCTTCCCCACCAGGCCCCGGACTCCTGTTAGTGCTATCACACACAGAGGCCCCAAAAGGTGAGCCTGCCCTTGACCTGACCTTGTGACCCGCTGCACTGCAGGTCTGATTATCCCTTGACATACCTCACTTTCCATTCCATTCCACTCCACTCTACTCCACTCTGAGGCCCCTGACCGACTGGGAGACAGGCACTCTCTCCTTGACGTGTCCTGCCTGAAATGTCAGCTTCCACCCCTGCCCAGTGTTCCCCACACCCAAATATGGAATGGACCTTTCTTCTTATGTATATGGAATGGACCTTTCTGCTCGTATAGATGGAACAGAACTTTCTTCTCATATATGACACAGTGGCTACTTCACTTTCACTCTTTATTCAGCGGTCTGTGCATCCAGTTAATACTCATTCATCTGTTCATTCCTTCATCCTTTCTGCTCTTTATTGAGCATCCTCACACGTCTCTATCAGCTATGATGTATTTATTGATTGATTGATTGATTGATTGATTGGCTGTGCCACGCAGCATGCGGGATCTTAGTTCCCTGACCAGGGATCAAACCTACGTCCCCTGTAGTGGAAGTGTGGAATCCTAACCACTGGGCCGCCAGGGAATTCCTCAGCTATGATCTATTATTATTGTCATTTTACACAGGAGGAAACTGAGTCAAAGAGTGACTAAGCAGCTTGCTGAGGGCCACACAGCTGGTAAACGGTGGAGCCAGGGTTTGAAGCAGGTAGTATGCGACAAGAACGTGAACTCTCAAGCCTCAGCACAATATTTCTATTCACAGACAGTTGGAAATCCTTCATATGTAAAAGTAGAAGGTCCTGAGCAGATCCCCTCTCTCCCCCTTCCCCAAGTCACACTTCCACGGGCTCTGCTCAGAGCAGGTATGATTGTGTGTGCAAAAAGGAGCTGGAAAGAGACGAGGTGAGGAAACCTGAGGGAGAAGCGTGGGAAGGAGGCGGTGCAGGCGGAGCCAGTTCACCCTGAAATGATTTGCATCCGTAGCAGAAGGGAGTACGTGTCACGCTGTCACAGCCTCTTCCTGTATGGACACAATAACAATCCCTCAATTTTGTGTAGCACTTCGTAGTTTTCACAACACTTTCAAATCCATTAGCTCATTTTATGCCCACAGCAATCTTGTGAAGAGGCAGGAATTGTTATCCTTATTTTGCAGATGAACGGGCTCAGTGAGGTTATGTAATTTGCCCCAAGTTGGGGATCCTGGATGAAAACCTGGGTCCCTGACCCCTGGTATTATGGTCTGTGCAACATGCCTCACTTTCTTCTTCATCACTTTCTGATTTGGAGCCATTTGTGGGAAGGGCTGGCTGCCCAGACTCCCAGAAACCCCTCATTCTTGGGTTCCAGGCCACCTAGACTATATAAAACAGTGGTTCTCAAATTTTACTGGGCATCAGAACCACCTGTAAGGCTATCAGACAGATTTCTGGGCCCCGCCCTAGAGTGTCTGGTTTAGGAGGTCTGGGAGGCCCAAGAATCTGCATTTCTAACAGGTTCCCAGGTGATGCTCGTGCTGGTGGACTGGGGACCACACACTTCGAGAACCACTAATATCAAGCAGTGTCTTATGGATATTTAACTGGATTTCTCTCACCAAGGCTCATATTCTGGGCTAAAGAAACCCCAGACAAAGAGAGACTTCACCTTGTGGGTCTCTCCCTGAGGCGAGAAATCTGCCTGCGTCTTGCTTCCGTGACTGACTGCTCTGTGGCCCAGAGAATGGGAAGAAAACCTCGGGATTTGGTTCACACACATGAAAGGAAAATGTCCACACGTGAGATTATTAATTCCTTGTTCAATTAAGTTATGATCTCCAAAATTATCACATTATTTGGCTCAGAGGGAGGCAGCATTGAATAGCTTGTTCCACGTAAGGTGTGAATAATGAAACTTTATTACTTTTCTTGCTGGTGAGTAATTGTGACTGACACATTGGCAATTACACAGATTACCTTCTCCCCCATCCCCCCCACGCTCTCAGCACTGAGCAGTTACTTTCTTGTGTCTGCTTCTTTCTTGCTCACCGCACTCCCTGTTGCCAGCCCCGTTCCTGTGCCACTTGTTCTCTGTTCTTCCTACAGAGCAGACCTGTGGAGGGGCACGGCGGTGCTGGGCCGTGGGTCCCAGGAGACAGGGGAGAGCAGCATGTCCAGGCCCCTCGGCCAACCTGGCTGGAGCCCTTGTAGGACTTGCTTGAACCCTTGTTCACGTTGTTCCCTGGACCCTCCCTTGTCTTCCATTTCTTCCAGGTACCTTGTACGTCCACTCAGGGGCAGTGCACTACAGCTCAGCTGTCTGCTTCATGACAGGTGTGAGCTGACCTGGACACACAGGCAATACAGGGACGCAGCTGCTGTTGCAGTGTTGTGACGGGGCGATGCATCCTGCTGAGGTAGGAATCTCTATGTTTCCTATTTTGTACCCCTTTTAATCCTTCTGAATCAGCTTCTGTCTCCAGCTGGCCAGTTCTGGGGAAACATGTTACTCATCTGAGCCCCGCCTTTCTGCCTCCTGGTGCTCTGGGCACGCAGGCTACAGACGGTTGTTGTCAGCACCTCGGACAGCTCCCAGCTTGCTAAGGGCTGCTCTCTGTTTTCTTTCAGCCTCCTCAGCTGCAGATTGGCTGCCTGTGTGAGGAATATACTTAACCCCTCACCGATCCTTTTTTTCCTATGCCACTTGGGGTCTAAATATGTTTTAAGAAATTATTCCTCAGATGGTAAAATTCATACTATCTTGTCTTCCTTTTTCATCACCCATCAGAGCATACTTTTGTACCAGCAATATATTTATTTAGGCAGAACCCGAGTGCTAACAATTTATCTACGGCGTAGATAGGGAAAGGACAGG
Source organism: Aethalodelphis obliquidens (assembly GCF_003676395.1). Classification (NCBI taxonomy): domain Eukaryota; kingdom Metazoa; phylum Chordata; class Mammalia; order Artiodactyla; family Delphinidae; genus Aethalodelphis; species Aethalodelphis obliquidens. The sequence continues at coordinate 7,060,303 of NW_020838026.1, read as the reverse complement.
AAGGATGGCTGTATCCGACAGAGACCTTGTTTCACATGGTTCAGTCACGTTCCTGCCACAGTGTCCCTGTTCAGATGCGTTTCCAGCCTCCTTCAGTGGACTGAAGTACAGTCCACTCCAAGTGAAGCAGGCCTGGCCGCCGGGAGCCCTTTCCTCTTGCTCTGGAGAGCTGGTGTGGTGATCTGGCTTAGTTTCCCCCAAGGCACCTATTTGAAGGGAGAAGGGTCTCTTTTTCTGGTCCAGTGTAGAAGGCTGATTTGCATGAGTTGCCTATTCTGCTCTGCCAATGAGTAGGTGGCTTGGACCTGACTTTGCTTTCCCCGAGAAAGAGTGGTGAGTACTCCCAGCTGAGCATGTACTTTATGTCAGACTCTGTGATAAGCACTTGACATGAATGATTCCACTTAGTCTTCATAATAATTGAATGAGGAAGGTGCCCTCTTTCCTCCCTATTTTACAGCTGGTTAGGCACAAGCCAGGAGACTCCACTCAAGCCTGTGCTTGTCACAGTACTGTAGTTGCTGGCCTGCCTGGGTGAACGCTGGCCTCACTCCTGATGCCTGGGACACAGATGGGCCTCATCAAGGTGAAGCAGGTGATGGCTCACAGGGCAGGTAAAATGGCTGGGCTGGAACAACTCTGGAGTTGAGAGGAAAGACCACTGGGCTGGAGAGGCTGGGGGGCTTTGTGTTGGAAATAAGGCTTGATTCTTGGGTCTGTCTTCTCAAAAAAGTACCAAAGGGAACCAGGTGTCTTCGGTTAGCCTGGCTCTGGGTATACCTGGCAGGAATGTGTTGGGGGATCACAGTCTCCCTCATCCAGCCCTCCTCACACCCCATTTCCAGCCCCCAGTCAGTATCACTTGCTCCCTGTTCAGTAAAGAATCAGATTTCCAAAAAAAAGGCACTCTCAGCCCTGGGCGACAGGTCTGGCCCCTCTTGGGTACGGCGGCCCTGGCTAGTGTTCTTTTCATTATACCTCTTGCCTCTCTGGTCTTCAGGAGGGGCTCATTGCTCTATGGGGAGCAGAGGGGAGAGGGTCTGTGCATTCAGGGAAGAAAGCCAGAACAGCCTCTCATGTAGCCCAGAGTATTAGTTGCTGTACTCGGTTAGGAAATGTGGCCAGTTCCAGCTTCTGGGCCCTACTTGACCCTAAACTTCTCCTAGATCAGGAATAATGCTAAGTCTGAGACTGAGCACAACAAACACTTTTTCTTTTAAGGATTGGCCTTAAAAAACCTCTAAGTCTCAGGGGCTTCCCTGGTGGCACAGTGGCTGAGAATCCGCCTGCCGATGCAGGGGACACAGGTTCGAGCCCTGGTCTGGGAAGATCCCACATGCCGCGGAGCAACTAGGCTCGTGATCCACAACTACTGAGCCTGCGCGTCTGGAGCCTGTGCTCTGCAACAAGAGAGGCCGCGATAGTGAGAGGCCCGCGCACCGCGATGAAGAGTGGCCCCCGCTCGCCGCAACTGGAGAAAGCCCTCACACAGAAACGAAGACCCAACGCAGCCAGAAATAAATAAATAAATAAATAAATAAATAAATAAATAAATAAATAATGAATATCTGCTTATTAAAAAAAAAAAAAAGCTGTGTGGTGGTTTGGAAAACAAAAAAACAAAAACAAAAATCCTCTAAGTCTCAAAGGTAGAGGTATATCCCCTCCTGGTCCAGAGCAAATCACTGTCCCCAGTTTTTTCCTCCCTGGTCCCACAGAGGTTGGACTTGAGGGTTACATTAAGGCTTAGCAGGAGCAGAGAAGCTCCCTCATTAAAAGGGCCAGTGGGACTGAGGGGCTCCAAGGCCCTTAGCACCTCCAGGCTCCTGGGCCACAGAACAGTGGGGCTGGGGCTGAACAGTGGTCAAAGGCCTGGTGCTGGAGATGGCTGGAAGGAAAGGGACTGGGAGTGTGGAGACGGCTGGAGGCTGGGCTGCATTCTCAGCTGGTCACTGTGTGTCCCAGGGATGAGCACCCCTGCCAGGTCAGAAGGAGCAGAGGTCTTGGGTCAGGAGCCAGAGAGACGTAGGTCAAGGACATGGCTTTAATGCCAACTGGATATCTGGTCAGGCTGCAAAACCTTTTGGGGCCTCAGCTTCCTCATCTGTAAAATGGGGATGGAAATACCTGCTCTACCTACCTTAGGTTTTTGTGAGAGTCTGAAGAGCCAACAGGTATGAAAATACCTTATAAACAGCTGAGTGTATCCCAGGCATGAGGGGTGAAGGAGAGGCCCTGCCTTCTCCCCTGAGACCTCCTCCCTGGTTTCTCATTCCCAGTGGGAAAACACTAAAGAATTCTGTGACTAACTTTGCTATTTTTAAGTCACGGGAAGGCTCGACAGGCCTGCAGGAAGTGGGAGGGATCAGCGAAGGAAGTGATGTATTTCGTATGAGACTCGGATCTCCCTGAGTCAAAATCAGCTCTCAAGTCCCGCCCCCTCGTGTGACAGACGCGGGAAGACATCTCCGCTCTGCTGCTTATTATTTTTAGGATCTTAGGGAAATCACAGAAAACTCCAAATTTCAGCTTTCTCATTTGTAAAAACAGGAATGGTAATAGAATTATCCTTAGATATTCATAGAGTTATGGGATAAGGGATATACAGGTATACACAGGTATGGCATGTACTAGGTACTTAATAAATGTGGACCTTGTTGTTATTTGATTCTTGAGCTAAGCATCTTTGCTTAATTGGGAGAGAGTATCCCTTTCAGAGAGCTGTGAGGATCAGTGAGGAGAATGTAAGGACCCCCTGGCATATGAGCCCAGAAGCCCTAGAAGTGAGTTGTCCTCCTCTTTCCCCCTTGCTGTATTTGCCCTCTTGAGGGCTCAGTGATGCTCAGACCTTAGAATGGGCCCTGACAGGAGAAGTGTATGAAGCCACGGGGTATGTGGCAGCTCCGCTTTTATACTCACAAACAGAATGTCGAGTGTTGGCCCCTCCTCCTGCCTCCCAGATCTCTGTGCCCTCCGGTTTCTCTGCTGGTTTCTGGTCTTCCGTGTCGCCCTCCTGGACCCAGCACTACTGTCTGTGGTGCTTCCACACCCCTTACAGCGCGCCCTTGCAGCACGCTCAGTGTCCGCCTGGGGTCCTTGCTCTGCCGCTCTTTATGGTCTCAGCCGGACGGGCTGAGCTCTTTGTGCCTCCTCAGGGTGGGGTGACAGGGGTGACAGTGGGGTGCCTCCTCAGAGTGGGGTGACAGGGGTGACAGTGGGGTGCCTCCTCAGAGTGGGGTGACAGGGGTGACGGGTGACTCCCACAGGGAGTCCAGATCATCTGAGCTTGAATTTGAATCCTGGTTTAACTACTTACCGTGTGACCTTAGGCAAGTCGCTTGATGTCATCGAGTCTGTGTCCTCATCGGTACAATGAGAGTGACACCTATTACACTGCATTACGGAGGGATAAAAAGAGATGATGTGTCAAAGCACCTAGGAGGATAGGTACTTCGTAAATACCAGGTTACCTCCCTTCTTCCGCTTATTTCCCCGGCCTTGAAGCCTGTTTAGGGGAGGGGAGGAAGGCAGGGTGGTGAGATGGCCCCCCCTCCAAGACGACTCAGCCCTTCCTCCTCATCCCTCGCTGCATCACGATACCTCCTCACTATAGTCTGGAAAACCTAGATCCAGCCTAAAGGAAGATTTTTAGCTGCACATGTTTTCCGGGGTGGAGGACAGAACTTCCTCATGGCTGTGCTGTTTTGTTTTCCATATGGGCTGATTTCAGATTACCTGGGAAATTTCAGTAATTAGCAGTGGCAGCATGGGTGAATCATGTTGCAACCATCCTCTCGTCACTTCTTCTGTTTTGCTCTGAATGCAAAGGCTCCAGATGCATTTATAACAATGTCTGCTCCTCATATGGCCTTTGGCCTCATGTTCCCACTGCAGATGCCACATTCCCTGTTTAGCACTATATGGGTCAGTCTCCGGGCAGCCTCCTCTTTTCTCTTCTCCAGCCTCTTGTCTGCCTATCCGTTTGTCTACCCTTGCCTCTGCCTACCCGTTTGCGCAGAACCAGCAGGCACACTTAGCTAGCTTGTCCTCTTGCAAATCCTACCTATGGGTTTATTTCAATTCCTACTCCTGGAAGAAAAGAAAAAAAAAAAAAAGAACCAGGTCTAAATCCTGATTAAAAATATGGCTTAGTGCTGTCTGGGCTGATAAAAATCCTACTTGGAAAATGGGGACCTATTTTTCTCCCTCAGGCTGGCTACCTTTGAAGGTCGGTCACTTAAAAAAGGATAAAAGTGCGGAGAAAGATTTGGCTAGCAGAAGCTAATAATCAGTGACTCCAACATCTGTCTATCCATCCATCCATCCGGTTATTCATTTAATAATACTTGCGGAATGTCTACAGTGTACCAAGCCTAGCCCGGCTTTGGGGACACACAGATGATGGTGGGAAGACTGGGAATTAAACTGAGATCACTGTACAGTGTGATACCTGCTCCCATGTGATACATGGGAGCCTGAGGAGAGACATCAGGGTCGGGGCAGAAAGGGACAGCTGCTCTGAAGAAGGGGACACTTGAATTAAAGATCAAGGAATGAAGAGCATTGAGCTTTGCAGTGTTCACTTTCATTGGCACACATGTGGTACCAGGATCAGTGAGCTCCAGAATCTTTACAAAACTTACACCTGCTCCAACGTGTGGGGAGAATTGTAATGTCCTGAGAATGGGGAGCTCAGGACAGGAACAATAACCGACTTCGCTTTGGAATCAGAGAACTCAGAACATTTAGGTAATGTGACTTCCTCTTGACAGGATTTTCCTAAAAGAAAACCCTTCCAGAGAGATGGGAATAGAATCATCTCTCTTGTTCTTAAAGAATCCAAAGCTCCACCATGTTTCTCTTTCATTCCACCATCTCCTGTTGCTGGAAAAACCTACTTGTCTGTTCTCTGGCTGCAACTAAAGTTGATCTCCTTAGGAGAGCCAGAAATTCCTCCAATGTTTCACCAACTCTCCTTTTCAACTAGGCTCTCAAAGCTATGAGAGTTGTCCTATATTCTGTGCTGGATCTGGCCTGGGCTCCCAGAGTGTACATAAGCAGAAACAATTACTGTATGGATGGGGGGCACTGTCGATTCAAGCAGAATCACTCAGATGTGGGGCAGCCGTCTTGCCGTAGATGGCCTGGGAGGATAGCCCCGTGGTCCAATGATAATTCCCTCTTCTTTATTTTCCCCTGACTCATCCTATACTTTCTCATAACTGCAGTCATGTCCTGCAGCCAGGACAGCCAGTCCTGATCATGGATCAGCCTTGGTGACCGGAAGTCCAGGCTGAGGGCTTGAAATCAATTGAGTGTAGGAACCTTGCTGAGAAAGGTGTTGCTGTGAGGGGACCACTGTTCCAAAGAACCTCAGTCTTGAAGAGCCAGGTGCTGACGCATCTCCCAGTCTCTCTGCAGACAGAAGGCGGAGTGTCTGGATATGGACTTATTACCCACTTCCTTTTCTAGAATGAGTAAGCTCTGTTTTGCTCACCACTGTGTCCCCAGGGCCTGGAAGAGTGCCATTTAATAATTTCTTGTTGGATGAACTAAGATTCTCAAGTAATGTGTGAGGAATCTCCATTGGTCCCGCTGGTGTCTCTCAGTCCTGGGCTGTGTTGCCAAAGTCCACAGTTTCTTTGTGACTTGGCTGGGCCCCAACCATCCAAAAGCCCACTCAGAAGAAACGCTTCAGTGCTAACGGATCTGGAGACTTAAGCTCTGGAGGGCCACCTCTGTCAGATGAGATTTGCCTTCAAAGGCCACTGGCTCTGACCTTTTGATAACATTTGAAAAAAAAGAAACCTTATATATTAACTGAATCAGTCCTATCTCCAGTGAAGGTGTAGACAGCTATTTGTATTTCTGTTTGAATGTTTTGGTCCTTTTCTTTTTCTACTTCTGGGTAAGCATAAAGGAAAAAAGAAAAAAAAGTTCCTTTGCTTGACCAAACATCATTTAAAAGTTGTTTGTATTTTTTTTAATGGAACCCAATCCCTTGAAAAGCCTTGAAAAGTACCTCCGCTGACTGCAATAAGCCATTTCTAACGTGGCAGCTTCTAATCTAGGAGAGTTCAAAGACAGATGCTAAGTGACCACCAGTTGCATCCCAGGACAGTTCCCACAAGTCTCGGGGCTCTGTGGGCTGGAGATGCGATTTGCTAATCCTGACTCTATTCTTGTGTCCGCTCTGCTGGCTGGCCTGACTTGTGTAATTAGTATTCTCCCCAGTGTTGATGTTGCTCAAATATATTGGGCCCATCAATCACCCACTTTCCAGCTCATCTGTCTGGATCAGTCAATTACAAAGCTGTATTTGAGCCACTAGGATTCTTGTGGAACAGACACAAGAAGGAGCTAAACTCATTTCAGGTTTGACCTCTGAAGCTGGGACCTGGGGAGGTTTAGTTTGCTTACACTTCATGGCTATCCAATCCAATCTGGCCTGTAAACTAGAAAGGCCATTGGCTTAATTGGGAACACTTTAATACAGATATCCATTAACTTATGCTAAATTACAGTAAAACATCTATGGAGGAACTTGACGTGACATCTGCATGAATACTAAGTAACTTCATTACGATCAGTACTGTGACAATGAATATGAAATGAATGTGCCCAGAGAAGACAATTAATCTCCCACCTTCCCAAGCCATTACTGCTTTATTTCTCCCCGCACTGTGCTAAGAAAGACAAGGCATAGACGTTCTATGATTTTTCTGAGCCCATCACTTCCCTTCAGCTGCTGAGTGGTCCCTGAGAGCTCCTGTCATTTGTAGCCTGGAGACTGGCTTGGGCCACCTGGAGGAACTGCCATGGCCAGTGGAGGGGTGGGGGTCCTAGGGTCCCACTTTGGTTTGGGAAAGAAGGCTGTCAAGACGGATGGAACACACCACACACGCACACACACACATACACATACACACACATACAGACACACAGAGTATTGAAAGATGTCCTCATCTGGAACTAGCAGACAAGACTGTCAAGTCAGATTATCCACATCAAAATCATTCCAGTCTGCTCGCTGCATATGTTACGTGCATAGATTGAGGGAAGAATTTGGCCTCTGAATTAAGCCAGCTTTTCCTTCTGGGCTGCCTGCACCTGAAAAGTGTGGCTAGGTGGGTCCAAGAGTCAGATAAACACACTCCGTCACACTGAGTCTGAACCACACAACTTGGTCTTAAAGAGGCATCCTCTTGCTGAATTCTTCCTGAATCTCAGGGTGAACCACGGGGACCTTTGTGTTTAGGGATGCCCAGCTCAGTGCGAGGAGTAGCCCATGAGACAGGCAAGCAAGAAAGAATATACCTGGGTTCCCCTCCTTTCATCTTCCCCTGGGTCACAGACCTCTTCTCCCTGCCGTTTTCTCCTCCCCTCCTTGACCTTTGACCTCAGAGTCCCCTGGCTCAGTCCTGCTACTCCAGGTGCCGCGTGGACCCATGCAGAGATGCTCATGATACCCCTCACCACAGGTGTCCAGTGGGGAGGAGCCTCCCTGTGAAATGTGCAGATGTCCTTGGATGCTGCAGGTGGAGCTCAGGTCCCAGTGGGCAGCTGCTGGGCTGTTCATGGAGAGCCAAAGGCCCCCCAGAAAGGGTAGATCTCCACCACCCATGGGAACAGAGGGCGCACCAATAATCTCGTTAGCAGGTTAAGTAACAGATTTCGACAGATGCTCCCCTGCCTTTTAGTCCTAGTTTCAAACTCTTTCCTGCACTGGTCTCACCAGGGTTGGTGGTTTGTTCTCACTGTTCCCTCTTTGGAGACCAGTAAGCGGCTCTGTTTGTGCCAGGTTTCCCTATAAATACTGTGGCTGCACCCACATGAGGCAAAGCGTTCCTGGGAGATAACACTGAGCTTGCTTCTGGACTCCTACTGGGAGCAGGAGGGGAATGAAACTGCCTCTCTGTGAGAGCAGATTACCACGTGGCCAAGCTCAAGCTAGACTCACAGCAATGTGAACTCTGTCCTCCTCTTTCTGTTGTCTCCCTCTCCTCTGCCCTTTCCAAGCAAGATCTCAGTCTAAGAAGAACACGTCTGATTTCCTTGGGTGACCACGGTCTCCAATCCCTCCCTTCCATTTCTCTCTCTCTCTCTCTCTTTCTTTTTCCCATACAATGCAAGGCAGATTGTACTAAAGGAATGGTAACTCCGGGCTGATGTGAAGAGCATTAGAATTAGGTTTGCAAACCTGCTCCACCCTTACTGACTTTATGATATTGGGCAGGAAATTTAAACTCACTTAGCTTTGGTTTTCTTATTTATATAAGGAGAATATTAATGATATCTCCCTCACAGGATTAGCGTAAGGATGAAATAAGATAATGTATATTTAAGTTCTTTGCACATAGTAGATGCTTAATAAATATTAGTTGAATGAATGAATTATAAATAAAGAAAATGTTAGGGAAACACAGAGGAAAGCTCACCAATAGTTGGGAGGGACAGTATCTGAGATGATCTTGAAGGGTGAAGAGGATTTCGACAGGTGTAGATAAAAGCTATTTCAGACAGAGGGAACAGCATGAACACTGAAGTGGAAAAGAGTAGGTCACACCAGAGAGGCAAGGACTAGTGGGAAATAAGACCAAAGATATAGTTTAGGGTCTACTGTGGCGTATGATTGCTATGCTCAGGAGTATGGACTTGAACCTTGGGCAACAGTAAATTTTTAGAGATGTTAGAGAAAGGAGTGGCAATATTTTAGGAAAATCAATATGGCAATCAAAGGAGTAGGATTATACTGGAGATTAATTGGAGACAGCGAGATGAGTTTGGAGGCAGCAGTAACCTCAGTGAGATTAAATAAGGAGCTTAACAAGGCTAGTGATAATAGAAGCAAAGGAAAGAGAAACAGAGTCAATAGGAGCTGGTGACCAATGGGATGTAGAGAATAAGGGAGAGGGAGGTTTAAACCTGACCCTGAACCTTTAGGGAAAGATAAGTGAGAAGACCATGACATCAACTATAGTTCATGCAACACAGAAAAAGGTAAGAGGTTTTGAAGGAAGGTAAGCTATGCTCTAGGTGGTCAGTTAGAAATCTTGCAGGAAACCCAGGTACAGATGTTCAATATATAGCCGGAACTATGCGCCTGAAGGCCAGGCATGGTCTAGAACTGGAGGTAAGGATGTGGAATCATCTTCTTAGGGGTGATGACTGAAAGCGTGGGGAAGGGTGTGAGCGAGAAGGGGATAAAGTAACTCTTAGTTTGGGATAAGTGTGCTTGAATTGAAGTGGATCCAGCGCATCGTGGGTCCTGAGAATAGGGGGCTGCAGAGTCAAGCAGGTAGAAGGACAAAAAGTTGAGAAATTCTGGAATGTTAGCAATAGTACAGGTAAAATGTGTGGTCGTTGTGTTCAGACTGAGTGAAGCCAGGGAGGGAGGTGGGAAAACAGGAAAAGATGGAAAAGATGGAAGGCTATGGGAAAACCAGATAGTAGGTCGGGAGGGAGTGACAAAATGGGTAAGGATAGAGAGAGGTTCTGACAACTGAAAATCTGAATGTTTAGTAATTCTGAGTTGTGAGTTTCAAAATGCAGAAGAGGTAGAGACAGAGGTCACTGGAGTGAAGGGACCGTGAAACTGAAGGGGTCAGTGGCTTGGAAGGATCAGAAGTCACCAAGGATGAAGGAGGTGACGAGAAAGAGAGGAGAGGGCTGAGAACCTGTGCGAAAATCCTAGAGGAAGACGGGGTCGTGTCCAGAAAACTTGTAGATGAGGTGAGAAGGATGGACAGATGTTATAATGGATGGAATTATTGGGGCAAAGAGATCAAATTGAAGTGAGCCTGGGCAAAGCACTATAAAGGATAAATTTGTTGATTTCTTATAAATGCCTTAAAGTCTTAAGTCGGAGGGTCAAGAGATATCTTTGAATCAAGTAATAAGCAAGAGGTTATAAAGACATCAACTATTTTAAGTGCTACAGTGTGTGGTGCTGGCCACACAAAGTTTGATTCTGGTGCTCTGACCAGCCCTCTTGACAAATGGCAAACATTCCAACTCCTACTATGCACCCCTGCAGCTCAGGAGAGTCAAGATACACGTCATGGAAGAGGTGGACTTGGGGTGAACCTCGAGGGATGGGGTAAGAATGTTGAACAATAGGTGAGAGAATAACTGAGCAGAAGTGGAATGAATGTGGCATATCCTGAGGCTAGCATTGGAGGGATGCAGGCTGGGAGTTAGGAAGGACAAAGGAATGAGAGTGGAACCAGAAAATGGAGGCAGGCAGACTGATGGTATGAGAATACAAAAGCAACGAAATATTCCCAAGTTGGTTTTCCTGCAGTCACAGGCTTGGGCCAACTTAAGCATGCAGTTTTTACATGGACCCAGACGTCCTCATCTGTGATCCCACATTTGGAATGTGTGTCTCTCTCAGCATTTACCACGTGGTGCTCTTGGTTGGCATGCCAGTCTTTCTCTACCGTGAGCCATCGGAGCGCAGAGACCAGCCCGTCTCGGCAGGCCCCTCAGTTTATAGCGCTCCGTGGGTCATGCAGAGCTCTACAGATATTTGTGGCATAAATGAACCAATCAGTGAGCAATAGCTGGGCAGAAATCAGAAGATGTGTACTTAAACTGGGCTACAGTTGTTGGCCAGAGGCCTCCCCCATCTGAACAGAAGCATCATGGCACAAGATGAAATTCTAGGTTTCAAAAGAAAAAAATGTAGGAAGAACGCTCAAAGCCTTTGTTAATTAAAAACATGAATCGCTCTTCAGGGAACATTCCCTGCCTCCCATTCTCTTTCCTGGCTCTGAATGGCAGATAAAGTGGTATCTTTGCCTACGCTCTGGACCACATTTAATTAAATGCCTACATTGACTACTTCTTCACATACCTTGTTTTATTTCCTTCCCTTCCTTCCATGCTAAAGAGGGCCAGGGCTAATACTAATGCATATGCTGTTAAACCTTTTTAATTAACTTCAACTTCTTCCAGAGATTTATGTTTAAACAGTAAATTTTCTGTTGATACTCAGATACATAGGCGGCACTCAGAATGATGTATGAGTACTCTTGTCCTCGAAATGATTCTTCATGAGTTACCACCAGAGACGTTTTCATGAGCCTCTTTTATTAAAATAATAATACTCAGCAAAGCAATAATGCTTTACAACCAGCAGCTAATTAACTTGCCCCTCCCCTCACAGGTCAGCATGAGCATCTGCAGGTTAAGATATGAGCGCCCAGTGGGTCTCTCTCTACCTTAGAGTCAGCACTGAATTGGTCTGGGTTTGTGCTCCGGCATCTGTGCGTAATAATGTTCATTTAAAACACACCTTTGTTCTTGGACTGTAGCTCAATCTGTGATTATTGTTATTTATTTTGTTCTTATTTGGTACCTTCTCTTCACTGAGTATCGATATGTCAGATCTGCACTTGACCTCCTGAAACAGAATTTAACCATGCCTTGGAAAAGCCAATGGATTTCAAACTCTGGTTTAATTGCAAAATCCATTTATTTTCCTGTAACTCTAAATTTGTGCTCCAAGTATTTTAAATCATGATCTGGGCTGTCAATTGTAATTGCCACACAGCAACCCTCTGCCAACCAAACCGATCTACCGACTCAAGTTCCTGTCCCACCCTTCATGTTGAGATAATGCTTCCCCTGACAAGCCGATATAGTTCTATTCCGTGTTGTACCATCGACGAGCCAATTATTTCAATTTTGGTATCAGATTCAGAAGAGAGTTTAATGATCCTCAATAGTATAAACTGAATTTTTATTCCTACAGCAATTTAGTAATGATGATGACATTTAAGCACTTAGAAAGTATTTCTCGTTTCCCACCACTGACAAACAGGAGGCCAGATGATCATTTCAGGCACTTTTCTGGGCAGCTCTGCCTCGGCTCCGTTTTGCAATATTTATGAAGCCCAGACTTATCCCTGCAACTCTGCCAGGGGCCAGAGAAAGAAGCCCCCCCTTGACGCAGGGCCTATCTGCTGGGGTTTCAGCTGGAAGTCAGAACAAGGTCCCAGGTTTTGCACACCCATTTTAATTAACTAGTTTATTCACTTACTCAACAAATATTTAATGAGTGTCTACTAGGTAAGACAACTCAGCCCTCTGAGAGAGACCGAGGGGTATGTGGTGTGTTCTTTTCCCTCTAATCAAATCAAATTCAACCCCAACCCCCTTCCACTCACCTCCCCCCACCCGGCGATGAGGTCCAAATTATTTGAATAATTTACACATGTGTTTAGTCTACTCATTCAGCAAACATTTCTCAGCACCGTCTAGGTATATAGTATGCTTCTGGGAGCCGAAAAGTTTACAAAGACGATCGAATCTGTCAGCAGATCCTGTCGGCTCTTTCTTCAAAGTGTTCAAGCTCAGACTCTGACTGTTCTCACTCCCCACTGCTACACCCTAGGCCAAGTTACGACGAGCCTGCACCTAGATTCTTTCCAGAGCCTCCTAACTGGTCTCCCCGCTGCTGCTCTTGCTGTCCCACACTCTCAACGGCGTAGTCTGGGTGAGGCTTTTTTGCACAGGACCCGGAAGTGCAGGCTCAGCGGCCATGGCTCACGGGCCCAGCCGCTCCGCGGCACGTGGGATCTTCCTGGACCGGGGCACGAACCCATGTCCCCTGCATCGGCAGGCAGACTCTCAACCACTTGCGCCACCAGGGAAGCCCTGGGCGAGGCTTTTAAAAACTGAAGTCAGATGGTGTTATTTCTCCATCCCTAACCATCTCAGAATAAAACCCAAAACCCCTTTCATGATTTACAGCATCCTACCTGGTCTTGCCTCCTTGTTTTCTCTTTAACTTCATCCCCTACTCATCCGTTTGCTGACTCTGCTCCAGTCACTGTGGCCTCTTTGCTGTTCCCTGAGCACATCAGGCACGCTCCTGCCTCAGGGCCTTTGCACTAGCTGTTGCCTCTGCCTGAGACGTCCTGCCCTTAAGTGACCCACATGGCTCAATCCCTCACTTCCTTCAGGACATTGCTCAGTTGTCAGCTTCTCAGGGACTGACCACCTTATTTAAAATTTGCACCCCACTCTTGTACTGTATCCCTTTCTCCACATCCCTTTCCTGACTTTATTTTTCTCTGGAGTGCTTATCCCCATCGGACATATTATTTATCTCAGTTTTTTGTTTATTTTATGTCTCCCCCACTAGAATGTCAAGTCTGTGAAGGCTTAGATATTGTCTCTTTTACTTATTGATATATCAGTGCCTAGCACAGAGATATTTAGTAAATATTTATTATATATATGTATATATGTACACACATATATGTAATGACTATATGTAATAAATAGCACTGTCATAGTCTTTAAGAAATAGCACTGTCATAGTCTTTAAGAAACATACAGTCAAACAGGAGCTATGTCTGAAAATAAATAATGAGCTATATTTTAAGAAAGCTGGAAATAAATAAAAAGCTATGGTAGTTCAAAGGGTAGAAAATTTCATTTTACCTGGTTGAATAAGCCTGCTAAACTTAGGCCTCTGATTTCACTACGGGTAGGTAGTATTAGAAAAAAACCCCCAAAAAACTGCAATCGACGTTGAAAGGAGAAAATGGTTCCCTGTTACAAGATCCCTCAACTAGATCAAGACTGGCTCTTGGGAGCTGGTGATCACGTACTGTGTGCAGTGTTTCATTGGGCCCTAGTGGCTTTTCCAACTGGGGATCCCTTCTCATCACCCCAAATCTCACAAACAAATCCCAATGAAAACTCACCTCCATGTTGCGGAGGCTTGCGTCTGCTTTTTACAGATGTCAGTGCAGGCATCGGGGGGAGGCAAAGCCAATGTAATTTTTATATGGCTGATTTTGACGGGACATGTCTGGTTACTGCTAGTTATCCTGGAGCCTAACTGGATCTTGAGGATAAATCTTTTATTTTGGTAGCACTTTAAAATAAGTGGCAGCAGTTCATGCATAATTACTTCTGAATTATCTAGGGGACTCATCAGGTTTGATTATAGATGCATAAGGAATTTACCAAATTTGTGGGTATTAGGGAGATATTAATTCCATATGAAACCTCACAATTCATTCATGTGCCATTTGTTTTCATTCCTTTTTTATAATAAGCTAATTAGTTTAAATTATTTGTACTTGTACAAGGTCTTGAAACACATATAAGGAATGATTATACCAGGGCACCCAATAAATGGGAAGCTTTGCAGACAGCATTAATTGTGATAAAGTGTTCATAAAGCAGTCGATGTTCAATTTTCCCATTTGGGATGGAAATAATAGGTCTAATCATGACACCTCCATAAAATGGCGGGAAGTCCCTAATTAACGTTTTTGAATTCAGATATTTAAGACAAGGTGGAGGACGTAATTACACCAACTGGAGAAGGAGGTGAAAAGGGGAGTTCGACCTTGTTCTAACAGAAGGGGAAAAGATGAGATGGCGGGGGCTTGTTAACTCTGAGCCAGGAGGGAGACAGGCACACGTGGTCTCTGATCCGTTCAGAGAATTCCTTTAAGAAGAACCCGTGCTTCTGGGGGGTCACTTGAAAGCTGAGATTTCAGCCCCTCAGAAGAAAAGGATGGGCTTCTTTGGATAGGGGCCCCAGGATCTTCTGCTTCTTCTTCTTCTTTTTTTTAAATGTGGAATTGGCACCTTCTGGCCAATGAGCCTGGGCAGGAAGGGGCCCAGTCCAAGCTCACCCGGGGAGTCTATGGTCATAGTAACAATAGCTACCGTACACTGGGCAGATGCTAAATGTCAGGCAGTGTGGCTGCCACTTTATATACATTATACCATTGCATCCTCGTAACAGCCCCTATGGTATAGATACTATTATTATGGTATAGATACTATTATTATCTCCACTTCACAGGTCAGGGAACTCTGGACAAGAGGTCATGTAACTTGCCCAAAGTCATTCATTCAACCGGTAAGCAGCAGGGCTGGGGCTCTGGGGACGTCTGATTCTGAAGCCCTGCACTTAATCACTATGCAGTACAGCCTCCTGTACTCCCCACTGTCTCCCAAACATCTGGGATGTTATTATAACCTCATTAGTGCTACCCCTATTATTACCACCCCAAATGGCGAACTTTGAAGAGTTATTCTTTTTTGAAATCTTAATACCAAATTTTTACTCCACAGGAAATCCACCAGGTCAGAGGTCTTCAGATTTCCCTCCCTCAGGTTCCCTTCTGTGGAGCAGCTACAAAAGGACCAGCCACCTCCCTGGTCTTCTACTGCCATTAGCAAAAGCTCCACAGGGGTTAATGCAAAAAAAAAGTTTTGCTTTGGATGAGACACCAGTTTAATTTATATCTGATTAAAAAAGCCATTCATTCATGCATTCAGCAACTGGTATTTGTTAAATGTCTCCTACACTCTTAATTGGGTTTTGTTACGGGGGAAGGGAGAGAGGGAGCAGGTATAATAAAGCGTATGCCAGACACCTTGTTTATAATTTTCTTGGAAGAATATATGTACACACCTGAAAAGTTAAGTAAATAAGAGAGTGATTGAATACCAGGCAAGTGAGATGCAGACAGTGAGCTTTGTACAGTCAGAAGGAGACAGCACTGGGCCTGGCGAGGTCCTGGAAGGCTTCCTAGAGGGAGTGGGATGTGAATTGCTCTTTGAAAGATGGGCAGAAACAGGATGGCAGAAGGGGCACCAGCTGGACCCAGTGAGAAAGCCAGGCTCCAGGTCTCAGGTAGTAATTAGGTGTTTGACCTTGAGGGAATCTCTCTCTAGTGTCTCAGTTCTTTGCCGTAAGATGAAGATACTTCACAGGGTGGTCATGACATTCAAATAGGGAAATGGATATAGAACTGCTCTGAAAGATGTCAAGTGCAATCCAAACGCCAGATAGCGCGTGAGAAAAGCAACCACAGAGGCAGGCATCCTATAAACAGGAATCTCCAGGTGCCTCACTTTGAGTTCCGTTCTAGCTCACCTGGACAATTAGTCCCAGCTCTGTCCTGGCAGCATTCAGGGTGACACGTTGCTCGCCAGGTCAGCGAGCGGAGCCCGTGTGCCTAGTGGGAGAAGCTGGGCAGGATGTGGTAAGACTACAACTGATCCTGAAGCTTCCCTGACATTGCACAGGGGGAGCACAGTGAGACCTGGGAAAGGGAAGTAGGAAGGGGCAGGAGGCTCTTGAAGTTTCTCCTGTCTCTTGTGCTATCATATAGAAAATGACAACTCCGTTCTGTTATAGCCATACTCAGTTGCACCATAAAGGGTAATTGAAAAAATACCTTGCAAATGCCTATGTGGAGATCCAGGGGGAGATCCCCCAACTTCTCCCTACACAGAACCACCTGGAGGGCATGGCTGAGTCTTTTACTTCTCTATTATTCTCCACCACACCAGACCCAAAGCTAGCACACATCCCAGTCTTAGTCACAGCGAGGCCACAGCCCTCAATTCTAGAGTTCAACATCCTTGAATCTCCCCACCGTTGGCCTCTGGTTCCAAGAGAAGCCTGGATGCGTTCATTTCTACTTTGAGAATCTCTTTGACTTCGATCTCTGCATTCAGTATCATTAGGTTGATGAAGGAGGGCTCACGGCTAGGATACCGGGACAGAGGGTGGAGGGCCCCTGCTCTACTGGGGATACTGATTTTATCACTAAAAGCTGCTAAAGGATGACTTTTCTCCATCACATCCAGGACTTTTTCCATTTCAGTGATAAGATGAAGAATCAATCCCAAGAAGATGGATCTAGAATACTTAAACTGAAAGGAATTATAAGTGAATACTTTGTCCCTTTTTCCTACCTCCATGCATCTGCCTCTAAAATACTGAAGATGGAGACAGGCTTGGTCTTTCTGGGAAGACCTCCAAGAAAGGCGTTTCCTACTGTTAACTCAAAGATGAAGGGGAGTGTGTATGATCTAGGAAGCTCCCTTGCTTCAGATAGATGCTCTCCTTTCACCCCTCACCCCACCTAAGAACATAATGGCCATGAAAGCCCCTTCCACATCTGTCTGGAGGGGGCATTGAGCTTGGACCACATCACTCCAGACCTCTCCAACTGCAGCCACATAGCCTGACACCACAGGAGGTCTCAGCCCCTGAGAATCACAGACCCTTGGACTCAATGGAAACTTGTGTATTTAAACCTCTACACCCTTTCCCTTCCACACTGCCTCAGTATTTTTCAATTTTATACTAAACCATGAGTATTTTAAGGATTTGCTTCTTTAAAGCCCTTGCCTCCTCTCCCTAACTTTTATTAGTAACCTATTAGGTAATAGGTCAGGGATCTGCAGAGGGCCATTCATTCACCCCAGAGGTAACTCCTTGGTCTTTCCTGGCTTTAAAAAGACAGCCCAAGCTGCCAGATTTTAACTAGGATGGAAGAAGATGTTGAGAGATGTTCCTTGCTCACCCACTGGCCAAGGCTGCATTAAACACGGGTCTCACCCACCGTGGACAGGTGGTGGTGGAGCACATCTGTCTGTCTCTTTGTGTTAGCAGATTGTGATCTGGTAGCTCTGACAAAGATTTGTGAAAAGGAGAGCGAAGGGGACAGGGTTGGGTTATGGGGAAAAGGGTAAGAAAGGGGATTAGTCACTTGAGTTGGGATAATCTTTCCTGATGTCAGAGCCTCATCCAGGAGGGCTTTTACTGTTGCCTGCATTTATCTGGGAGACAATATAGGTGGTATCTCTTGAAATTAGGTCACAGCTTGCAAAGGCAGGGGCTTGCCAAGGTGCTAACTGCCTGAATTCTCCGTGGGTTTATACAGCTCTCTGCTCTGACAAATGCCTTCTTTGTTTCTCTGAAAAGTCTGACTTGCTGAAGCAATCATGCCTGCCTCTTTTCTCCTTCACCTTCCCCCCCCAAACCTTCCTCGCCCCCGCCCCCCGCAAACAACTGAACTTGGAATGTTAAAAACCACTTCACTTGTCAACTCAAAAGCTCTCCCTCCTCCTCTCGAGTTGTTCTCCTTCCTACCCAGGGAAGGGAGCTACCCAGGGAAGGGAGCTACCCAGGGAAGGGAGCTACCCAGAGAAGGGAGCTACCCAGGGAAGGGAGCTACCCAGGGAAGGGAGCTACCCAGAGAAGGGAGCTACCCAGGGAAGGGAGCTACCGTGCTCTCACTCTGGGGACGGGAAGCCACTTTGAGAAGAGAGCGGAGGTACAATTTTCACAACACACTTTTCATCTCCGGAGCAGGGGGTGGCAGGCTGCCCTGGAGAGCTGTATGAAGGCCGTGTCAAAGCTGTTTCAGTGGGCACAGAATGAGGGGGAAAGTCCTGGTGGCCTGGTCTCCTTAGTCCTGTCTGGGCTGAGGTCTCTAGGTGGTAATAACATGATGGAAATCCCGCCCACTCTGCTAAAGTGGGGGGAACCAGAGTAGCAGCAATAGCAAACATTAGCTCTTGTTTGGCTTTTGAGGCCAAAATTAACTTCCTCCTGCTCTTTTTTTTCCCTAACATTTTGTTACTGATTCAGGTGTTGTCATTATAAAACAGTGTGACTCTAAACGGTGGGTGGGACCCAGGAAAGAGTGGAGGAGGTGTTGGAAGCTAATTAGAATCCTCCAGAAGTGGGCAGAGATGAGAACCTGAGCCAGGAAGTCCTGTGGGTTCCCTGGACTCTGGGCTGTCAATTATCTATGCTCCACCAAGGAGTCAAAAACTGGAGATGTCTCTGGAGCCAGAAACAGCAGGTGCTCACGAGAGCAATGTTTGCTGAGTGAGGTCGGAAGGACCAAGAGTTTGGAGAGATGCTTGTTGCTTCTGCCATTCATACCTGTGAGGTCTTCCACTGCTTTCTCACCATCGTCTTTATGCTTCCTCATGTGCAGAAGGAAGTTTTTTCATTTGCAGAAAGGTTTAAATCAGACAGTGCATTGAAAAGCCTTGGCTCACAACAAGGCTTCAACAATTGCTAGTTATTATGATGATTGTTTTGTTATCTTTTGGGAAGGAAATAGAATAAAAGATGCTATCACTGGAGTCTCTAGAAATCTTTGGATAATGGCTGCCAATTTTTTTTTCTTAAGTAGTAGATTTTTTGTCAGATGAGGTTTAACATGGGATCTCAACACATAAAATTGGTGTCAGTAAGGTACCAGGCAGTGGGTGTCAAGGGGTGGTGGGGTCCTGGGCCTTGCTTGCTCAGCCTCCCTATTGATTGTACAGGCAATTTGGACTTTCCTGGAATCCAAGGCTCTGAGGGCCCCAGTTAGAAAACCAAAGGCTTAGAATATAAGAGAAATGATGGTTTGTTTACAAAAAAGTAGAGTCCAGCTTAATACCCTGCTAGTTAACATGTTTTGGTGAACCAAGAAAACAAAGCCAGAGAGAAGTGATCAGGGGAAGCCTCCAGGTAGGGCAGGACACAGATTTGCCAGGTGAGAGATGGTGGAACTGATGCCCAGGGATGTGCTCTTTGGAAGAGAATGGGCAGAGTTCTTTTCCTTTTCTCACCCGGAGAGGGGCCAGGAATTGTGGAAATCCAGGGCTTGCAGATGAATGGGGGTTGAGGTGGAGTAAAAGGAGAGGGACAATAAGACAGAGACTGTCTGTCTCCACCCCACAGACGGCTCTGTGTCAGCTCTGGGAAGGAGTGGGAACCAGTGGGGGTTTCTGCAGATGGGGTCAGGTGGAACTGTGCAATCTGACTGTGTCGATACAGAACCCTGTGTTTAGTGACGGTAATACATTCATAATTCTATTGTTCCTTTCCCTTTTGCTTCCTCTTAGTTTTCAGTAAAATTCCATCTTGGCTTTACCACTATCTGCTGGAAAAGACAAGGACGTAATTTGACTAGATCAAGGCCAGCAAAGTTGGCAGAGCACAGGTAATGATCAATCTACAAAGCTCTCACCACTGGATGCCCATGAATTTAACAGTGAAGATCGGTATCTCCAAAGCCTGAGGATCACTCAGCTCCTTTGTGGCTCAGTCACAGCTCTCCCACTTCTGGACGGGTCTGGTAGACCCCTTATCCCCATGGGATCCCTTCTCAGAGAAGTGTTTCTATGACTGACTCGCAGCTTCATACCCTAACACTGCCTTGTCTGTCATGGTAATGCATGGAATGACAAGGCTCTGTCTTACAAGAACAGGGGAACTTTCCATGGTCCTGAATACTGTGGATGCCTGCCTCACTTTTGCACATCAGTAGTTGTATCCAGCTTCAAGGAATTTTTTAAAATACATTTTTATACATGTCAGGACTTGGCACCTTTAATTCTCTGGGGAAACTCATAACCCCAACTCCCTGAGCTATTCCTAAAGAAAAAGCACAGATGCCACTTTAGTCTTGCACAGGCTTTCTGATCTAATTCCTCATCTCAGGGCTGGAGGTGACTCAGGGATGTATCTTGCTATTTTCATGATCCACTGGCATCTCAGTAATGAATGTTCACCACCACGGTGCCCTCATTTAGCCTTATAACCTCAATAAGGTAATATTTGATTTGTGTTAAGTATCTGATTAAACAACTTAAAGTATTTAACCTATTGATCTTTTATACTTCACCAGCCCTACATTCCTGGGTAGACTAATTACTGAGTCGGAGAGCTTTCCTGAATGGGATTTGCATCTTGTTAAGACCTTTCCTTTGTCTTTAGCGCTCCATGTCAACAGCTTTCTCTTCTTGTTGCCTCTGGGCCTTATTTTACTGCCTGCTTCTCCATTATACCCTGCTTGGTTCTGTCTCGAGACTGACAACATTTGGTTTATCTACCAGGAGTAGGGGTCTTTAGGTGACCATGAATCTTACTGTTTATTTTAGAAAGTCAGTGATCAAATAAACCATTGGACCTGTTACTCTGTCCACCCAGATCTTTGAAGCATGGGAAATTGTCCAGAGTGACAACCCCATTTTAGGCAGTTGGTCACAGCTGTTGGATTGACCTAACCCTATATCTCACAAGGAGAATAGGCCAGTGGGCATCTGTCAAGAGGATCACAGAAAACCATTTCAACTGGCCAATTAGTTAGCTAATTGCTCTAGTCTTAACCATCTCTTAGAAAGCTACAGAAAATCATACTTTTCCCCTCTTGCCTGCAAGGATATAGTTATGAATGTTAATGATAATTAGTTGATTTACATGCTGTCTTTCCTTCAAGAATCTCAAACATGCTGGGTTTGTTTATTTTTTTCTCTTATTTTAAAATTGGCTCTACAAAGACTGAGATAGCTTCTCCACAGGTCCTCCCCAAATAAGAATAACACCTCTTAGGATTAAGGGAATTCAATGAGAAAATTCATGTGGAACATTTACAATAATGCTGGTTAACTCATAAGTACTCAATAAACACTAGCTATTATTATTGCATCATTTAAGAAGGCTCTGTGGCTTGTGGGTTGGCCGTGCATGGTCAGGCTGGGAAGAAGGTGCACTGACCCAAGTGTCTGGACACTTTGCCCAGCCCACTGGGTTGCCCCACCCTGCATATATGGTCTCTACTGGCCCATCACAAGTCAAACTCTGACCAAAACATAATGGTTTGTGGAAGAAAAGACCCTGAAAAGGCCGATGTTCATCTTCACTCAAGCCACTGCCCACTGTCAATCAGAAGCAGAGTCAGATGGTCCTGTAAACAGAGATTCTCAGAGGGAGTCTCTCAAAGGGTGATGTGCTTGACAACAGTGCAAACTGAAGGACCCACCCCAGGCATGTGAACCAGAATTTTTGTGAGTAGAGCCCAGATATGCACAATTAAAACAAGCTCCTTGGTGATTCTTACGTTCAATAACATTTGAGAACCACTTCCCACCATGTGGTTCCTTTCAAGCTGACCCTTAGGAACTTGCAATCAACTTCCAAGAAAGGCTGGGGTTGTGAGATGCTTACTCTGCAGCAGCATCTAACAGGCTCTACATCCCAGGTGGCATCCCAGGGTTGAAGGGGGCAATCAAAATTCAGTGTGGCCACCAAGCAGGGGTAATTGTGCAGTCTGTAGAGAGAGTGGCTGGGAGTAACTCCCAACAGCCCTGCCAGGATCTGGAACAGAGAGTGGACACCAGCCACCCCATGGCGGGTATGGAGGGCAAAGCAGGGTCCCTGGTGGGAAGGGACTAGCCCGGTGATACCCATAAAACTACTGAAACAGAGGCCCAGGGCCCTCTTGGTCACCTCTGGAGATACCTTCAGGGGCATGTGTAACTCCAGGCTGGCTTCCCTCTGTTACTCGTGATACAGGTGGGAGGCTCACTCTCGCTTCCAAATGATGTTACCTTAGGGAATGCAAACTCTGCTGCATATAAGACACAGACAATCCATGGAAAATGTGACGCTGCTGGGAAACACACTCCTGCACACACACTTACATGCACTGCATCATTGCATTTGTTCCCAAGCCAATACAAGCGATTTTCAGATAATCTGCTACTTCAGATTATCTGCACCACTGCTTGCCTTCATTAGCATGGCTAATTGAGAACTGACTGTGTGCTTTGGACCATTTCCAAGAAGGGAACCCATTGTCTGGATGATAAGAGCTCCCAAGAGAGCCACGTAAGTGGATGGAAACGTCAGGCAGATGCCCATTGGAGGAGCAGCAAACTTTTGAGGATGACCTGACTGTTACCAGGCTAGAGAAAGCAATCTTGTTCAGCATGTCACATTGATTGCCAAGGCAGTAAACCATAAAACTGTCCCACAGCTAGAACATGCACTGACTCTGAGACAGATGAGGCTTGGTTAGTAAAGGATGAAGCCATTCCAAGAACCAATAAAAGATGCAATATGGTTTTCCTTGGGCTGTATATTAACACCATCCAGGAAGCTACAGGAGATGGGGTTTGGCAAACGACTCTGCTTTGCTCTGGCTTTTGCATAGCAAGGATGAGACAGAGACCGCATTTGAGATGGGGAAATCGTGTGAGACCAGATGAAAGGCTTGGAAGGAATAAGCCTCTGTAGAAACCAAGACTCCAAAGAAACCACCGCTGTTTACGTGTCACAGACACACTCTTCTGTCATTTAACATCTTGGTGAAATACTCCAAATAGATCTCAAAACCAAAACATCCTAAGAAAAAAAGAAAAAGAAAGAGAAAAAAGAAAAAAGACAGCACAGAGTTGTAACTGCCTTCCGGGCAACTGTGTTTTGGATGGTGTCATTTTTCTTATGACATAAGCTCCCAAATGGCACAGACTCTGTCTCTTAGAATAAATAGCAACTAGCAGTGGGGCATGCCTCATGTGGTTTTCTGATAAGCATTGTTTGGTGGTATGCTGTTTATCACAAAGAGAACAGATACTATTGTCACACAGGCACATGAGCTGCCTTTTCCAAGAATCATGAGAGGGGTCCCCTACAACTTTTACAAGTCTGTATTCTGTCCAAAATAATAATGAGAAATGAATTATCTAGGTTGAAAGGTAATTGAAGGAGGAGGTACATTACTCGGTAGGTCAGAGAGCCTATGTCTGGGGTCAATCTGTACTCATGAGGTCTTTTCAGTGGGTTCGCAATCAGCCAGAGGGTCTGCTGACTGTGTTTCTGGCAGGTCAACCCTGACCCCAACCCTTAACAAAACCAAAGGATGTGAGCTGTGAGGTTTACACGTACAGGGTTCTGAGGACAGCTGTCTATGGCTTTGGGGGTGGCGCCAGACATAGTGGTTTTCACTGCTGGCTGCACGTTAAGATGACCCGGGGGAGCATAAAAAATAAACACCCAGGCTCCACCTCTAAAGATTCTGATCTAATTGGTCCAAGGTGGGCCCACAATGTGGGTAATTTTAAAAAGTACCTTGGAGATTCTGTGCGCAACTAGGGTTGAGAAAACCTGAGCAAAGGTCTGTACTGTGATATGCGAGAAAACAGGAGGCCCTGGTTCAATTCACAAAGCTGAGGACCAAATCCAGCCTTTGAAAGGATTTTTCATCCTTAGGATGCCAGCAAATAAACGGCAGCGGGGGAGGGAGGTGCGAATAGGAAGGGAAGAGAGAAACACAGAGAGAGCCAAAAGCCTATTGAGAGAAGAGAAATAGGATTGATTTTCCCTGAATAGTTTTTTTGCAACCAGCGTCTGAAAGGTGAAAGCTGTGTTTATTCTTAGCCCTGAAAAGAGTTATCATTTAGGAAAATTTAGTATTTCCGTCAGCAATCACAGAGGAGTCGGGCAACTGGTGAACGGCAGCATTAGGGACTAATAAAAGAAAAAGCGTCCTGCTATGACCAAGAGCCCAGAACCGTAACAACTGCCAGGGGCTTGGGGGAATCTGCCCATTGACCATCAAAGAAACCAGAAAAGGGGGCAGGCCCCTTG
Organism: Aethalodelphis obliquidens; assembly: GCF_003676395.1. NCBI lineage: Eukaryota > Metazoa > Chordata > Mammalia > Artiodactyla > Delphinidae > Aethalodelphis > Aethalodelphis obliquidens. The sequence goes on along the minus strand of NW_020838026.1, from coordinate 7,036,089 downwards.
CAGAAGGCGGTGAAGCTGGAAAGGGCAAAGCAGAGCGTGACTTGTCAAGGAAGGGACTTCCAGGGAGGAGAATAAGAAGAGGCCCAGGGCATCACCTTTGCTTCAAATGGGTTCTTAACAGCAGGCTCTTTAGCTGTCTAGAGTGTTGCATTTTACTTGTTCCTTTTTTCTTTTTCCCTTCTTTGTTCCATCTCTCTTCTTACTCATGTATTTCTACTCAGAACAGGAGTCAGGAATCCACTCTCCCTGTTCACCGGTCTCTCCTTGGCAGAGATGCTCTTGAACAGGTGTCAGGGCGCTGCTCAGGTCTGGACTAAGAAGAAGCAGTGGGAAGAGTGCTGGTGCCTCACTGCTCCTGCCCACCCGCCCATGGGACACATGAGGATCTGGAGTGTGGCCTATGCCTGGACGCGGCAGGGGGCCGTGAAGGAAGTTTCCACATCGTGTCTGGCTTTAGCAAGACAAAGCCATTGGCTGCTTCTCTCCTACAACTCCTGGTTCTCACTAGGGAGGTGCTGGTTTCTACTGCACAGGGATAGATGGAGCTGCCTGTCATCATTAAAACATCTCCTGGGAGCGTATGCTTCGGTGTTTCTCAGGAAGCTGTAAAAATAGCTGGTACCCAGGGAAGTGAGGAGTGGCACTCCAGGGCTGCCCAGAAAGAGAGGGGCACAGCACCTAGCCGCCCCTTGGATTTCTACCTCTGAACCTATTGATCCCTGTAGCCACTTCAAGATTCCATGTGAACAGCTGAAGGAGGTTGAGAGAACTTGGACGTTCCCTCTGGAGTTCCCTGGCAATTCCTAACCTCTGAACCTGCTCCAATGATAGGCATGGGAGAGCCACCGCAATCCTGTATAAAACTCGAGGGTTAAGCTAGCAGAAGAAAACATGAGGGTCACTGGCCTGGAGATTGGAGGGAGTTTGCTGAGTGTGTGTGTGTATGTGTGTGTGTGTTATGTGAACCCATGTCCCCGGCACAAGGGAAATTAACCAGACTCTGCCTAGTGGGGGAATTCTGCATCGCAACCTAATCAAGGCTTAGTTTTTCATTAAAATTTCCATTAATACTGGAGCCGTTTAGAGCAAGTTGAGTGGAAATAACCCTAGTGCACCTTCCAGCCTCTATTACCAATCTAAGGGTCAGAGGGAGGATGTGTACTTTTTCTGGGACCATGTGCATTTTTCCATCACTATTATCATCACCCCCGGCGCCTATTATACGTAGCAGGCAAAGTACAAAGAGGGTCACAGAGAACCTACACTTGTCCAACGTGACAGACAGGAAATGAATAAAAACGGAACTATGCTGAGGTGGAGAGGGAAGTCATGAAACCTCATGGGCTGGACTTCACTTTTCAGCATTGAGAAAAGCTTCTTCTTCCCCCCACCGCCTACTCTAAATGAGACAGGAGTACAGCAGCTTCAGAGAGAGGGAAGGCAGCAGGTCTTCTGTGGGGGCTGGGGATGCTGAAAGGGACTAAGGAATTCACCCTCTTGGGGTCATTTCTATATAAGAGCTACTCAGAGTATCTCCACCTCTACCAGCTCTACTGTGCCGCTTCTCTGCCCCAAGGCCAATTAGCTCTTGGAGATGCCCACTGTTGTTCCCTTGGGGTTGGCAGACATTTGGTCCTGCCCAAAACATCCAGGAGACATTTGGTCCAAGCCAAAAGGTCCTTTATATTTGGAGGACCATTTGGTCCTGTCCAAAATTGTCCATAAGATGTTTGGTCCATTCCAAAAGGTCCTCAGATATCTGGTCATATTTGGTCCTGTCCAAAATGTCCATGGAGACATTTGGTCTACTCCGAAAGGTCCTTGGTATTTGGTCCTGTCCAAAACCATTTGGCATGGACCAAATACGCTCACAGATATTTTGGACAGGACCAAATTCAAGGCCCCTTTGGCATAGACCAAATATCTTATGGAGTTTTGGACAGGACCAAATGTCCGGCAGAGCATCTGGTCAGCAGATATTTGGATGTTTTGGACAGGACCAAACACCCTGCAAGGCATCTGGGAAACTGGTTCCCTTGTTTCAGGTCCCTCAAAGGTTGATTCAATGACACTTGGCTGAACTGCATCCCTTTCCATCCTTAGCTGCAGCCACAGGGTACTGCTTCCTGGTCCATGAACACTATGTTCTCGACAGGAATGTCCTGGGTAGAACATTCACCCGCAGGTATTGAAGCTCATCCCTTGTGTCCAGCTTGAAGGCCCTCATGCTGTCCCCTCCAGGCAGAATTAACTGTGATCATACTCTAGGTTTCCACGGCCTTCCATATGTTATTGATGATATTATGATTATTTGGGGTGTGTCTCTTTTCCCCTTCACACGGTAAGCAGAGACCATATTTTGCTCAGCATGTATCCTCTGTATTACGTGCAGGGAAAGTAGCAGAGTAGTTCCTTGTAAAACTTTGTTGTATTGTGGTAAACGTCCTTCCGATGTGAGCCTAGTCATCGGTAGTCACAAACCAATAGACGTGCATTAACAAGAAAATCCAAACACAGCTCATGCCATCTGCAAGTGATGTTTGTGGGTTGTTGTTTTTGTGTCACATGTATGTTTTGCCACCTGAGGCTGCAAGTTCTGAGGGAAACGTTGTACTATGAGAATATCTAAAATCAGTTTTAGTACAGCGGCTCTTAGCCAGGTATGCATTTCAGGAGATGTTCTAGTAGAAATATAAGAAAACCCTAATAGTAAACAGCATAGAGTCTGGAAACTTCCTACATGGGTTTGAGGCCTATACCTCCAGCACTTATCAGCTGTGTGACCCTGGGAAGGTTTCTTAAACTCTATGTGTGTCCATTTCTTCCCATTTGTAAAATGGGGGCCATAATAGAACCTGTCTCCTAGGGCTGTTTTGAGGATTACATGAAGTAATTTATATAAAGAATTTAGAATTTTCTACTCATGCTATGTAAGTATGAGCACATACATGTTATTGTTTTTGTTGTTACTGAATCGGAGTCCCTGGATTGGGAAGATCTGGACATTTTTATTTTGAAAGAGCTGCTCAGGAGTTGCTGATTTGCACCCTTGGTTCAGAGCCATCTGTCTTCTTTTTTTTATAGAAGTTGAGGAAACATTTAATCAACAATAAAGAAGTGCAGTGGGATCTTGGCTAATCAGGAAGATCATGGATTCCTGGTATCCAATTCTCCCTGGCAATTCATTTCAAGTCATCTTGCTATCTTCCTTCTCGCTGTATCTACAATGGACAGCCTTGGGTTCCAGCTCCTGTCCGGGTACCAGCTTCCTCTTCCTGCGGCGATGAGTGATCAAGGAAGATCTTGAGAGCAGGGAAGGGAAGAAGGAAAGTGTGCGTGTGTGTGATCCACCCACTGCATAACCAGCTCCTGAGGAATAGACAGCCGAGTGCCCTTAGCGCTCTTCCGGGGCTGCTGAGCCTTCCAAGGGTTTACCAAGATGGGACAAATCTAATGAGAAGAAAGTTACAGCCAAGCTGATTGAACAATAACCCATTTCCTTCACTTAGGAACAATGAAGAAACACTTTTCTCACTTCCATGGCACAGGGAAAACAATAGGAGTGATTTGTGCTGCCTGGTTATCCAACAGGGTCTCCCTCCCAACACGGTTCATTTTCTCGCCGTGTGATATTAACGCTTAGAGCTGAATACAGCTCTCTTTTTCTCTCTGGTGGGGTTTTTGCTTTTCCCATTTTTATTTGGATCGACTGTGAGGCCTTTCATCAGGGGAATAAGAAAGCCCATGTTCTTGAGGAGCCAGTCACTGAGCTGATGTGCTGATCAATGAACAGTGCTGGTGTGGGTATATGCACTTTGGGTCTGGAATGGGAGAATAACTGTTGAAGGATTCCTGGGGAGGGAGAGGTCCTGACCGACAGCCTTGGGGTCAGGGTTCCCCCCGAGTCTTACAAGGTTCAGATACCTGACGTCCATCCTAGGAAATGCTGTCGTGACCAGGAAACCTGTTCAACAAGGCATTTTTATTTGTCAATAGCTCTGTTATCTTTTTGTCCAATTTATTTCAGGGAAAGACATCACTCTACGTTTTTTTTAAAAAAACCCAACAGCAAAGAGAAAAAAAAGCTCCAAATGACTCCATGTCGTAGGACAAAGCATCTCAAGGAAATAACTTTGAAAGTTGGGAGTTATGAGAAATGAAAAAAACAGTCAGAAAATGGGCCTCTAATGAATTCAATCACTGCAAAAGTCCATTTCCATTCTCTTGAATTCTAGACAAACAATTTCCACCTGCAAATACTGTTCAGAAGCACTGTATGCACAAGGTTGAATATTAAGTTGCTTGATAAATATTTTGGTTCAGAACTGCCTGCCTAGAAGTGCTTCTGGAACAACAATAATGTGGCTTTCGAGAGAGCTGGGCTGTTTGCACATAGGTGTAGCTGATGTGTTTAATGGACTTTTGCAGAAGGGAATTGCCTGGAAGGCAGCAGTGTTTTAAGGATGAGTTTTCAACTCCAAATGTGAGGTGGAGGGAAGATTGGGGGAGAATACAGAGAGAAACGCAGCCTCTTCATAACCTGTTTTCCCTGGAGGGCCATGGCTGTAATGACTTCGACTTTGCTGTGATGGATTCGGCAAACAAGTGAGCCCATGCTTCTGCTCCCAGAGAGAATCTCAAGTGAAGCTGCCCAGAGGAACCGTTGTCCTACCTGGATTCTGAGACCCCTCCTGGGACCTCATTTGGGATGTTCACAACTAACATTTCTGAGAAGTGCATGAGTGTGCATGTGTGTGTCAGTACGCGCGTGCGTGTGCGCGTGTGGCACTCTTTTCAGGAACAAACAAGGCCAATGATATTTAGGGAAACCTGCTCACTTTGGGCAGGAGTGCAGTGACCCTATGAACACTTCACAAAAGACCTCAGGTCCTGGATCTGGCCGGTCTGGGAAGGTTTGCTGTTTCCTGATCTTGGGACAACGCAGTTAAAATCCTGGACTCCCTGCATCCTGGAGAGAAACCCTGAAGCTTCTTTCCTCCAGGGTGCGGGACAGGACCGTTCGGTCACACTCACGCGTGATGACAAATACGGGGAACCTTGTCTCAGAAAAATGTCAGCACCTCCTGAAGGCGTGATACAGAAGCAATGGCTACAGAAAGACGCTGGACTTTCCTCTCCCCAGACTGCCTCCCTTCCCCCACGGTCGGACGGGCTGCCCAAGCTTGGGGAGCTTCCTGCCTCTTCCAGGAAGAAGAGGCCTGTCCACTGGACCCCGGGCAGCATGGGGGCCTTTCCTCCTGCCCCTCCTCATTAGTTCCTTCCCGACTGCCCCAGATGACAGAAGGGCCCCTGCTTGGTTTTCATTATGGCTGAGAGTCAGCTAATACCGTGCCATTTGCCGTCTCAAATCTATAAAACGCTGTGGCAGGCCATTTGTTTTTCAAAAATTTAACTGCTCCAGGTGGTTCACCTGGGGTTTTAATAATTTTCAGGTCCATTTAAAACCCCGCAGCCCTGAGTGTGCAATGGAGAGTCTATTCCTGTGGGCATTCGGTTATTTAGAATTAACAAAAATGTCAGCCCTCCCCTTCTCGCCCATGGTTGAGGTTGTGTGTACAGAGTAGGAACATTCTGCCAAAGGAAGAGGTTTCCAGCAATGTCCTGAAGCTTTCTCCACCTGTTAGGATTTTCCATCCCTACTCCCAGTGCGGAGCTAACTAGAGAAATGTCTCACCCAAACTCGCTTGCTCTTTATTGCTTGGCTTCCCCTGCATGGGTATGTAGATCTTTCTTTTGTTTGTTTTTGCAGGACTGCCCATCTTTGGTTACTCTGGGAAGTCACTAGACGCACTGAACAGGTGAAAGTAAAGGGCGCCTCTAGGTCCAGGGTCCCAAGGTGGTTTCAAATGCTTACACGGTCTTTCTGCTTCTTGGGCACTTGTCTCTTCTTTAGCTTTCAGATCTTAGACCACCTCCTCCAGGAAACTTTCCCCTCTTGAACCCCATCTATTTTTAACCCACTAGCATATTCCTCAACCTTTTCGTATCTGTAGTTAATTATCATAATAGCTTATGTGTATCTCAGGGTGTCTTTGTTAATTGTGGGTGGCTAGACTTTCAACTCCTGGTTTGGAATCAATCCATCTTTTCTGGCACAAGGCTACAGGTCTCAGTGGCACGCTCTGAATACTTGCTAACTCTGCATGACTCACTCAAGCCCTCCTATGAGTCGGGTTACCCAACCAGCCAGCAAATGTTGGAGGACACCAGGGCTTGGCTGTGAGCTTTCCCCTCTTCTCCACTTCAATTTTTCTCCCAGGGTAATTGCATGAAATTCCAAGGCTTTAAATACCATTATACAGACAATTTTTGAAATTATAAATCCAGCCCTGACCTACCCTCTGAGCTCCAGCTTTGTTTATTCCACTGTCTTTTTGAATCTCTTTTTGGAGGTCTGATACTTATTGAAAACTATAACATATCCGAAACAGACTTGTAACTCCTACCCCTCAACCCCCAGTCTGTTTCTCTTCCAGTCTTTGGCTTGCTGGTACACAGTAACACCATCCAGCCAGTGGCTCAAGCCTCATTTCTAAGAGTTTGTCTTGATTCCTCCCTTTCCTTCTCCCTCCGTATTCAACACGCCAGAAAGTCCTATGGGTGCTCGATCCAGAATGCATCTAGAATCTCTTCACTTCTCTTACCTGCTGCCATTCTAGTCCAAGCCACCATCAGCTCTTGTGTGGACCCAACTGGTCTCTCTAAAATGCCCTAAAAATGCCCCACATAGCAGGCAACAGTGATCTTTTGAAAGCAAATCAGCAATGACTGGGAGAACATATTTGCAAATCACATATCAGGTAAAGAACTTGTATTCAAAGCATACAAAGAACACTTAAAACTCCACAATAAGAAAACAAACAGCCCAATTAAAAATTGAGCAAAAGATCCAAACAGACACTTCACCAAAGAACATATACAGATGGCAAGTAAGTATATGAAAAGATACTCGATATCATCTGCTAGTAGGGAAATGCAAATTAAAAATACAATGAGATACTTCTACATGCTTATAAGAATGGCTAAAATCGTAAAAGCTGACAAGACAATGCAAAGATGTGGAGCCATGGGAACACTCATTCATTGCTGGTGGAAATGCAAATGGTACTTTGGAGGACAGTTTGGGAGTTTCTTACAAAGCTAAACATACGCTTACCATATGATCAAGTAATTGTAATTCTAGGATTTACCCAACTGATTTGAAAACGCATGTGGGCATAAAAATGTGTGAATGCTTATAGCAAGTTTATTCATAACCATTAAAAACTCGTAGCAATAGTTGAAGAGATAAACAAACTTGGGTAAATCCATATAATGGAATATGATTCAGTGATAAAAAGAAATGAGGTATCAGTCCATAATATGGATGAATCTTAGATACATAATGCTGAGTGAAAGAAGCCAGTCTGCAAAAACTACATACAGTTTGATTTCATTTATATGACACTGGAAAAGGCAAATCTATGGAAAGAGTAAACAGATAAGTAGTTACCAAAGGCTTGGGTAGAGGAGAGGGTTGAATAGGTGAAGCACAGGGAATTTTAAGGCACATAGCTAGGAGGATACAAAGATAATAAAAACAGTCCTAAGAGTACCTAGGGAATTTACTATCTAGCCAGATAACTGGTGGAGTATTTCTTTCCTTGTATCTATAGCAATGAGTTTCTCCCTTACTTGTCACCTAACTAAACTAACAAACCAGCTAACTAGTTAGGCAGTGAACTCTCTCATTCCTATTTGAATCATTGTTTTGTGTCCCAATTGCTCTGAGTTAACCTCGAAGTCTCAAACTTTGTATTTTAGCCAATTTTTAGTAATCTGCTCTTCATCAAATTACAGAAAGTAATATAATAAACAGGCTTGAGTTTCCTCCTCTCCTAGCCCTCCTTGCTCTCCTGGGAAAGTAGTAAAGATAGAAGTGGTCCCCATGGGACTTCCCTGGTGGTCCAGGGGTTAAGACTTTACCTTCCAATGCAGGGGGTGCAGGTTCGATCCCTGGTTGGGGAGCTAAGATCCCACATGCCTCGGGGCCAAAAGAACAAAACATAAAACAGAAGCAATATTGTAACAAATTCAATAAAGACTTAAAAAAATGGTCCACATCAAAAAATCTTAAAAAAAAAAAAAAAAAGAAAAAAAAGAAATGGTCCCCAGGTGTGCAGCTGGGTCCAGGAAGGGGCAATGCAGTCAAGGGCTTGAATAGCCAAAGGAGAAGCAAGTCCAGACAATGAGTACTTGTATTCAGCTGATTTGGACAGCCACACTCGCAAAGATGTACAGGAAAGCAGATGACCCAGACAAACGAAGTTCAAGGAAACAAGGCCACATTTGGCTGGGAAGGGCAGAGAGAGAGCTTGGTCAGCCAGAGCGCTGTGCTGCGTGTGCAGAATCTGAGCTGGTCCCATCTGTTATCTGGTCAGGACAGGTGGGTTGCCGGCAGAGTTTGGGCTCAGGCAGGCGACACCAAGAGGAAAATTTATGAATAGACCTTTAGCTCTGGTCGCTTTGTAGCCCAGCAGCTCTGAAAATTAGATCCAGATGGGTAGTATTTTCATAGCTTCTCCTGACTAAGGCATTTATGTTAATTCTTGGGACCCAAGGGGAAGGAGGAAGCATCTAAATGCAAGGAATCTATAATTGCTTCTTAATATGTTTCCAAAATTCATCTGTGTTTTCACTCATCGCCACAGTTGGGGCTGGCACAGGGACTGGGCAGGGAAAAACAAATGGGAGCCCAGGGCCTTCCTCATCACATATGTGTCTATGTGAGATTTCCAAAGCAGAACAGTGAGGAGTTTTTGGAATATTCTCCCAATCCAGGAAGAATTCTGGGTTGGGGTTAGTAAGATCTTCCTCCACTGGGAAATTGATTAATCCTTGCTCTGCTCATAGAAGCATGTAAAGAAGCTCTAAACACCAGGGTGTATTTCCCTCCCTCCACACTTAGGTTTTTCCATGAGTTAACTATGGAAGGGCTGGGGGTTAACAGAGCATACACCAGTAAGGCTCATCTATTTGGAGGCTTCTCTGGGAATGGAGCTACTTCTGGTCATGGCTCTGCCCTTAACTAACTGTGTGATCTTGGGTGAACCCTTTCTGGGTCCCCACGTCCTCACTCGTTAACGGAGAGGCTCAAATGAGAGGACTTCAAGGGCCCTTTCAAACTCTAATCTTCAATGCTTATAAGGGTCTGCATTGGGGATGGTCTGGCTCTGCTGTAATGTTATAGAAAGAAGGGAAGGACAGTTCTTTTCTGAGCAATATTTTGGAATTCTGTAGCTTGCAAAGAACTTCAAAGACTCTATATTTTACCTTTTTTTGTCAGATTGATCCCCAATCTCTATCTCAAGGGGATGGGATGTCACAAGCATGCTAAGTAATCTCTGTCCAGAATTTCACGGCCTTTGCAAGTTCCTCTTATGCACCTACCAAGCACCAGACCCTTGCCTGTAAGTCCTGATTCCATGGTGAGACGTCCAGACAAAGCAATGGCACCAGGGAGGGGCTTGAACAAGCTCAGGTGGCCACCGCTATGGGGAGTGCTGCTGCACAGGTTACTGGGGCCCAGTACCCACCCTCCTTCCTGAGCTCACACAAGAAATCACGCAGTCACCCAAGCCCATGTACTGCTTGGGGACCCACAAAAGGAAAACAGTCTTTTTGTTTCTCTTCCAAATTTCAAGGGAAGAGTATTTGAAGGGGTTAGTGGGAAAGGATGGCAGGAGCTTTGCTTGGGGGCTAAGAATTTTAACTTCTATTTCAGAGATGGTCACAATCAATGGATTCTAAGAAGCTGATCTGCTTTCTCTGAACGCTTCCCCAGCCCCCGAGCCTGGATGGCAATAAAAACATGTCCCTCTTGTCTCTACTACTGGGTGGCTTGAGGAGATGGAGTGAGTTTTATTTCTACTCGAAAAAAAGTAGGGGCCGACTGCAGTGGTGCAGGTGATGTCAACCAGTGCACACATGAAGGGGTCTGCCTCTGGTCAAGAGGAGGTAGGTGCACCTGGCTCCACTAGGTCACTCCCAAGTTCAGCGTCTGTGGAAGGCCCTCACCTCCAGGCTTGCTGTCTGCCCACTCCAGCTGGCCTCTCAGATCCTCTGAGGGATGACATCAGCATCGCCCCTCTCCTGCCGGTTTCATTTATCTCTTAAACACACCATCCCAGCTTTGGGGGCTTTATCTCCACACTCGTTTCATATAATCAAGTCCACTGAGCCAGTGATCTGACCTTTTACTTTTCCAGCTACTGTTCATGACTTTAGAAGTGGATTTCTGCTCTTCCACAGCACTCAGCACGTCTGACCTAACGGGCTGGGCCGTCTTTGCTTTGCTCTGTGATTATGCACTCGGCATATTTTTAATTACGGCTCAATTCTGTATATCAAAAGCCCTCAAGTTTGGATGGAGGCTACTACAAAAAACTTTTAGCTTTGGCCTACATCTGCTTTCATGTAGGGGTTAGGGGTGGAGGAGGAGAGTTGGGAGAGGAGTTGGATGTCATGGGATTGAAGCCTGCAGGCAGCAGTATTCGACCGTTTTTCTCTAGTTGGGGGTCTGCAGGTGGTGGGGACAAAGGGGTCAATCACCAGCAGGTACTGCGGGGGCATCCCAATGCCCACCGGCTGTCTTTGTCACTCCCAGGAACAAAGAGGCTGCTTCCTGGCTGACTGGGAGTGCATCATGGCAGAGGTGGGGAGTGAAAGAATGCACTCACAGGCTCAGTTCATGAAAGGTTTTTGTAAGCCACACACGGGGGACTGAACTCTACTCTGTAGGCAACAGGAAGCCATTCAAGGCAGGCAAATGATCACTTCAGCAGCTGTCTGGGTAATGGGTTAATGAGGAGAGACTGGAGGCTTGGAAACTACTTAGAGGCCACAGAGGTAAGCCAAGCAAAGAAGAGGAAGCTATTTTGTAGGCAGAATGGAATGAACTTATTAACCGAGAGACAGAAGGAGAGGAAGGTGTTGAGGACAACTCCATGCTTTTGGTTTGAGAAATATATGGATGATGATAAAACTAGAATAAGAAATCCAGTAGGAGAAGGAAGCTTGAGAACGGGAGAGGATGACAGGTGTTTGGGGCAGACTGGATTGGAGATGGGGTGTGGGTCTAGGTCTCTGTGTGGAACTCTGGAGAGAGACCTGATTGGAGCTACAGATGGGGGTGTATTCAGCATCAGGGTGAGAGTGGATCTCATGGGCAAAGGTGAGTTCACCTCGGAAAAGGAACACACAGTGTCGGGGCACAGCGTCTAAGGGGCAGGCGGAGCCAGGGAGTTCCAGGAGGTGAGAAGCCCGAGCAAATGCCATTAATATCCTGGAGGGAATTGCGTCACGTCCGTCCTCTGCATCCTCTTTCAGTCATGGGGGAATCCCCGCCCATCCTGGGGCTTCTCCTGCCCCCTGGAGCTGCTGGGCTGGCTCTGGAGAATGACCCCCACCATGCTGCTCTTAGACCTGAGTCTCTCAAACTAGTGACTCTACATGTATTTTTTCTTGTTTGTTGGTTTTGGGGGGTTTGGGAAAGGTGCTGAGAGTTCTCTAAAGAGCTTCCCCTGATAGTCTGGGGATACATATTCTGAGGGGCCTTTGAGTTCTCAAGTTCAAGATTATCTGATGTGGTCCTGGACTCCGTGTGCCTGGACCAGAGATATGTCTCAGGCCCGTAGGCAGCCACATGCTACCACATGGTACCATTTTTGCTACTATAATGTTTTCTTTCTTTCTTCTTTTGCGCTTCAAATATGTTTTATTACCAACTCTAAAGGTATTGAGTTTTTTTTTTTTATTGGAGTACAGTTGCTTTACAATGTTGTGTTAGTTTCTGCTGTACAGCACAGTGAATCAGCTATACGTATACATGTATCCCCTCTTCCTTGGATTTCCTTCCCATCTAGGTCACCACAGAGCATTGAGTAGAGTTCCCTGTGCTATACACTCTGTTCTCATTAGTTCTCTATTTTACACATAGTAGTGTGTATATGTCAATCCCAATCTCCCAATTCATCTCACCTCCCCACCCCCCACCTTGGTATCCATATGTTTGTTCTCTACATCTGTGTCTCTATTTCTGCTTTGCAAATAAGTTCATCCATACCGTTTTTCTAAATACCACATATATGCATTAATATAGAATATGTGCTTGCACACTCTGCGTGACAGTCTCTAGGTCCATCCACGCCTCTGCAAATGGCCCACTTTTGTTCTTTTTTATGGCTGAGTAATAGTCCATTGTGTATATGTACCACATCTTCTTTATCCATTCCTCCATTGATGGACATTTAGGTTGCTCCTATGTCCTGGTTAGAGTGAATGGTTCTTTTCTAATAGTTACATTGAGAAGTAGTTCTCATACCATACAATTCCCCCATTTAAAGTGTATAATTCAATGTTTTTTAGTATATTCACAAATATATATGACTACCAACTCAGTCTGTTTTAGAATATGTTCATCACCCCCAAAAGAAGCCCTACATTCTTTCGCTGTAGCCTTCCTAACCCTTTAGACTTGGCTTCAGCCCCCTCTCCCCAGCCCTAGGCAACCACTACCCTACTTTCTGTTTCTTTAGATTTCCCTGTTCTGAACATTGCATAGGAATGGAACCATGCAATATGTGGTTTACTGTAACTGTCAAAGAGATTTCATTATCTTATCTGATAACTGAATCTTCACTCTGGACGAAGGATATTGGCATCAAGCACAGGGCTGGGTGCTTTTCCATTTTCTCATTTAATTTTCTCCACTTCTCCAGAAAGGTAGCTGTATTAACCCCATTTTATAGATGAGAGAGCTAAAGTTAGAGAGATTAAGTGGATTGGCCAAGGCCCCCGAGACCGTGAGCGGTAGAGCCGGGATGGACATCTACTGAGTTGCTAAGTGCTGCAGGCAGGATGGGTCAGGGAGAGAAGACAAAGAGTCTGCCAGCAGTCGCATGAGTGGGGCTCCCAGAATGATGCCCATGGGACCTGCTAGACCAGATCAAGGTGAAGCTGATTCCAGCAACAACTTGATGTTTGCCCGGGGTTGGGGTGAAATTCCCTGTTTTACTGCTTCTCTGTGAGGGGGGAGGGAGTGGCAGGATCTGAGCCCCCAGGCACCCTGGTGCCCTGGGAATGTTCAGGACTGGATTCAGGCTGTTGTCACCACCAAAGCCCTGCCCTGTCACCGGCATCAGTGTCAGGCCCTGGGACACAGACAGACACCCCCTCCCCATGCTCCAGCTTCGTGGACCTTTAGAGTCAAGGCTCTGCTACCCCCGCCGTGGAGAATTTATCATCTCATTACAAAGGAGAAGGCATATTTTTTCAGTACGGTTATATGTGGTAATGAAGCATGCAGAAAACCACGCAAGATAGATGGCGGCTTTCACTAGTGAAGGCGAAAACTTGGTTAACTTAATAGTCTATTTATTACATTCACTCTCTGAGCTTGCATACCTGATTAACATGTCCCATCTCCCTCCTTGCTGTACAATTAAAATCGTAACGCGTGGTTGTATGAGCGGACTCCAGCAGAGATGGGGATGGGATCTGAGGCCATACCGATCAAAGACAAGAAGTGCAGAGGCACTTTTCTCTCCGAGTCATGGTGGTAGAGTTGTTCTGCTTCTAAGGAAGTGACCTTTCAGAAGTGAATGGACTCTAGGAGTAAGGACCCTTCTGGGTCCTTTGCCTGATCTTATCCATTCCCACGCCTTCCAGCAGGAGAGTGGCAAAACCTGCACAGAGAGAGGGTCTCAGTGGAGGTGGCCACGCACCCCTTAAAGAGCAGAAAGAAAGATGGCTGGGCCTAGCTTCACGTCCTAGGACGGGAAGGTGGGAGGTTGAATTAGATGATACTGATGGTAGACCTACTCAAAAGCCACTCCTGACTTCCTGCCCTCTTGCCCACCCAGTAGCAAAGAGCTGGGCAGATGGCCAAGTTCTGACTAATGAGATGGAAAACGAAATCTGCTGAGGGGTGTCTAGGAAAGATATTTTTCTTTCTGAAGCAAAAGGAAATGCAGGTTATAAAGGTTTGCTGGTGTTGCCCCTTCCTCCTTCCTCCTGCATTGAATGTGGTTGTGATGCTTGAAACGTTGGCAGCCATCTTGTGAGAATGAGGATGAAAAGGTAACATGTGGACGTTGATAATAGGGGGGCAAGTGCGTGTGTGGGCGCAGAGGGTATAGGTGAAACATCTGCACCTTCACTCACTTTTCCTGTGAGCCCAAAACTATTCTAAAAAATAACGTTTGTTAAAAGCTATTACACAGAGAACGGATAAACAACAAGGTCCTACTGCAAAGCACAGGGAACTATATTCAATAGTCTGGGATAAACCATAATGGAAAAGAAAATGAAAAATGAATGTACAGATATGTGTAACTGAGTCAGTTTGCTGTACGGCACACATTAACACAGCATTGTAAATCAACTACACTTCAATTAAAAAAAAATTTAAAAATACAGTATTTTTCCAAGAAAAAAACCAAAGAGGTAACATGCTCTGGATGGTAGAATAGTAAAATAGAGGGAGACTGGGTTCTCAGTCAGCTCAGCTGGCAGGTCACCTCTGACACCATCTAGTCATGGACTTTTTTTAAGCTTCCTGCAGTCAGAAGGGTGTCGTGTTACTTGCAGCTGAAAACACATTCCTATCTAATATAAATGACTCTCACTTATTGAGCTGCTGCACATGCTTTTGGTGTTTTACGTCGTTAGGAAGCTTCTCAACATCCCTTTGAAGCAGGTGCTCTTATTACCTCCATTTTGTAGATAAGGACACTGAGTTTAAGTGTATTAAGGTCACACAGCCAGGAAGGAGTAGAGTCTGGATTTGAACCCATCTTTCTGACTCTAGAGAGTTACTACTATCAACCATTATGCTCTGTGACTTTGCAGATGCTTCACTTGAGCACCGATGCCTGGGAATGAGTGTTGCTTAAAGTCTGGCTGACTTAGGACTCAGAGTAAACCAAGTTTTGCCCACATGACCCACTGAAACAAGGTGAGCTTCAGTCTAACTGCTGATCTGACACAGCCTACTCCCCCCTGCCCCAGCCTACCACAAACAGTCCACACAAGCCACGTTTACTTACAGGTTGAAATTAGGCAAAAGAACCTAACCTGCCCCAGCCAACTTGATGGTCAGAGTGACGTGGATTCAAGGAGAAGAAATGTCCCCAGAGAGAGCCCTGGAGTAAGAAGCCCCCCAGCTGAGCCGGTGGAGCCCAGCGGAGCCCCCCTCCTATCTGTGAGTCCACAGCAGGAAGCAGCTTCTTCATGGCGTTTGAAAACTGAGAAAGATTACGATGGCTTTTTGAAAACCGGGTCTGGTTCTCCCAGCAACACTTCTTTCTGTTGCTTCTTCTGGTTGGAGGAAACAATCCAAGTTTGCATTTGTCCTTTGACAAGAATGTCCCCAAAACGTGTGAACTCCTTGAGACTGTTCCCAATTCCCCCGAGTGCCTACTCAGTACGGCTGCCTAGCAGATTATCAGTTGTCTGGTGACCAGTCCGGGTGACAGAAAGAAACGTTGTCTTAACGATACGATTCATCCTTCTATTCCCCAGTGAAAGGGCGAGAAGCAGGCTGCTCTCAGTGTAACACATCTCAGAGTGATAACTTCGAATGCGAGGGACCACTTATTGATTCTTTCCCACCAGCCCAACGCGCACCATCTACTTTATCAGGTATATGCATAGCCAGCAGCCAGTTGAGGGAGTTGTCTATGCAGCTGATTCTCTCCCTTCCCAGCCCCTCAGACCCTTATTCAGCAGGAGTCAGAGATTTTCCCTCTTTTCTACCACCTCCAGGGCAGACACTGTCTAGAGAGGGGAAAAAACTCAGAATAAACATATGCAAGAACTGGGCTTTAAACATCCCATGCAGATTAACTTATCTGCGGTAATTGCCTTAACTAGGGGGTTCTTAATGCTTTTTCAAAGTTTCTTAGAGGAGGAAAAATATGCAGAGTGAGTCTTAACAACAGAGCCAACAGAGGAGCTACTCAGAGCAAAAAAAAGCATATCAACCATAAGAAGCCCATAGCTAGAAAATTTTAAGGCACCGATTCTAGGGGATTTAATAAGAATGTAATTTGTATAATTAACCATTCATCAATGTCAATTTCACTAAATGAATGCCAGAAGTATTACCTTCAGCAGCACGACCTAACAGGATTGGAATATATTATGTGAAAAATGAACACTTAGTCGTTCCCCTGCCCCACCCCCTGCTCTGTCTGTCACAGCAAGATTTGCAAGGCTGAGGAATAATTTAAAGGGTAGTAAATGAAACCGGCTAAGGCAAATGTGTGCATTTTGGTAACCTCCGTCATGATGTATGAGAGTTCGTGTCAAAATGTTTTTCTGCAGCAATGACTGAAGGGACTTGTAGCTCCCTCCTAGGTGGTAAAATGGGAGAAATAACATCAGGGCCATCCAAAGGTGCCCCTGGTGCCCTGCTTGGATCCAGCTTATCCTCTCCCTAGCTAGGCTTTCTAGGGTCCAAGCTCCAGAGTTGTAGAGTTTGCAGACGTTCCCTAATGCCTCCAGGTTGCCTGGTACTGAATCATTTACCTATCTGCCCAGGAAAGTGATGATTGATGCCCAGTAGAAGGAAATCGTTCTGAGTTTTATTCATGTTATTGCCTACAGTCATCAGGGGAACATGGGGCTGGAAGTAGGGGGCTGATGAAATATTCGTAAATAGGACTTATTTCCAAGGTTGCTCATGAGGGGGGCAGTTTATGGGGATTTATTTATTTCAGTTCACCATGGGAAAAGTGGAGAACTGCACGCGCCCAAGGGAATGTGTGCACAAAGAGACGCTTGTGCACACACGCACACACACACGTGATCGGTGATACAACCTGGAGGCTGATGCTCGAGCTTTGCAAATTGTCCCCGGAATTAGTGCACTGCCTCACACATAGTAGGTGTTCAGTCACTATTTGTTTAATTGAATTTCTTTTAATGTTAATCCCACTCCTGTTCCTTTGTGCTTCAAGGCAACTGTAAGGCTCGTACTATTGGATCAGTATTCCTGAGGACTCTGCTTTTCAGCATCCCAGGTCCCGACAGACAAGAAACACATGGCAAGCAAATTAAATGTACCTTTTAAAAAAATGAAATCATGCCATAGAAAGACTGTTCAGAATTCTTTTAAACATTAGATTTCAAACATCATACCATCTCATAGGAAGAGAGAAAATATTAGTTTGGGAATCAGGAGACCAGATGTCAAAATTGGAATAAATCTTCAGTTGTTCCCAGATTTAAAGTTCTTTGTTATCTATTAGTTGATGCAAAGCAATAAAATATTCCTCCTCCTAACCACTGAAAAGGTCACCAGAACCCGAGAGAAGAAAGAGCGGGTGGCACAAAACCAGCGTGGAGGGCGTGCGCAAATTCCAGGCACTAGACCCGTGGGGTCTGCAAGACACACAGTCATGCGCTGGTAGTCGTGAAACATCTCTTCCAGCCCCACAGTCACTTTCTCTTCTTTCTAGCTTGGAATGGGTGACACTGGCAGGTATCATAGCCTCTTGGAATCACACTGCCCTCATCTGTAAAATGTGCTTGCTGTGAGGAATAAACTGAGATGGGCACAAAGCATCTGGCCCAGCTCCTGGTGAGACAGAGAACATCAGTGTTTGCTTTTTCCTCCCACTCCTCTTTCGGGTCCTTTCCTACCAACGAGTGATGATCTCTGAGTGGTGATTTACTTCATCAGTCTTCTCAGAGAGGATAGGAAACCTGGCATACTGAATCATCCTAAGATGCTATGAAGTTACCATGTTACGCTTCAGGGGTATTGGTATTTTAAGAAAATAATGCAGGAACGGTTAATGTTTAAGATAAAAAAAAAAAGAGACAGAGAGAGAGAATAGAACTCATGATAGAATTTCAGGTATATTTCCATGAGGTATTTTTAGAGATGAGAATCAGAGTCAAGCCCTTTGATCTGTATCATGTGGGTACTGTGACCCACATTTTCCGACCCCAAAACTGGGACAGAGGGTGGGACAAGTGTTCTTGGAGCTACTTCCAAGGGCATGAACTGAATCTGAGAGGCAGAAATGGGATGCTAAAGCACTGGAATGTTGAGATAGTTGGATGGTTTGTAAGTATGACAGACTACGTTACATCAGGAGAGTTCCCCCAAATAGCTGCGGTCCACATGGGGAAAAGCTTCTGGATCTGACTCAGAGCCGTGGGTCTGGGGCATACAGAGGTTTTTGCAGACAGGGTCTCTATGTGACTTTGGGCAAGTCACCAGGCCTCTCGAAACCTCTGTTTCTTCTCTGCAAAATGGGAAGCACGATGGTATCTGTTCTGAAGAGGTGTTGGGAGGATAACAGAAGATTCGGTAAGTAATGCTCTCAGCACATGGCCTGACACACAGTCGTGTTTGAGCAATGTTACTGACTAGCTAGCATGCTAGCTATGGAGCACAGGGACCACAGAGACCCAGGAGAGTGGGTCTGAAGAACAGGAGCTGAAAATAAGAGTGCTGACATCAGCCCCTTTTCTGTTTTGTCTACGAGCAGCGAAATCTCCAGTTAGGCTCCCTTCAGCAGGACTGGCAGCCCTCTCTCTCTCAGGAGGTCAACTTGCTTTCGGAGTAGAAACAAGATGCGTTCTTGAAACACTGGCTGGGCCCCAGACAACCGTGGTCTGTGGTTGGTCTACCGGATCCCAAGGTGATTCCTGCCTGTTCCCTTTCTGGGCCTCACAGGTCCTTCCCAGGGTGATGGGAGCCCAAGCCCAGGGTTCGGTTCTGGGCCTCTGTCCACAGCCTGGGCCGGCATGAACATGATGCCTGGTGAGTGGGACCCCTTATGGGGAGAGGCCTCAGGCCGGGCTGCTCAGAGCCCTGGATCAGGACACGGACGGCGCAGGGCCGAGGGGAAGGGAGTGTGTGATGCAGTGGAAAGAGCCAGGGCTGGAGTCAGCAGATGCAGCATCCTTGCCCAGCTCTGCCACCGGCCAGCTGTGGGATTCCCCTGACCTTGGGGACCTATTTCCTCTGCTCTAAAACAGGGAGTTGGATGAGATCAGGGATTTCCAAGTTGCTGTAATTTTACTTTTTTTTTTTTTGGCCGTGCCACGTGGCTTGTGGGATCTTAGTTCCCAGACCACGGATTGAACCTGGCCCCTCGGCAGTGAAAGCCTGGAGTCCTAACCACTGGATTGCTGGGGAATTCCCAGGTTGCTGTTATTTTAAATAGAAGAGTTCTTTTCACAAATCAGATCTACACAAAGAGCTGTTACATAAAAGCATATGGAGGCAAAACTTACCGATTGAACGTACTTTCCCCCAAACTCAAAATTGTCCTAAGGCACCTTCATGAAACCTCAGGGCTCTGGGGAAATACTGGGGAAACGATCAGCGTAAATTGCATCTAATACTGTATGACTTCATCTGACCAATTGTGTCCCTTCATTATTTGGGTTAACATCCCTGTGAGGCAATAGAAAAAATATACAGGTCTCTGTTCCTGGTTCCGGGCACAGGGCTCCTAAAACCCTTGTAATTTCCTACATGTTAAGAGCACCTTTTGTTCTAACATTTGGTTGTTACCCCCGTTCCTGACACAGGGCTTCTGAAACCCTTGTAATTTCCTGGGCGATAGGAGCGTCCTTTGTTCTAACGAGGTGAGTCTGGGTGGCTCCTGGATGAGGGCCAGCCACCAGAAAGACACAGCCATGATTAGAAGCTTGGGATTATCTGCCCTAAACCCTCATTCTCTTGAGAAGAGAGAAGTGGAAAAAATAGAGTTAATGATGGATCAGCCTACATGATGAAGCCTCCATAAGAATCCCAATAGCAGGGCGTTTGGAGAACTCCCTGGTGGGTGAACACATCCACATCCAGGAAGGTGATGCATCTCACGGCCATGGTGTCAGAAGCTCCTAGGCTTGGGACCCTCCCAGATCTCACCCTTTGTATCTCTGCATCTGGCTATCCATCTGTATCCTTTATCACATCCTCTAATACACTAGTAAATATGAGCAGGTGTCTCACTGAGTGCTGTGAGACTAATTAATCAAACGCGAGGAGGGGGTCGTGGGAATCTCCGACGCATGGCCAAGTCGGACAGAAGCTGTGGGTAACCTGGGGACATACTGCTTGCAGTGGGCATCTAAAGTGGGGGGCGGTCTGTGGGACTGAGCCCTTAACCTGTGGGGTCGGATGCTGTCTCTGTGCAGAGTGTCAGAATTGAGTGAGGACACCTGGCTGGGGTCGCAGAGAATTGGGGGTGGTGTGGGAACCTCCCCTCCCAAATGCCAATGTTGGAATTGGGCTCAGAATCCTTTAATCCCCTACCAGGCAAGTCTAACTTTACTCACTGGTGATCAAACAAACAAACAAACAAAAAACCCAAACCAAACAGACAACAAAACAAAAGAGAGAGAGAGAGGGAGAGAGAGAGAAAGCACTTTAGAATTACATTCATTTTTTGTGTGGGTCTCCTCTTTTGTTTACATTTTCCGAGAAGGCATTTATGATGTCAGAGTGACTTATAGATACCCTGGGAGGTATTGAAGCTTGTAAAGGCCACCTAATCACTTTGCTTTGCTATTCATTAGTCATCTGCACCCCTGAAGAATGGAAAGAGGTAGCAGGTTGGCTGTGTGTGTGTGAGGGGCTGGGCACTTGGGAAGGCGGAGGCACTGCTGGTCCAGGCCCCTAGTGACCCTCAGCAGAACAGGGTTCTTTGCCTTTGTCTCACTCCACACCCACTTCCTCCTTGCCTTTCCTCTCTCCCTCCTTCCCCGCTTCCCTCTCTCTCTCCTTCCCCCCTCCTTGCTCCAATATTGAAGCAATATGATACATACATTCCTGTAGATATTGGGATGGAAAGAGATGTTGGAAGAAATACAAAGGTGAAGGAGACAGTAAATTCTTTCAAGGAGCTCAGGGCCTCGTGGGGGAGCAGGACCTGCGAACACGCTCCCTGCAGGCAGGACCGGGGCGGTGTCCTCCAGGGCCGAGAGCAGAGGAGGGAGCACGCAGCTCCGCACTGGGGAGTCAGGGGCAGGCGTGGGCACACAGCCAAACACAGAGCCTTTCCCAAACCCAGCACGACTCAGATTCTGTGCAGGAGACCTTCCTGAAGGAGAGGTGGAGGCAGAAATTCTACGGGAAAGAGATGGGGGTCACTGCCTTATATGAGGCGGAAGGATTCCTCAGGCACTGCGGCGCGTTCCACCTCTACACAAGCTGACGGGACTGGTTCAGGAAAGGGGTCTGCCCCCAGCACCTAATAACAGCAACGATATGAACAATCTATACTTAATGAGATTAGATTAATAATTATTTTAATTATGATGTGCTTTCCTCCTCTCTTCCCTCTGCCAGGGCAGGCTTGGCGCTTCTCAGGATTACAGTCATAACGGTAACACGTAAACCTTAATTAAAACATTCTAAAATACAGTAGGTGAATTAAACTGCTGTGACAGGCCGTTTCCATCTCATGTGATCTCTCGCTGACGATGGTGACTGTTTCCCCACTGTTGGCAGCATCTTGCCTGTGCAGAGCGGTGCATGTCCTTCAGCGGTAGCTTCGAAAGCCACTTCACGCCCCTGGGGATCAGATGGTAAACTCACTGGGGTCGGGGCCGCTCGAGCCTTTTCCTTCATGCGAGCCTCTTCACGTAGCATCTCACGACTGATCGACGCTGCATCTAGTCCCCATGTAAAAACTTCTCTCCTCTTGGCCCATGGGACAGCTTGCTCCCATGCCTTCTAGACCAGGAAAGTCCTCTCTGCTCTGGCTCCGTGGCCCCATTCCTGGGGTCTGAGCGAAGGCTGCCTCAGGCAGCCCCAACTGCATAGGCTTCTCCTTTCCCTCTGGTCCTGCTTGTTGGCAGGGGTCTCTGCCCTTCTGTCCCACTTTGAACTTCACCACAGCCCAACTATCTGCCCATGTTTTCTGACTCACGGCTCAAGGCTAGAGGCAGCTTTCCATGTATTGTGGAGCTTCTCGAGGCCACCTCCAGACTTTCTATAGTATTAGCGTTCTTTCATTAATTCCTCCATGTATTCTCTCATCAGTAAACGTTTATGGACCAGTCTAGGCATGGTGCTTGGTGCTGGGATACAGAGACAAGAGACATCATCTTAGCCTCCAACAGGAAGGAAGGTACACAGACAGTGGGAGTCCTGGGTGCTGAGGGTTTGAGGGGGACAGTGCTGGGTGGGCAGTGGGGTGCTGACCCGGGGGGCGCTGGTGAAGGACAGTTTCCTGGGCTTGTGACCCTATGTTAAAATTTGAGAGGTAATTAAGTGTTATCAAGTAGAGGATAAAGGGGAAGGTCACACAGAGAAGAGGAGGCATCACATTAAAAAACGTGAAGGGCATAGCGTTCCTGGAAGTGCAAGTAATGAGCATGGCTGGAGGTGGGATTCAAGTGGATGAGAGGCAAGAGACAGGCTGCAGACATAGGTAGGACATGCCTAACTTCAGGACACACCTAGGAGGGCTCAAGTTCATGAATGGGTTTGGGAAAGACCATGCCACAGAAAGGAGCTAATTAATTTATACAATGTTATCTCAAACATTTGCAGAGCTATGTTTTGTGCCCGGCAACGAACTAGCCGTTATTTTCTCTTCTGGCTTTCTTGCCAAAGCTAATACAGCACTGACTCAAGGGTCATTTGCATCAACAAATCTCCTCTGATTGGTACAGAGAGGGAAGAATTCACACACACTCACACACACACATACGCCCACTAATATAACAGCCCCAAATTTACCTAGCCCAAAGTTATTTAAAAATCTTTCTATTTTTGAACAAATAGACCTTGGAATCAAGATGATCTCACTGAGTTGGAAGTTTTCGTGTGGGGAAACCACAAAAGTATAGACCAAAGCTTCTCAAAATTCCCCCAGCCTTTTGGAACTGCCAGTTCTGGGTGAGGGAGAAATTAGAGTTTTCTATTAGCTTCCAGAGGGTTTTACTTTACTGGAACATGTTTCTGTGAACATCTCTTACACGCTCTGTTCATTGATGGGTTGACTGATTGCTTGACTAGGGCATTGTTTTTTAACCTCTTAATTCAACAAACTTCCATTGTTCCTACAGGCCAGGCACTGTTCTGGACGTTGAGAATGCAGAGATGGATGCTACAAGGCCTGTATCCCCACATGCTTGCAGTCTAGAGACAACTGGAAGAGCCCATGGATACTGGCCGGCGAAGGGAGAAGCATGGTCATGGTGGCATGAGTGTGGCCTTAGGGAGGGGCAGGCCTGAGTAGGACTCCACTGCTCACAGGGGAGAAGCCCCTCCCCACTACCAAACAAGACAAAAAATAGGACAATAGAATAAAAGATTTAATGACTATAAAAGGGATCCTGGGCACTGGTTAAATCTGAGAGATAAACAATTTTATTTATGAAAATGTCAAAGGGAAGAAGACGCAGAACTGCTTTAAGAACAACTCCTGCCTCTGCTAATATGCCAGTACCAAGAAACCCGACATAATTGGGGCTTGAAGACAGTTGTAGCTGGAGAGCTCAGCATCATTGCCAACACTTGAATCAGGAACCTCGGAGAGCATCCTTCTCCCACCTGTCCCACTTCTGCTGTCTGGCTACCTCTTCATCCAGCTCTGGCCACGGCCAGATGGTCTTGACAAGTACATTCAAGAACCCTCCCTTTCCATTTAGAACATGATTGCACGCATGCTGTACATAAGAGATAGTGATTGCAGATACATTGTTGACTGGAAAACGTGCCTCTGTGGGAATGTTTGGAAAGGGGGAGGGGAAATCAAATTAAAAAGAGTGAGGAAACTCCTATGGCCTCCAGTTGGAAACTGCTCAAGGATTTGAAGCAAATGATGTTTTGGTTGCCTTTTCTTTCTTTCTATCTATCTATCTTTTTTTTTTTTTTTTTTTTTTGCTAGGGGTTCTAAATGTCAATATTGCATTTACCACTGAACAAACTCAAATTGTAACAAATATAATAAAAGCAGAGAATAAGCCTAAGCTTCCTTCAAAGAGTGATTGGCGTTTTTGAGCCCTGGATTGGTGGGGCCTTTATCTTGGCTGCGTCAGCTCGTAATTAAACAATAAAGGAAGGAATTGTTGTTACTGGCTTTGAATACATGATGTCAGTTTTCTGTAGGGAGGACAGTGTCTGTTTCTAAAGCTCTGTTGCTGTTCCAGTTTCCTGTATGGAAGGAAATGTGTGTATTTCATTAGCTCTGTTCTTGTCTCTGTCAACACTGGAAGATTCAGACATGACATGGTTGTTGTCACAAGACATTTTTGCTTAATAACATGGAAGGCTTACTACCCTGAGCTCTCTCAGCCCCAAAGAGGAGTGAGAGGATGATGAGGAAGGGGGAGATAAAAGCAAAAAGATGGTTGGATGGAGAGATTTTTTTTTTCTGTTCCCAATCTTGTTTTTGCTTGGCTGTAAGGAAGCGATGTAGAAGTGTGTGTGTGTATGTGCGTGTGTGTGTGTGTGTGTGTGTGTGTGAGAGAGAGAGAGAGAGAGAGAGAGAGACAGACAGAGAGAGAGAGAGAGAGAGAGAGAGAGAGGTGTATGATGTAGTAACATGAGCTGCCCCATCTTCACCAGGTGATAAGCTGAACCTCTGTGATCCTGCTGGCAATGTCAACAATCTGTGATTTGCTGTTTTAGCAACTGGAAAGAATCCTGGAAATAGTTAAGAAAGATGATTTTCAAATGAGCCACTATGTTCTGCCAGTGGCCTCTGAGATGAACATGTGGTGTAGGAATTTTCTGCATCTAGACTCGGGAACAACGACGCACCTGGAAGATAACCCCATTGGGCCACAGGAACGCTGAAATCTGGTTTTGCATTTTCCAGCCTCTCACTTAGCATCCTCTCCAGTGCTTGTGTGGGAGAGCACAGGCTAGGCTCCTCCAAGCTCCCAAGAGGACGTTTCCAATGTTCAGAATGAGGATAAGCCTTCAGACTTTCCAGCTGCCCATCCTGTCACCTGGCTCTGTCTTACCCTGACACTCTCCAGTGTAGACATGTCTAATTATTCCATCCCAACCCCGCTTGGAGATTGGAAAAGATATCTTGTTAGCCAGTTCCTCTGGTAGCTTCCATTGCAAGACTCCAGTTTTTAGTTAGTTTTGCTTCAAGTCACTGCAACTAGCTACCTGTCTGCCTGTCACTTTTCTGTGGCTCCCTGGCTCTCCTATCCAGCAGAGGAGAGCCCAGGACTGACAGGTGAACACCAAAGGCATAATCTCCTACTCAAGATTTCCCACTGCTGCACAGGGAATAGGTACCCTTGACAGGTAAGTGAATAAATATGGGAAGATACTTGCTATCAACTGCAAATGGCAAGCAACACCTTAGAAAGCTAGCTAGTGACACAGGAATAGGAGTGTGAGTGCTGACTCTTGTTTTAGTCCCTCGTTATCACTCTGCCTCCCTGCTTTTCTCGCACTTGGACCTTCCCTCTAGAAGTCTGGAGGCAGCTGGAGAGGGGAGCCCAGGCTGACCTCCAGAATGGTCCCATTTTGGCATTCTCTGCAGTGCAGACCATGCTGAAAATTACTGACAGCTCGTGTCCATTCTCCTCAATGCATTTATTTATTCAATATATTATCTTACCCTCCTTCTCTTTACTCTTCACCAGAAACCTCACCCCAGCAGGGAAGTCCTTCAAAGACTAAATACTTAACCGTTTCTTTGGCTCCAGGGAATGTTTGAGAGAAATTAGTTCCACATAGATTTTTTTTTTTTTTTGGTCATCAATCTCAGAGCAATTTTAGAGAAAGAGAAATGATCACCCTTTCCTCAGTGAGTGAATAGAGATGGGAAGATTCCCCACCTCCCCTGGGAATACTCTGGAAAGGCCCTGATGGGGAAAATGTAACCTAGTTCTCCTTGGAATGGATGGCTATTCATGCCTTCAGCTTTAGGGTTTTCTAAGGCTTGAGTGTCTCTAGGTAACCACCTGTGAGAGTCCCTTGGCTTCAAGGTTTTTTCCTTGTGAACACTTTTTTCTGGACTCAGACAAATTCCCTAGTTGGCAAGGGGGAAAGCAGCAGGATTGTCTGACTAATCTCTGAACTAGCTGAGGACAAGGCTTTAGAAAACTGTGTCTACACTGAAAGAAGTTTCCACCTGATGTTAGAAAACTCCACCATATGACCAGCAGGCATTATGAATAGAAACACATCTTTATGGCTAACAGTAATAACTGGCGGGGGGGGGGGTTCTGTGAAGTGCCTGCCATTTCTTCTGCCCATTTTCTATTTGGTGAGTTGTCCTTTTCTTGCAGATACTTTTCGCACTAAATCTTTTGGCAGCTATAACTCGTCTCGGTTTGTAACTTGTTTTTCCCTTTTTTTGTAGTGTCTTGATGAACAGAAGCTTTTCATTTGATTAAAAAACACATATGGCCAATAAACACAGGAAGGAATGTTCAACCTCATTAATGATCAGGGAAATGCGTACCAATGGCACATGAGATACCATCCTCACCCGGTTCACTGTTAAAAATGAAGTTTGACAATATCAAGTGTTGGAGAGAACATGGATCTACAGAGCTGTCTGTACGTTACTGGTGGGAGTGTGAAATTGTATAGCCACTTTGGAAACAGTTGGCATCATCTCGTGAAGTTGGACATTCAAATGCCCTACAAGCCAGCAGCCCCACTCCCAGGAAAACACTCAAGGACAACTCTTGTACACGTATTCCTAGAGATGTGTACGAGAACGGTCATACCAGCGCTATCCATAAACAGCAAAAACCTGGAAACCATACAATGTACTCTGACAGAAGAATAGATAATTATATTGTGCTCTGGGAATGTGACGCAACAATAAACCTCAGCTAAAATGCATGAACAACAGCTACACGCAACACTGTGGACTTGTCTTAGTAGTAGAATTTGAATTAAAAAAGCAAGCCCTCCAAATAATAAATATTGCCTGATACCCTTTGTATCATAATAAATAAATTCATAACTTAAAATAAATAATGTTTTATACGATAAATAAAATACATAAAATAAACGAAAGTTAAAATCAAACCAAATCCCAAATATTCTTTTTTAAAGAAAATATGCAGCTGTAATAAAACTTTATTTGAAAAAAAGGAAAGCAAGGCAATAGCAAACATAAGATTTAAGACAGTGCTTAGTAACTTTGGGCAGAGGAAGATGGGACTACTACACAGTTGCCATCAGTATTCGAGTTTTGTTTGTTGGTGACTGAATGGACATTTATTATAGTACTAAAACACATAAATGCAACAATAAAAACAAAATATCAAATAACCCAACTTAAAAATGGCCCAAGGACTTGAATAGTTCTCTAAGGAAGATACACAAGTGGCCAACAAGTTTATGAAAACTTGTTCAACATCACTAATTATCAGAGAAATGCAAATCAAAACCACAATGAGATGTCACCTCACACTCATTAGGATGGCTACTATCAAAAAACCAGAAAATACAAGTGCTGTCAAGGATGTGGAGATATTAGAACCCTGTTCCCTGTTAGTGGGGATGTAAAATGGTGTAACTGCTATGGAGAACAGTACAGAGGACACTCAGAAAATGAAAAAAAAAATAGAGCTATCTTATGATCCAACAACCCTACTTCTGGGTTTATAACCAAAAGATTTGAAAGCAGGGGCTCAAAGAGATATTTGCACACCCACGTTCATAGCGGCATTATCCACAACAGCCAAGAGATGGAAGCAACCCAAATGTCCATCTATAGATGAATGGATAAACAAAATGCGGTATATACATACAACGGAATTCTGTTCATAGAAATGGGAAGTAGAATGTTGTTTACCAGGGCTGGGGGGTGTGGGGAGAAGGGAGCTTGTTACTTAGTGGGTATAGAGTTTCAGATTTGCAAGATAAAAGAGTTCTGGAGATTTGCTTCTCAACAATATGAATATACTTAACACTACTGAACTGTGCGTTAAAATGGGTAAGATGGCAAATTTTATGTTATCTTTTTACTACAATTTAAAAAAAAACTTAAAAAAGGCAGGAGCCATACTTTATAAGCACTCACTAAATTACTGCCAAATCTTCAAGAGAAGAATCTCAGGTTCAATGAGCATTAAAAAAAAAAAAAATCACACTCAACTCCTAAAACTCCAACATAACAACCTTGCCGCACCCTGTGCCCCCCACACAAAAGAAATACATAAGTGAACAAACACATAAATCAAGAAATAAATCAGAAGAGCCAGTTGCAGACTAAAGATGAGAGTGTGTGATTAGTGGCTGTATTTAATTCATTTATGTCTCAGCTGGGCTCACTGGTACTCATGAAATGGAGAAAGGCCACAAATAGAAACCTCCCAGATGGCCCTGATCTGAACTGAAGGAAGCCTTGAAGTCACATGACTACTCAGTCTTAGCATGGAGGACAGAGACTGGCCAGTGGGGTGGAACCTACAGTCCCTTCTAAACCCCTTCCCCTTGATCCTTGGGCTCTTCTCTGGGCAATGATCAGGCCAGCATTTTTGACTGAAGAAGACTTGAATGTTTGTTGATGGCTTATTAAAGGAGGTAATGAAACTTATCAGATTCATATTTGATTTACTACCATCCAATGAATTCACAGGTTGGCTCATCTAACAACAGATGAAATTCATGACTTGATCCTATTCAATTGGATCATCTATTTGGCAGCAACAAAGACTTTCTCCTCCTGACTTGCAGCTGGGCCCTGGGATGACCCCACCATGGCCAAACTTGGAAGAGATCAAAGCTAGGTACAAAGAAGGATGGGAACGTATAAATGGGTATAATCACAACAGAACTGAGTTTTGGATTTTGTGCTGGTTTATGTTACATATCCATCCTTTAGTGGGTATGGCAGACTGATGGCAAAGATGTCCCCAATTCTCCACCTCTCCCTGGCCCCAGATGCTTTGCAATATGACTCTTCAGAAGTTCCCATCGATGGGTGAAGTCTATTTTCTCATCCTTTGGAGCTGAGCTGGTCTTGTGACTTACTTGGGCAAGACAATAGGTGGAAGTGAGGGTGTGCTGGTTCTGAGCTGAGGCCTTGAGAGCCTTTGCATGCTTCCACTTGCTCCCTTGGAGCCCTTATGCTGCTGTGTGAACAGGCCTGTGACAACATGCTGGATCCTGGCAAACATATGGCCCAGGTATGACTGTAATAACCATCAACAATCAGACAACCACCAGATATGTGAGTGAAGCCATTTAAAACCAGCCATTCCTCAGTCTCTCCAGGTTAGCTACAGACAGATGACTGAGTAGCTAAGTTCAGCTGAGCCTGGCCCAGATGAGCAAAATTGCCCAGCTGACACATAGCTAGGTGAGCGATGAGAAGTGCTTATGGTGTTTCCAGCCACTGAGCTTGGCATTATTCCTTACACAGCAACAGCTAGCTGTTACTAAGAGGTTGACTGAGAAATGTCTCTGTGTATGTGTGCAGTTTTTTGTCTTCAGAGAGCTTAGTAGTCTAACACAGATGAAACAACTTGAGAACAATATATGATAAGATAAAATCAATTGTGTGACCCGTCTATAACACAGGCCTGCAGCATGGCTATGGAGGATGGCCTCAGTGAGTGGCCACTCTGCTGGGATTCTACATGCACTAAATAGTCCTAGGAAGGGCAGTGAGTTCAGGAAATGGAAAGAGTGGCTTGATATTAGTAGAGAAACCAAAACTTGGTTACAGCCAATTCTTTGGTTTTAAGTATGGCGGGGACTCGAGGCGAGGAGCAAAGTCAGAGGAAGTTGTCAAAAATGCTGGTGGACTGTGCGAAGTTATAATGTGGAAAACTTCCAATCGGGGGGGTAGGATGCTTTAAAAGTCAATAAGGAAACAGAGACTATGTTGAGATGCCACAGGAGTGTGTGACTCATGACATGGGACATGGTTCCACACAGACTGAACATGTAGGTGTACATTGCCTGACGCATGGGTGCACCATGTGTACACACACACTTACACACGCATACCTGTAGGCAGAGTAGCAGCATTTCAAATCAGGTGAGTTTACAAAGGGGAAATCTCATCGGTCCACGGTGACAGCCTGTGCAACTTTCCATGTTAGTATAAACCGAAGTAGGGTCACTTCCCCGTGAACCTGATGACAAAAGCCCAGGGCAGGCAAGGTTGGAGGGAGAAGAGCAGAGGCACAGCTCTCAAAGTGACACTTGCACGACTGGGACGTGGAATTTGGCAGGTTGCAGCAGGCACTGGGAGAACAGACTCCATCCCTCAGGGAGCCACATTCCTTTTTTCCCTTTCAAAGTTGGCAGGCAGTAAAAGACAATTGCAGGGATGGGGAAGTAATGAAAAAGGCTCTTTGTTTCTCCCCCAGTCTGAACTCCTAGCTCATCAAACCTTGGAAATGCTTACTGAAAATGGCTTTTCCTGTTTTATTGCTTATTTATGGGAATCTATGTAAAGTGAATTGCACTTTTCCTTTGTATCTCCGCGAGTGTGTTCTGGAGTTGTGTCTCTCTTGGCTGCGGGGCTGTCTGGACTGGGGATTCTGTCTGATTGTGTCAGCATCACGCTCCATGACATTTAAAAGTGGGGGAGGGAAATACTGCCGAGAAAGCAAGGGAAGTGTAGAGGATGATTGCTCAGATCTCCGTCAGCTCTGGGTGGGTGCAGGGAAAGCTGCTAAGAGGGCAGGTCTGGGGGCAGCGAGTAGCCTTCGAACAAAGAAGAATCTGCTTTGTGGGATTAATGAATGGCAGTATGCCATCCCAAGTCTTTGAAGTTTTATCCTGACTCTGCTCCAAGCAATGCGACCCTAGGGCTGTTACCTAACCTCTATGAGCCACCTTTTCTAACCTGTAAGAGAGTTTATTAACACAGGGCTGTTGTTAATAATAATGACGATGGAGTCATTGTGTATGTGAAGTCTGACCCAGTATAGGGCAGGTGCTCACTAAATGTAAAATTCCCTTCTAAGGATGGCTGAAAGAGAGGTTAGCATCTGACCTCGCCTCATCTCCTGAACCTGCCATGGACTCTTGAGAGGATGCGGGCTCCCTCATCCTTTGCTTTGATTGGAAGATTACATGTGCGGTTCCCTGTGCCCAGAATGCTCTGGGTCAGGGATTAGCAAACAGTGGGCTAATCTGGCCACTGTCAGTTTTTGTATATAAAGCTGTATGAGGGTTGCAGTCATGCCTGTTTGTGTTCTATTCGTGGTGCTTTCCTGCTACAAAGGCAGAGTTGGGCATTTGTGAGAGAGATTGTAGAGCCCACGGAGCCGGAAATATTAACAATCTGGCACTTTACAGAAAAAGTCTGCCAACCGCTGCTCTAACTCATTGGTATTTCTGGGGTTTCTCTTGTCTGTGTGGCCAGAGGACTCACAGAGCTGGGAGAGGTCTGAGGTTCAGAGAGAGAAAGCGATCCGTCTGAGATCACAGAGTTAGTATGTGCGCTAGAACTGCAATCAGGTTTCCTGATTCCCAGCCCAGTGGTTTCATTAATTGATGGTCCCGTCGCACAGGGGCCCCAAAGCCACTGGGATTCGCCCTGCAAATCTCTGAGTCATGTGGTGGCTTGAATTCCATTTGGTGGGTAACTTTGGCACCCGTACCAACAGCCCCCTTTCCCAAGGCTCCACCCTCTAGGCCCCTCGTCAAGGCACCTCCGTCTCTGCAGGCTCAGCAGACACTTCCAGAGGCCCTGATGTCCCTGTGCCCCTGAGAACACGACCAGCCAGCTGTGCTGGCCTCTGCTACCCTCCATGTGGGAGTCAGAGAGCTCTGACAAGGCCGAGTCGGCTCCTTTGCGTGGGGTCCCTCTGTCTGCGTGTCTACATGCCACTGCCTGTCTGGGGCTTTTGTGTCTCTGAGGCTCTGCAGCTTTGCAAGGAGGGCCTGGGACAGAAATCTGAGAGGCAAAGGAAGCGGGGAGAGGAAGCTTGACTCCTGGAGAATCCTCCTTTTCCGTAGAGTGTCACACTCCTGGGAGACTTTATTTTTTAATTTATTTTTGGTGGGGAAGGACTGAGGTTATCTCTGATCCATGGTAACATTTCCAATTCCTTGACACAGCTGCCTCCTCAGATACCTTGCCTCAGAAAGCCTCCATGGCTAAAGCTTCCTTCTCGACTAATTTGCCCTCATGCCCTTTTATTCCAGAACCTGCTCTTCCTCCTTGGGTTCCTAGCTTGTTTAACGGCAACACAATCCACCCAATGTCTTAGGCAGTAACTTTCGAGTTATCCTCCACTCCTGCTGTTCCGTCATTCCCAACCTCCAATCAGTACCAAACCCTGCCTGCACCTCCACAGCTTTAGAGCAGGTACATCACCTCCTCTTTTGACCTCTGGATGTGACCTCTGACAGATCTCCCCGCCTCCAGGCTGGGTCTCCCTCCAGCCACCCTCCACACAAATGCCAGCCTGTAAAGGCTCCACTGTGCCACCTCCTCTCTAGGCCAGTCACCCACCCCTCCAGAGCCTCAGTTTCTTCATCTATATAATGGAGACAGCAATGTCTACCTTAGGGCCGCCCGCGAGGATTACGTAGTATAATGTATATGAAAGGGCTGAACGACAAAGAAATGCATTAAGGAAGTACCACCTCATTCCTTTCAGCCCTGCTGGCCGCGCCTGCTGCCCCTGTGCCCAGAATGCCCTCCCTGCCTCTCTCCCTCCCCGGCGTCTGCTCATCCTTGGCCACTGCTCCAGCACACGCCCCTCCGGCTCCTGGCAAAGGGTTAGTCACCCCCTCGGCCTGGCTCCCGCACCCCTTCGTCCCCTGGATGACGGCCCTCCTCACTTACTGTCATAATTGTTGACGCGCTTGTTTATCTAGAAGATGACAGGGCTGCTGGGGGGCTGCTACAGGACCACTCCATTTCTCCAGGGCCAGGGGGACGCTGTGGAGAGCATCGGCCTTGGAGCCAGAGATCCGGGATCTGGCGCTAAGCGTCTCTGACTCGGGCAAGTAACGCAACCTCTTGGAACCTGGTTTCCCATCTAGAATGTGAAAACAATAATTCCTGCTTGCCAGAGTACCTTCTGCAGGCCCTCACTCAGAGTGTTTGGTTCTCTTCTACCTTTCCAGTGTTAAGCCCTGTGGCTGGAGCACAATAGCCGCTGGAAGACCCTGTGCTGGATGAATGAATGAATGAGTAATTATTGTGAATGAAGCTGTGGGATCTAGAGCCTTGGGCTCATAAGAAGTTAGAAGATTTGGGCCCATCCTAATGACCTGAGCTCCGGTGTAATTGGATGGAGAGAGAACACAGAAGCTTTCCTCCCTCACCAAACCAGACTCATCCAGCCCCGCTGTCCTGGGGCCCCGGCTTCTCCCACGGCTGCAGCGTGGGTCCCAGGGCAGGAAGCAGTGCTCTAGATCACTCTGACCTCCTTCCTAGCATTTCACGTTAGATCGCATCCGGCTCAGCCTACCAAGAAGCAGCCGTCTTCTTGATAGACATTTTCGGCTCTCTGCTGGGGGATGAGGGAAGTAGGAGGAAGGGAGAGTGAAGGGGGAAGACATTGGAAGTGATGAGTAGGGAGAGTGGGAGCCGGGAGGAGAAGCCGGGAACACTGGTGAAGTCGGAGCAAACGCAAAGTCAAGCACAATAATAATTTGGGCAAAATGGCAAATGGCACAGCTGAGGAGGAGATAGCATTGTGAATGTAAAAACTCCTAAATGGAGTGCAGATGGGAGGGAAAAGTGTAATCTCCTGGAAAAGCCTCTAATTGTCTGCCCACACTAATAATTTCAGCAAACGCTCCCTCTCTCCCTCCTGTGTATAATTACAGCATTCCATCTGTCTATCAGCGGTTTTTTACTGTGTCTTACTGCTACCACGTTCTCAGGCTCATGGAGAAATGAGGGTTTTTGAAGATTTAAGAATCCTTCTGACACATATCCCAAAGATAAGACACTCAGGAGAGACAAATCCCTCTCCTAAGCCTGCTAAGACTCTATTTTAAAAAGTCTTACAATCTCTTCAAACCCCAAGATGGAGTCAAAAGGAGGCAAGCCCACATGATATCCCCACTTTGCTTTTTTTTTTTTTTTGAACAAAATGATCTTTTTATTGGCATAATTTGCACACATGTACATGCACATAAAAGACTGCACCCAACAAAAAAAGACCATGTGTTTTGTAAGTGCACAGGAAACATTTACCAAAATAGATCATGCTGTTCTGTAAGCAAACCTCATATGACCATAGTATACTTAAACTGGAAATCAGTAAGAATCAGATAACTAGAAAATCTTCAATACTTGGAAATTAATAGCCTATCAGATTAATAATTATGAATAATTAATAGCAAGAATCAGATTAATGCAGAAGTCGTAATGAAAACTAGAGAATATCTGAACTAAATGATAAAGAAAGTACAACACACCAACCCTGGATATCCCCACTTTGGGTGTTCTCCTCTGGGGGCTGTTTTGGTGGGTGAGCCCTGGGTAGACAAGGAGGGGCTTGTGGAGACAGGGGCCCCTGTGTCCTGAAGGTGGCAGGCCATCTGCTCAGGGCTATCCCTTTAGTGTGTCTTGGGCACCAAAGCCAGGGTTCTGCTGAGTGAGGAATCCAAAAGCAAGGCGAGGAGCCCAGGGCGGGGGGGGGGGGGGCTGGGCGTGTCGGTGGCCTGAGGCATTGGCTTTGGCACCAGCCCTGCCCGCCTGGGGAGCACCGCTCAGTGTCCCATCCAGGGCTCTGAGTGACTCCAACTGCTGCTGGCTCCTCTCCCTGGTCTGGCAGTGAGTCCCAGAGAAGACAGGTGGCCTCCAGCATGGAGCCCAGTAGGAAAGGCTCCAAGATTCCCGCCCAAGTCGCTGCCTCTTCGTGGCCAGGAAGCAAAGGGCTTCCCATACCCTTGCTCCATAGAGAGGGACGTGAGGGGGCTGTGATCCTAGGGTGCTGTGCAGGGAGGTGCCTGCAGGTTGTTCATCGGTAAGTTTTACCTTCACGCAGAAAAAATCACACCCTAGTTCACCTCCCCTTCCTTCCAATCAATGGTTCCCTTCCTAGTTATTGGGAGAGAGGCAGGATGGGTAGAAGTGGGAATGAGGCCAGCATCCCGAGTGCCTCCTGAAAGCTGAGGGGTGTGGTGGTGGTGTGGGGTGCCACTGGGGTGTGACAGCCACAGGCAGATGGGGCCAGGGAAGCCTCATGGGGCGGCGATGACGGCAAAGCCAGAGCCCCTCCCCAGCTCGTCCCCACTCATCCAACATCACAGCCAACCCTCCCCCAGGGAGGCTGAGAGTTTACTCACATCACAATTCGTTGACAAACACTGAGAGTGTTCCCACAAGGGGCTCTAAACGATGGATATGACACGCTTCCCATTCTCTAGGGCAGTGATGTCCCATAGAAATATAACACATCGTATGTGGAATTCTTAAATGTCCTAACAGTCACGTTAAACAAGTAAAAAGAAATGTGAAATTTATTTTAGTAATATGTGTTATTTAAGCTAATACACCCAAAATATTATTAGTTCAACATGTGATTGTGATGAAAAGTATTAAAAAGATATTTTGCTTATTTTAGTATTGTCTTTAAAATCTGCTAAGTATCTTTGCCCTCACAGCACCCTCTCAGTGTGGACTGGCCGCATTTCAAGGCTCACGGGCCACATGTGGCTGGTGGGGACTGTATTAGACAGGGCAGATCTAGAGCTTATCAAGGAGAGAAAAATGTATGCATAAGAATTATTATAATATAGGCATAATAATGATTGTTATTTAACCCCCGACAATCATTTGCTAAAAACTTTCATGTACATGATTTCATTTGATCTCGGCAATTTTGTGAGATAAAGACGGTGAATATTATTATTTTTTAACAGATGAATAAAAAGGAGATACAGAGCGCTAACGCGACTTGTGGCCTCAGACGAGTAAGTTAACACGCTTCTCCTCTTCCCTTCTTAAACAGACATGTTTTAGGAGTGACCTGGCATGGCTCGCTGCAGGAGGTGGCCTTGCACTGGGGTCTTGACAGGGGGGAAGCCGCTTTGCCACAGGGAGATGGGTGAGGATACCGGGAAGGAGGTTTCTCGTTTGAGGAACAGCCACGATCAAAGTAGTGTAGGAACGTACAAGCTCCGAGTGGAGGAGAGCAATGGCCCGGCTCTCTGGAGAGCAGGGCAAGTCCGAGCAAGTAGTGGAAGACAAGGCGGCAAAGGCGACTCGGACATGGTGGTAGAAGGGCTCTTGGGTGCAGAGAGTTCTGCGCTTCCCTGAGAAGGCAGTGCAGCCTCCCTCAAGACTATGTCATTCACCAAACGTTTGCTGAGCACTTATGATGCTAGAATGGTTTTGAATGGTGGAGGGGGATGAAGAGCTGAAGCTTTGCCTCAGATCATGTGATCTCCTGGGGTCACATGGGTGGACGGCAGTGGGAGAAAAGGGGCAGAAGGGGAAGCAGGGCAGCCCGTGGGTGCATTTTAGGGCTAAAGCAGTGCAGTGCTGCAAACGGAAAGGAATGGATAGAGGTAAGAGGTATTAGCAGTTCGTTGCTGTGACTCCGAGGATTCAGGAAGAAAGGAGTGGTCGGATCTGACTTCCAAGAGTTTGAGCTTGGATGACAGGAAGGATAGCGCTCCCGTGAACAGAAGCAGGGTGGCCCAAACAGGGATGATCACTGCCCTGAGAACGGGCACTTCCCTGGGGGGCTCCCAGGGCTCTCCGGGTGGCTAGGAGCAGGGACAGGTGATCATTCCCTTTCCACCTACGGTTTCCAGGGTCTAAGAGAAATCATTTGGAAACTTGATTGATACTTGAAGAGAATTTGGAGCCATTTATGTGGAAGGAGTTCACTTCCTGTTAGAATCAATGGAAGGGATACCTTGGCTCACTCCCTCCTCCACCCCTCCTCCCCCTGCTCTGAAGCTGCCGCCAACTCTGGCGGGAGAAGACTGCACTCAGCCTGCTGTATCCATGGGCTCCGCATCTGGGGACTGAACCGACCACGGATTGGAAATATTTGGAAAAATAGCACCAGAAAGTTTCAAAAAGCAAAACTTGAATTTGCTGTGCGCTGGCCACTATGTACCTAGCAGTCACATTATCTTAGGCATCATAAGTAATCTAGGGATGACTTAAAGTGTGTGGGAGGATGGGCGTAGGTTAGATGCAAACACTACACCACTTTATATAAGGGACTTGAGCATCGGCAGATTTCGGTATCCTTGGGGGTCCTAGACCAATGCCCTGGGGACACCGAGGGATGACTGTGTAGAGATTCTTGGCAGCTCCCTCCTCTCCCCCCTTCTCGTTAGCACTGCAGCTAACGAGTTGTGTATAACCCCAAGCTCATAATTCATCCGTAGGATGGGGCTAATAGCCACAGGGCTGATTTGAGAATCAGAGGAGAATCCTGTATGTGAAAGGCTCTGCAGACTTGGGAGCTGCTGGCTGGCTGCTGCCTTGCCTTCTTGGAGGGTAAACAGTGCCCAGCAAGAACGCCACCACTTCCTGCACCTCTGATTTCTTGCCAGTGTGTTGCTCCTTCTTGCCTCTGAGATTTTGTCCATGCTGTCCCTTTGTCAGCAATATCTTCCCCTCCCCTCATCCTTGCTACCTCTCATTTATCCTCAAAAACCCACTCCAAAGTCCCTTTTTCTGTTAAAACTTTCTAGACCTTCCCTCATCCAACAGTTACTGTCACGGCATCATGTTTTTCTTTTATTATAACTTGTTATAATACGTTATGGGATTCTAATAACTTACGTGTCCATATTTGTCCCTAGATTGTGAACTCAAGAACAGGAAAGCATGTCTTATTTGTTTATCATTGTTTATCATCGCACCGTCCAGCCCCGACACTGTGCCCGGCATGTGCTAGCTGCTCAGGAAATGCAGAATAAGTGAAAGGGCAGTGTAAAAAGCCATGTGTTAAAGGCACTGCTCCTAGAGGACAGAGCTGAAAGTCGATGTCTTGAATCCAAGATACCACCGGTTACCCACCTGATGTCTCAAACCACCCCCCCGTTTAGAGGTCATCATGAAGGAACATGGATTATGGTCAAGATCCCTTTATATCCTCCTCTTGCAGCTCCAGGGGTCAGCAAAGCATCCCACAGGAGCCTGAAAGTGTTTAGACTCCAGAGAGGGCATGTCGGTGAGAGAGAAACACCGTCCTACCACTGGAGCTGCCATGAGGTCACCCACCAGAGTGGCCTCATACTCTTAGCTCCCACAGATCTTTCATGTGGCCTATCTCCCCCTCCCCTCCTTTCTTCTTAAGAACCCAGCAAGGTCCTCCAAGCAGCAGGGCTAGAAAATGATGTGAGGTGATCGCATAGTGCTACACGGACCGTGATCGCCCTTATTGACTTCTGCCTCCGTCCCTGGACCAGGCTGGGGTGCACTGGCCCTCTTGCCAGGCGGAGGCCCTCCCATGGCTGGACCCTGCCCGAGTGGACCTGGGCAGAGGGCTGGGGGCTTGGCCTCAAGAAGTGGAGAGGCGACGCGTTGTGTTTCTGTGAGGTTCATGCCACCATTCAGCATATTCAACCTCTTCTCCTGCAACCTCCTCCCAGTTCCACAATGTGCCAAGTGTACGGTGGGCAAATATCTCCCTGAGGCCTTCCCAGGCAGAGCGCTTATCCCCAACCTTCCCCGGTGGTGCTAAATGAGCTCAGTCCCTTTAAACCCAGCTCCTGCCTCCGCCCTTCCCAGCAGCTCTTTGCTTTGCATCTGGCCATGTAGACAAAGCCCAGAATCAAGGCCTCCAGCTTCATTTCATTTAACAAGAGCCCACAAAAGCCGGCCCAACAGCCTATTCATCCCCAAATAGCCTCTGAAAGCCCGCGTCAGTCAGTGTCTCTTTGCGGAAGCCATGCTGCCTTGTCAGGCGAAGGCCATTTGAACAAGGTAGCGCCAGAGAAATTATCTCCACGCATTTCAACCACTTACACCAAGGTTCATTCCTCAGGGACACAGTCCCTTTGACAATAAATGAATCCCATGATTGGGGGTGTGTGTGTTTGGGTGTGAGACCTGCTCCCCCATTTCATGATGAATTCCTAGATAAGCTGACGTCACAAGTGAATGGTCTACGTGCCCATCTCTCGACATAAATCCAAATGTCAACACAGCGAGAGGAGAAGCCGCGAGCCCCTGGGTTCTCTGTCATGAGGGGAGGGCCACGGGCATTGTGTTCATGCTGCTGCCAAAGGACATCTAAGGGAGGCAGCGGGGAGGCAGCGGGGCGTAAAGGCTCCGACTCAATGGCTCTTTCTCCTTGGTGGCTTTGAGCGTGCCACCTGTCATCCTGCGGCCCGTCATTTGGAAATGGAAGACTCCTCGGAAAGTCACCAGGTTAGTGCTTTTAAAAGCAGCTTCTCTCCTGTCGTGCTTGGGAACTCGTACAGCATGTGAAAGGGAAAAGGGGTGCAGAGGCCCACAGAACCCCCTTTGCTAGAGGAGACAGGCTGGGCCCCCAGGGGCAGCTCGCGGGAGGGGTCCTAGAGCCCGGTCCCAGCCTGCTGGGGAGTGATACCCCTACCGTCATGGGCAGAGAGTGGACGAATCCTTTTCTGGCCTTCAGGTTTCCCATCTATAAACAAGGAGGGCGAACATCCTGTGAAGGTGCCGTAAAAAATTCTTAGGGTTTAAAATTTTTTATTTCATTAAGACTCTTAGACTAGTCAATGCTGTTCAGGTCCTGGCTCCTAGAACTGTCATGAACTTGCTGCATGGCCCTGGGTCAGTTCTTTAACCTTTGTTAGGCCTTATTTTCCTTCATTAAAACAGGGTCATAACAGTACCTCCCTATTTAACTTATAGATAATTCGTAATGGCTGTGAATGTGGGCTTGAGCCCAGTGATACCTGACTTTGAATCTGGCCTCTGCCGCTAACTAGCTACATTATTTTAGGAACGCCTCCTAAGGTTTCCGTTCCCCACTACCATCCTCATCTATAAAATGGGGAAGAATGATACCTGCCTCGAAGATCTGTTGTGAGAATGAAATGATGTTGCAGGTGCAATGCTCAGCGTGGAGCCTGTCAGGCAGGACACCCCTCACCGACGGCAGCACAGGTATTAACACAACCTTGGGCTGAAAAGCAAATTAAAGAAAGCACAATCTCCTTGAAGACTGCACAGGAGTTCAGAAATGCATGACACTGTGATTACTACTATCATCACTGCCCATGTCGCACCCTCACTCGAAGCCCAAGTCCGGCAGGCGGGGCGTGTCACCGGGGCCGGATGTGCCACGGGCAGGAGCCTGCTCTGCAGGCTGGTGTCAGGCTGGAGGGAGATGATGCCCGGCCTGAGCTCTGATCGACTCCTCTCGGGCAGAGCCCCAAAGCCTCGGCAGACCACCCATTCTCTTCCGAACGAAGCAGAGCAAAGCAATGCGCCCGGCGTCTCCAGAAGAAAACATGTGCACCCTGCCTGGTGGGGCCGGCGACCCCCTGCTCGGCTCTCCTGCCCTGGTGCCCATGCGGCCCCTCTCTGCCCAGCCTGCCTCGGGAGCGAGGGGGCCCTGGCAGAGGACTGGCAGAGCTGGGTGCCCCTGTGCCCAGTTTGTCCCCAGGAGGGGAAATCCTGCGGGGTGGGTGGGCAGGCCTGGCTCTGCCTCGCTCGCTTGGGGTCGTACCCGCGGCTGTCACTTAGTCCCGTTGGAGGCCCTGAAGACACTTATTGCTCTTGCTCTGGGGGAGCCTCTTTATTTTCAGGGCGGCGGGAAGACGGTTTATGGTGACTGTGGATCCCAGAGTGGAAGCGATCAGATTGCACATTCTCTGAGCTGTGAAACTACTCAGGCCAGCAGAGGCAGCAGGATGGGGTGGGGGGCCTGGGAGGATCCAGGAGACCTGGATGCCTCCCTGTTCACCTCGTCTGGCTTGTCTCACGGCCCGGGCTACCATGGGCAGCTGTGCAGACTGTGTACTGCACAAGGCCAAGGGTTGCCAGCTGCACATACCACAGATGAACGGTGCCCCGAGAGCTGTACGGTGCAGCAGCCCTGCTCAGGGGGCTCTTGTGAGAAGCAGATGAAATCATGTCATCACCGACAGCAGCAGCATCACCGTGACCAATTACTGATCACCTGTCATGTGTCAGGCTCTGTGCTAAGCACTCCCCTTTTATCCTGCCCCCAACACCCTGCAAGGTGGGTACTGTTATCACCTTATCCCCACGTTGCAGATGAGAACACTGAGGCCAGAGAGATTAGGCAACCTGTCTGAGGTCATTCAGACAGGGAGTGACGGGTCTCAGTTGACTAGGGGCTCACTGTCTCTCACTTAGAAGTTTTGGCCGAGAGATATTGGCAGAGCGGTGGAATTCAGAGTGGGGGCCACAGCCCTGCAGAGTCTTCCTCGGGGACCATCTCATCCACACGTGTGTGCCCATGCACGTGTGTGTATCTGGCTCAGGTCTACTCTCTCCATAGACAGAGGGCTCTTTGTTTTCGGATGCCTTGGTTTTCACAAGTTGGGGCTGGGAGGGGAGTCTGAGTCCTTCCTGACACCCGCGTTTCCATGACTTCCGGATGTCTGCATCAGCAAGGCAGTTTTGGCTCCATCATGACACCAATCCCAAGGCCTCCCACAGGAAGCACATTAAAGTTGGGGACAAAACAAGCCATGGGTTCTCCAAAAGGAAGGCACCCGAGGTTCACAACTGGCCATCACCCACAAGGCAGCAATAGTTTCCTCCGTATACCAAGCCATTGGGACAAAAAGCCTCTACCCTTTATTTTTTGGCCAGTTTTCTGCCTCTACAAATGATCAGTCAACTCCTCAGGGGGATAGGGCTGCATGAGTAGGGTGGGAGGAATCTTGGG
This sequence comes from Aethalodelphis obliquidens, assembly GCF_003676395.1. NCBI lineage: Eukaryota > Metazoa > Chordata > Mammalia > Artiodactyla > Delphinidae > Aethalodelphis > Aethalodelphis obliquidens. The sequence goes on along the minus strand of NW_020838026.1, from coordinate 6,994,308 downwards.
GCCAAACCTTATATGTGGGTGCTAAATTGACAGCTTATCTATTGAATATAGCTTGCTTTGGCTTAATAAATGGGTTTGGTTTTCTTAAAAAGTTTCTTTCCAAATTAAAAAATGGTACATGCTTATAGTAAGAATACAAAGAGTATAAAGAGGTCAGTCCTTTTCCATTGATGCCAAAATTATAAACAGTTTCTTGTGCATCATTCCAGAAATTTTATATATATCTATGTATCTGCAGGTATGTATGTGTGTATGTATATATGTATACATAGATATATGTGTATAAATGGAAAACACACCATGGAGGACTAGATGGCTACAAAGACCTTGCCGCTTCTCCCATAAAATGTGAAGGAAGTGATGCTGCATACCTTCTGAGACACAGCCTGAAGAGATCTGCTGTTTGTGCTTTCATGTCCTTGGAATACTTCTTGGAATCTAGCTACCATGCTGTGGGAAGTCCACATCCCATGGAGAGACCCATGGAGAACTGAGGCACGAGGCCAAGAATACAAGCTGAGCTAGCAGTGAGTGAACCACCGGGCCTTCTAGCCAAGTCGAACCTTCAGATGACGGTAGCAGCCCCACGTGTTACCAGACAGAGCAAATGAACCACTGGACTGAAACCAGCCAAGCCACAGAACCATGAAGGATAGTAAATAGTGGCTTTTGCTTTAAGCTAGCATGTTGTACTAAATCATGTGGATGGATTTATTCATTTTAATAACTACGTAGTCATGCACTGATTGGCTATAATTTTATAAAACTAATATCATATTAAAGGACAGTTATGTTATATCTGGTTCCTAGCAGGGGCACAGCAATAGACATCCTGTACGTGTGTATTTGTGGACATGTGTTAAGTATATACTTCTAGGTTAAATTCCTAGAGATAAAATTCTTATTAAATAATATGTGAATTTAAAATTTTGACAGATATTGCCAAATTATCCTCCAAAGGTGTCCCACCACAGTTTGTACTCCCACCAAAAGTATATGAATGTTCCTGATTCCCTATACCTTTGCGCACAACGGCATGGCGATATAATCAAACTTTTAATCTCTTCTTGTCGGATAGATTAAAAAAAAAATCAGCCTTGTTTTAGTTTGCTTTTCTTCAATGATGACTGAAGTGGTTTGCCTTTTGATATGTTTATTAGCTATTTTTTCATTTTCTGCTAATGTCCTTTGCTCATTTTTCTACTGGCTCATAAGAGCTTTTCTCATTATTGAATTCTAAGAACTCTTTTCCTCATTGAATTGCAAGAACTCTCAGATGACAAACGCAAGAAATGAGCCCTCTGTCATTTGTGTTACAAATATTTTTTTCACAGATTACTTTTTCGCCTCCGACTTTGTGTAGACCAACACTCACATGTACGCGTGTGATACATTTTCCTTCTCTCTCGTTTCCTGGTTTTGTCTATTTTTTATGCAGCTGGTATTTGTTTTGGTATAAGGAGTGAGGAAGGGATCCTGTTTACTTTTTTCTTCCCAAATGTCTAGCCAGTTGCTCAAAACGTTTATGGAATAATTGACCTTGCCCCCACTGCTTTGAAACGCCCCTTTATCATATACTAGCTCCCACGTACGTACTTGGCTCTGTCTCGGTACTGTTTTGTTCCCTTGATCTCTGTTTGTTGCCAGCACCTAAAGTCTGCGTCTCAGCTGTTCTGGCGGGCACTTCCTCTGGGGCAGCAGTTCGCTTTACAGCCAGGGTTTGGGGCACTCAGCCCTGTTGCCAGCCCCAGAGTCATAATACCTCCGTTTCATTCCAATCCAACCCATTCTTTTCTCCCATAGAGTCCTTGACGCACTTCTTTAGGAAGTCTCCCTCCCTGGATCATTTCTCTCCAGTAGAAAAATTCCTTTAGATAATTGCTCCGAAGCTCTTCTTGGTCACCGTGATTAGCTCTTCTTACTTTCCTGGGAACCCCTCTACCCGGGGCCAAGAGCTGCCTCTTCCTGACTCCTCCAGGAAAATAGTTCTTCTTGTGGACATCCACGCTCATTCATTCTCTTGCCTGTTCACTCACCTGCAGTGTTAAATGGGGCAACCTGGTTGAATAAGCGGCGTGCGGACTACGCAATGGTTGGACCTCTTGTAGGTGTCCCTGACTAAGGTGATAATCTCCACAGGTCCTAGGGCATCCGTGAACCATTTGATGACCAAGAAATAAACTGTCTCCCTTTTCCACCTGCTTTTCAGGTGGAAGAAATCCCTGATGAGGGAATCAGAAAATATTCATGCCGCCCGAAACCTTATCAGCCTGTGCTCCTTCTTTTTCACAATGTTGTATTGCCACAAAAGCAGGCAAGATGACCACTGAAGTCAAGCATCTGAGAAGGAATGGGAAAGTAGATCTGTAATTCAGCGGTGAATACCCTATTTTCTTTTTCAAGGGAATGATTGGAGGGGAACACTGGAACTGGAGTCCTTTATCTCAGGTCGCAAATCCTGGCCCGGGGATCACAGGGCCGGGGGTCATCACCATCAGTAACAACGGCTTAATTAACAAGCTGCAGTTCCCAGTTGGGCTTCCTGTGGTCGGGAAGGTGGGCAGCTCCACATCCAGGAGAGGCACCAGGGGACTGAGAAGCCAAGGCAATCTCAGCTTGCACTCCTCTGCTGATTGAGCCGACCTCCCGCCCCATTTCTCCAGTGCCTCCAGGGGCCTCCTTTCCCCTTCTGCATGACCTCCAGCTTCTCCTTCTGTCAAGTGCACCGCTCTCCACTAAGCCAGGTCTAAGATGGTGGGATCAACAATCATTTCTCCCTTTCTTTTTCACTGTGCCCTCCTCGTATCCAAACTGCCCCTAAATTCAGTGCTTCTTCCTTCAGGTGTCTCTTGAAGGTTTCTTCTTCTTAGCCCACTGTTCCTGCCATGATCCATCTTAATCCCACAGTTTCGCCCCCACCCCCACCCTGCCACCACCAGTACAGCCTGTGCCATCACGGCCGGATGACTCTTCTGTAACACTGTGTTCAGTGCACCCCTTCCGATCAAGAGAGAGGGCACTGGTATTTGAACGCCTATGTTGCATCGGGTACCATTACAGCCTGTGCTCACTTCATTTAAGACTGTCAACAACCTTATGAGGTGTGTTTTACTATATCCCTAAGCAAAAGGATCAAGAAATTATTAGAGCAATTCCAAGTCCTTTTCCTGGCATCCAAAACTCCCCCTATAATATGGCTCTGATTTGACTATTTGGCCTTACCACCAACTCTACCCCAAGGGGAAACTGGTTCCAATCAAGGTCTCTTGGAGGAGGTGGGGTGGCAGGGCAGGCCCTGTGGTGGAAGGTGTGGTCAAACAGGAAAGACAGAGCTCACAAGTCCAGACAAGCATCTGCTAACGTGTGGTTATGGTGGTGGTGGGGAGCTATTATGGGCTGAATTGTGTCCCCCCAAATTCACGTGCTGAAGTCCCAACCCCCAGTACCTTAGAATGTGACTGTATTTGGGTTCAGGGTCTTTAAAGAGGTAATTAATTTAAAACGAGGTCATTAGGGAGGGTTCTAATCCAACATGACTGGTGTCCTTATAAGAAGAGGGCACGGACACACTCAAGGGAGGACGACGTGAGGACACAGGGAGAAGATGGCCATCTTCAAGCTAAAGAGAAAGGCATCAGAAGAAACCAAATCTGCTGACACCCTGATCTTGGACTTGTAGCCTCCAGAACTGAGAAAATAAACTTCCCTTGTTTAAGTCACCCAGTTTGTGGGGCTTTGTTGTGGCAGTCCTAGCAGACTAATACAGGAGCCTGAGCAGGTGTTGGCTGAAAAAGTGGGGGAGGGCAGTGCGGCAGTGGGGCACGGGGGTGCGTATTGACAATGGGAGCCCGGTTTACTGAGCATCTTCTATGTGCCAAGCATCACGCTGCCACGCGAGCATTTCACATTCATTATCTCTAATCCGCATAAACACTCCGCAAGGTAGTTATTGTCACAGCCATTTTAGAGATATGGGGATCCAAAGCTCAGAATGATAGTAAGGGTTCCCAGGAGACACGGAAAATGAGCCTCAGCTCTCAGAAATGAACCCCAGTCTCCTACCCGCGAAACCTGTGCTCATGCTTCCTTGTTATGTGTGCCGGTCAGCAGGTAGGCTGGCAGCCGTCGGCCCCAGACCTGTCTACCTGACCACCAGGTGGGTTTTAGGAGCAGTGCCTTGTCTAGAGGGGCATGTTCACGCCCTCATGGGGTCAGAAACACAAGACTTCACAGGGCCAAGGGGAGGAGCAACAGCCCAGTGTCCTTTCCACCAACCCACCGCCCCTCCCTGTTTATATTCAGCTTGGTCCTGGAAGTATTCAGATGGGGAGCCAGCTTTAGCTCCCGAGATGGTTCAATCTCATTCAAGCAACCCTCCAGGGCAGCTGACGTTCCTAATAAGCTGAGAAGGCGGTGCTTAGAGCTCCAGTGAACATGCGTGCAGATGGAGCTCGGGGGGATATTTCTCTAAACGACGCTCTGCATGAATGACCATCACCCTTCAAGCCTCCCAGGGAGGGCGTCCCTCCTCTGCCCACAGACGTGGGGCTCCCCCATCCCTCTGTGGACTTGGAGTCCCTGGTGCCCTGAGGGGAAGCAAATTAGTCTTACTTATAATTAAGTGCCTCAAATCAAGGTTTGGTTTAGTTTAATAAGAAAAGTGATTCCAAGTCAGACAGATCACAGTCAATCACGACGAAAAGAATCGCTAAAGGGCAACAGGAGCCACCAACACAAAAGCTGATTTCCGAGTTCAATAAGCGTCATTTTAATAATTAGTGAACCTTTAATTAATGCATGGCAACAGTCTCAACCTGCCTGACGTCCTCACAGTGAGGAGGGTGTGATGGAGCTGGGGGATTCAGGGAAGGTGCACCTCGGAGAATAGGCAAGGGGAGCCCTGGGTGCCAGGTGCCCCCTCCCTGGGCAGTGCGAGCTGCAGCTGTCTCTCCTCAGCTCATCATAGGGAGAAACTGGCCAAGTTCACCTTCCCTCAAGAAAAAAAAAATCTGTGGTTTACACTAATCAAATGAATCACCTAATTGTCGAACATTCTGGGCTTCAGGTTGCAAACGCTAACCTCGGGTCACTGTGACACGCTTTTGGATCCTTAGAGAAAAGATTCTGCTCCATCCTTTCATGGACCAAGTTAGTGCAAAATAAGGGTCTCCATCCTGCCTGATGCGTGAGCAAGTAAACCACCTGAGTTTAGGGAGAATGCTTAGTATAATTGATTAAACCAATGGTTCCCACATAGTTAGCAGAACTAACTAACTAATCATGTTAGTTGTAAGGAAAAAAATGGAAAGCTTTGGTCCCGTAGAAGTTTGATTTAGCGGGTATGGGCTAAGAGATCTGATTAGTAAGGTGGGGATTTCTAACACAGTCGCCACTTCCCGATGATGCTTTGCAGGCAAAGGCCAGGGCTTAGCTAGTCCATAGAGCCTCCCTCCCACCTGCGTGGCCAGCTATGCAGCACTTTATTATTGAAAGCAGTAACACCCCTAAGAACATGATATTCCAGTCACATGAACAAACTGGCACTCCACTGAAAGTGCCTCCTTTGGGGTCCAGGAAGCCCACTCGCAAGTGGCACCGACCTACTGCTCCTCAGTGCCGTGGTACCTGGGCTGCCACCACCGCCGGCCAAGCCTCTCTCCCGATGGTCCTGTTTGAACATGAAAGATGCCAGGAAAGGGAAAGCAAAGCAGCAAGCTATGGTGTTCCCACTCTCCTAGCATTTTCTTTCTGTGTCTCTGGTGAATCAGTTTGTTTGAATGTGAATTATTGCAATGATAAAAGTGACAGTACAGCAGGCTGCCAGGAGCCCGGAGGACGAGGAAATGTGCGCTGCAGATAAGTGGGGAGTGCGTGTGTGCACGTGTGCGCGTGTGTGTGTGCGTGTGTGTGCCTGTCTGTGCACACGGGGTGGGGACGGGGCTGTCCTCACTTATCAGAGCAATTCCTAAGGGGGCCTTTCTGAGTGAGGCAGGGGCTGGGAGGGATGAGACGCTCGGAGGCCTCTCGTCTGGATGAGGTTATGACGGCCAAAGGCCAGGGCCTCTTCAAGCCAGGGGGCCACTCCTGCCGCCTGCCCCACCTCTCCAGCCCCTGGATTTCAGTACACTCAGCATGTCCTCCCTGGTTCCTAGGGCTGTGAGAGGAAAAGGTAACATGGAGGCCTATGGTTATTACCCTTATTCTCCTGGTGCTGGTACCTCCTCCTTAGGAACTGGGATGCAGGTGAGGGCCCAGGCGCGATGCCCTGTGCCCCTGACATCGAGATCTAGGGCTCCTATCCACTCATCGCGTCAGGCTTGTGGGAGGGAGGGGAAGGGGACCGGGGGCCTGCAAGTTTGGGCCTTTGGCTTTCTGAAGTTGGTGACAACCAAAAAGCTACCAGTAGAGAAAAGCAGGTGAAGATAGTGCTACTTTTGGGCCAAAACCCCCTTTTTTTCCATCTTTGCTCCTCCTACAAAGTAACGGGAGGTCCAGAGGCCACTCAAGCCCCCTGCCAGTCATCTGGATAAAAGCTACAGTTTAGGTGTTCCAAGGGTTTTGGTTATTCACCACTTACTCAGAGCCTCCTAAGCTCTGGTGTGGTGCTAGGTGGTAGGTGGTGGGTGGTAGGTGGTAGGTACTGGATGCTAGGTGGTAGGTACTGGGTGCTAGGTGGTGGGTGGTAGTGGTAGGTGCTGGGTGCTAGGTGGTAGGTACTGGGTGCTGAGTGCTGGATACTTGGCTCCCGGTCTCAGGATGCTCAGAGTCTGATAAGGGCAACATTAGGTAGACAGTCAGCTGTAATACAGTGTAAGAAACATGAAATTGGGTAAGCATGGGAGCTGAGGAGGCCCGTGGTGCCGAGCCCTACATGACTTGGGGGTGCTGTGGGGTGTGAGGACAAATGGCCCGGGAAGGTCTCTCAGTGAACTGCCTGAATGGATGGGATGCACAGAGGGGAGACAAAGGGCATCCGTGCAGGGGAGCCAGCCCATGCCAAGGCCTGGAGGCCTTCTCTTTTAGGAAGTCAGGGACCACCGGTAACTCAGCATGACTGAAGCAAAGGGATTGGCTGAAGCTGGAAGACGAATGAGGGCTGAACGGGTTCTCGTGAAGGCACAGGGGGGCCATGGATGCTTTTAAGCAGAGGAGGGACACACCGAGGAGGGCCGCTCAGGAGGCTGTTGCAGGGGCCTAGGTGAGACCAGACGAAGGCCTGGTCCAGGGCCGTGATAGTAGAGGCAATGAGGAAGGAAGATTCCAAACATGTTAGGAAGCAGACTTAACAGGCCTTAGTAACTGATGGGAACTTATGTTCTGAGGAGGGAGACAGACATTAAACAACTAATTACACAGTTAATTATGCAATTACTACTGTGATAAGTTGTTCTGAAAGAGAGTGGAGGGGGTGAGGGCCTACTAGGGGAGGATCTGCTCTGGCCGGGGGTGTGGAGAAGGCTTCCTTGAGGAAGTGATGCTGACCTGCAGGTGGAGAAAGAAAGGCCCAGGTGAAACGATAGAGCAGGAAGGAGCAGGGTGCTTGGAGGACCTCAGAGACCAGACTGGCCAGAGCCGGGGTGGACCAGCTACGGCCTGGGGGCCAAATACAGCTGTCTGCCGGACTTGATGTGGTTTTATCGGAACACAGCTGCACCCGTGTGGGGCACAGTTTGGGTGGGCTGCTTTTGCACTTTATTGGGTCGGGACTAGTGTAAGGGAAGTAGGTGCCCAGGGTGCAGCACTGAAAGTGCCCAGCTGCAGCCCTGCCAGCGAGCGCGGCCTCTAATCTCACACCCCGGGTGCCCTACTTGCCTTTTGTTACTCCCCATCCTGCCGCATTTGAATTGAATTCTTGCGGAAGAATTGAATACTTGCAGCAGAGGCTGGTTACAGAGCCTGAAGTATTTGCTCTCTGGCCCTTTATAGAAAAACTGTGCTGCCCTTGGGCTAGAGCAGCGCGAATGAGGGGACATGTGGTACAGGCCAAGCATGGATGCTGTTGGAGCGCCACCCATAGGAGCACCTGTGCAAACACCTGTGCCCCTCCGCAGGGCCTGGCGGAGGGGGCATTGTCTCCAGCTGCAGAAACTCGCTCAGTCTGTGCACAGGGCGAGGGGGTGGGTGCCGGAGTTATCGCCCTGGAAGCAGCCCTCAACAAATGATGAATGGTTTTCATGAGGACAAATATCCCAATTTCCTCGCTTCTCAATGGGAGAAGCCTATGCCCCAGAGCTGCCCTGTGGGCCAGAGCACAATACACGCAGCAGTGTCTAATGCGACAGTGACAATGAATCCTTCGATGGCTCCCTTCCTTCCCTTTCTTGCTCACTCCCTGCCCCCCAGCAGTGTTTTCTGGGATCACCACCCCGGCCCCCCAGACGAACCACGTGCATCTCAGAATCTGCTTTGAGGGCAATCCAACAAGACAGTGGGATGTCCCCAAGTTGCCCCAAGGTGGGAGGGGTCACATTTACCAAGTCCCCCTGTAGAGAAGGGATGCCTTCTTCTGGATAGCTAGCGGAGTTTCATTTGTAGGACTTCTTTCCCCTATAGGCCTCAAGCCACAGTATGAGGAATCGGACTTAATACATACATATATTTTAAATTCTAAACTCACACACAAGCTTTCCGTGTGACTGCGTTGCCTGGGACTCCAACATTGGGTCCTTGTGCAAGCCTCCTGTCCCTCCACCCCAGGAACAAACCCTGGACAACTGATGTCTCTGTTTTGTCATCTGATAACTCTGTTTCCTTCCTCCTAAAAGAAAACTGTTAGAGAAAGAATCACTTGAGAAAAGCAGTCTTGGCCTACTTACCCCTTCCATCTGTCTTGTGTGGGAAGGAAACAAAACTACTCAGTGCTTTCCAGATTCCTTCCCAAAGATCCCAGGGCCCAGTTGGCCCATTTGACCAGTCGGTGGCTTTGACCCGGCACCCGCTGATCCCCAAGGGGTCCCCAAATTAAAAAGCAAGTTTTTTTTTTTTTTTTGCAGTACGCGGGCCTCACTGTTGTGGCCTCTCCCGTTGCGGAGCACAGGCTCCAGATGCGCAGGCTCAGCGGCCATGGCTCACAGGCCCAGCCGCTCTGTGGCACGTGGGATCTTCCCGGACCGGGGCACGAACCCGTGTCCCCTGCATCGGCAGGCGGACTCTCAACCACTGCGCCACCAGGGAGACCCTAAAAAGCAAGTTTTAAGAACGGGCTCTCCTTTCCTGGGGATTGTTGACAGCTAGAGACCACATGGGCTCATCAGTGTGATGGTCTTGAAGAGAGATATGATCAGGGCAAGTGGCTCTAAATGGAGATGAAAAAGCTTTTACGGTGTCAGGGAAGAGCTATCGCAGGATGCCTGAGCAAACGCAGTTTGGAAAGAAAGGGGAACATGGGCCGTTTTGCAAATCAAAAACAAGAGGCAAGGGACAGTGAACACACGCAATGATACGGAAGGGAAAAGCAAGGAAGATAAGGAGGAAGAGGGCAGGAGAGCAAAGGAGGAGGGAAAGAGGAAGGCAGAGCCTGCAAACATCAGAGCGCATTGAAAAGAACGAACGGGAAGGCAGAGCATGCGCAAACGCCACCGCGGATGAAGGGGGCGGCGGAAGGGCTAGTGTTCCAGCGTGAAGTGGGCGCAAGGGCGCTTGGTGCCCCTCCGAAGAATACAAGAGCCATCCGCAGAGCTACTGCCTAGCGGAAGATGGCTCCTGCTTGACTTAGCAAAGGATGCGATTTATCTCCGGAGAGCACCCTCAATGTGCCCGTGTCAGTTCTTAGATGCTTTGGCAAGAGGTTGGGCATGGGACGGGTGGGGGATGGGGTGCGGAAAAAAGAGGAGCACAGGCAGGTGAGGGGAAAGAAGGGGAAAGAAGAAAGGAGATGGAGGGAGAGGAAGAAAGGAGAGGGGAGGAGAAGAGGGGAGGGAGCCAGGGAAGAGGAGAGAGAGGATAGGATGGGAGTTTGGGAGAGGAGGCGGGAGGGGAGGGAGCTGCAAAGGAAGATTTTGAAAATCTTGAGCTAAGAGGAGTAAAGCAAGCCGACGTCTCTGGAGGACCTGCTAGTGCCACACACTGAGCTAGGTGTCACTTCATTACCTTATTTAGTCCTTATGCCAACACCACACTGGTGCTGTCACACTCATTTTTTGGGCCACACTCTGCAGCTTGCAGGATCTCAGTTCCCCCACCAGGAACTGAACCTGGGCCGCGGCAGTGAAAGCCTGGAATCCTAACCACTAGGCCACCAGGGAACTGTCATGCTCACTTTTATGTAAGTTGAGGAAAACGAGGGCTCTGAGAATTAAAGTAACTTTGTCCCAAATCACAACGTTGAGGAAGTAGGTAGGTTGGGATTCGAACTCAGGGATAAAGGAGTTATCCCTGAGTTCCAGGGGATACTCCAGGGGAACAGGCAAGTGCCTGCTTTCATGGACCGCTGGGCTTGTCCCAGGTAAGGGACCAATTTAGCACAGAAGATTCCTATACCGTCCTATACACGTAAAAACTTAGGCCTCCAACCACCAGGGGGAGCTATCTCCCCAGCAGAAATAGCAACCACGTTGATCTAAGAACTAGCCACGCCAGGCAAAGGAGGTATTTGCTAGCTTGAGTTTGTGTGGCTTTAGTCTGTGATCCGGGAGGGCAACAGCTGACTGGGCTGATTTGTACCAGCTGATTTTCACTGTTTCCTGGACTCCACCTAAATGGAATCTACCTGTTATTCTCAATCAGTATCTGTTTGTTCCCCTTTCTCAACCTGTGACCATGGACTTTGTTGCTCTGGTTAGCGGTCCATCCCTTGAAAGATGACTCGTGTCTCATTCCTAACTTTTGGCCTGGGGCCGGGCAGAGAGCCTGATGCATGTAGCTGTGTGGTACATTTCTGATGAATGAGCAAACGAGAGGATGTGGACGGGCTTGAGCAGGAGGGGTTCCTGAGGAAGCATTTAATCCTAGCAAATCCCGTTCAGATCAGAATCTCAAATGTTACTTTTAAGCAAAGAGCTCCACAGAGGGAGATTTCTTTGTTTTCCAACGGCCTTCAGGCTGGACCTTGCCTTCAAGACTGCCTTCTTGGGGTTTAGCTGTTTCACCCACTGCTGTCTTCTTTGGGGGGTGGGGTTGGGAGTTAGGAGGAGGGTAACTTGTTTTGTCCTGGTAATCATAGTAATAAAGGCTCCTTTCCAAGTCTGCCATGTTGTCCAGTGATGCGTGAGCACAGTTTGTAAGATAAAGCTCTTTGCAAGTGGCTACTGTCCTTGGGGTTCCACCTTCCTCCACCATCTGTAAGTTCTCTCATGGGGACTCAAGGGACTGTGCAAACCAGCAGTGAGAGAATGTTCTAGCATTGGCTACTCCTCACCGGAATCTCTGAGGGTTCTTGCTGGAAACGGATCCTTTTAACCCCCCTCAGGCAGGTCTGCTGTGGGACCACTTGGGGAATCACTGTCCCCACATCTCCTCCACCTCCCATCTCTGCCCTCGGGTTGCCCACCCACCCCAGGCTGGTGGCCCCTGTCTTTCTTGGTGACTTCAGGGTCATTGCCAAACTAAGAAATCCATCTCCATCAATGCTATTCTTCATTTTGAGCCACAAAATAAAACACTTTATTGCGATTACAAAAAGCAAAGTTATTTTCTGCTGAGTCTTGGCATCCGAACTTTATAGCATGCTGTAATGCCACCCTGTGCTGATGTGTGGCATATTTAATATCCATCTTTCTTAGAAATAACAGTGTTCAGAAATTAGAAGGGACTTTAGCAGCGAAATAATTAATGTGGGTAACTGTCATAAACGCCACAAATGGAACAAATACAGATGGTAGTGAGCCGTGATGGCTAATAGGCTAACCTGTTTTGACAGAACTTTCAATTTTTTCCTCAGGAGGTTTGTGGAGGGAAGTTAAAATGTCCTTTTCCTCATGACAAGAGCCCAGTCCTTCTGGGTCAGGGATTCACAGATCTCCTAGTTGGGCAAAGGAGTGTCACAGAGCTTTGGCTAAGACGAGGGTTTGCATCCCGGGCCTGGGTCTCTCTCCTGCCCTGGCTGCCCTCAGGCCGTCAGGAGGGAGACTTCTGTCTCCTGTAGCTGTACTGCTGCCCTCTGTCTCAGGCTCAGGCAGGCTCTCCTGGAATGGCACCAGGCATTTCCCGCCCCTGCCCTGTGGCGCCGGCGGAGGAATGGGGATCCCTGGCTGGGCTCCACTCAGTGGGAAGTAGCTCTTTGAAGATCCTGGCAGCAAGCAGGTGTGGGTTACAGAACTCAGCTCCAGGACCGCACAGAAATGAAAAATCGTCATAGAAGAATGACTCACCAAACACACAGGCAGAAATCTACTGAGACAAATATACTAAAGGGTGTTTGGGAGAACGACAGCTCCTGGCTGTTCCTATTTTCAGCCCTGCTGGCCTCGAAGCAGCAATGGAAGCAGAAGGACCATCCACGTTCCTCATGATGAGTCAGATGTCCCCAGGGAAACCCTGGAGGGCTAGCTTGGGGAGGGAGGGGAGGAGGAACCAGCCTTCGCTGAACCCCTACAATGGGGTAAGAACTGCACTCTGCACATATTCTTTTAATTGGTTCCCTTTTCACAATGGTCATTTGAGGTGGGCATGGCCAGCTAATATTTAAGACAAGGAAACTGAGAATTAGACAATAAGTGATTTGCCAAGTTCACCGGGGCCCTCCCAGAGCTTCCTGGGCTCTGGGTAGCACACGCTGGCCAGGCACCCCCATTGGTGCGATACTAGAGGGACTTCCTGAGTCCTTCTCCCCCTGAGGCCAAACCCTCCTCTTTGTCGCTAAATCCCAGTCCCTCTCTCCCACCCAAGGACACTGATCCAAACTCTGTCCTCTTCCTCTCCAGTGCCACCATTTCCCTCTTCTCATTTAATCATCTCCTTACAAAGATGCTGTGATATCTCTGAGTTTTAAAAAATGGACAAACCTCCCTCGACCCTGTTCCTGCTAGAGATCCTATTTTGTGTTCTCTTTTACAGAACAGAAGGGCTGTTTCCCACCATCTGCAATTCCCCTTCATCCATTGTCTCTTGAGCCCACTCACTCAGATTTGGTTCCCAGCTCTCCACTGAGGGAGTTCTTTTCAAGGTTACTGCCAAATCCAGTGGTCAACTCCTAGTGGGCGTCGTTGATCAGCTCTTCCTGTTTTTTTTTTTTTTTTTTTTTTTGCGGTACACGGGCCTCTCACTGCTGTGGCCTCTCCCATGGCGGATCACAGGCTCCGGATGCGCAGGCTCAGTGGCCATGGCTCACGGGCCCAGCGGCTCCATGGCATGTGGGATCCTCCCGGACCGGGGCACGAACCCGTGTCCCCTGCATCGGCAGGCGGACTCTCAACCACTGCACCGCCAGGGACGCCCCTACCCCGCCTCTATTATTCCCAGATGCTGGAGGACCTCAGGGCATCTCTGGCCATCTACACTTACTGCCTAGGTTATCTCATTTAGTCCCATGGCTTCCAATACCATCCACATGTTGAAGACCATCCCCTTGCCTGACATCTCTATTTGCAAGTCTTATGAGCATCTCAAACGTAACCCACCCAAAGCCAAGTCCAAAATCCCAAACTCATGCATCCCAGCCTGCCCTCTCCACACCCTGCCCACCTCCCCCAACCTGATCCTCTCAATATCATCCCCAACTCAGAAAACGGCAACTTCATTCTTCCTCTTGCTCAGGCTATAGCCTCAGAAGTCATCCCTCTCTCTAACATTCCACATTCAATTGTTTATTTGGAAAATGACCATTTCTCACCATCTCTGTGGCAGCCTCCCTGGTCTCAGACAGCATTGTCTCTCACCTGGGTGAGAGCTCCTAGGAGACGCTCTGATTCTTTCCTTTCCCCTCCAGCCTCCTCCCAGCCCATGGTGGATACGCCATCCGTACACAGTGTGAATTGGAGCCCATTGCCCCTCTGTTCAGACCCTTCAGTGGCTCAGGATCAAGATGTTGCCCCTTCACCCTTCCCATCTCAGCTACTACTCATCTTTTTACTTCCTCTGCTTCAGCCAGACTGACCTACTTGCTATTTCTCAAACACGCCATGCAGGCTCCCTCCTCTGGATCTCGGTCCTTACTATTGTTTTCTGCCCGCTATCTCTTTTACTCTGTCTTATTTCTCTTCCTTGAACTTCTCATCACCTGAGAAGTTCATGTATTTATGTGTGGGTTGTTCGTCTCCTGCCACTAGAATGTGAGCTCTTGGGGACAGGGACTCTGTTTTGTCCACTCCTGTGTTCCCAGCGCTCAAAATAGGTGGTGCCCAGGCATAGAGTAGGGGCCCAATCAACATTTGCTGAGGGCATGTATTTAGATCCAGAGCGACTCCGAAGTTTTGCCCTCCCCGTCCCTCCACCCCCTACAGGGCTGCTTGCATGTAGATAGGGGCATGCGGCAGGGCGAGGCCTTGCTTAAGGGATGTATCTGCCTGGTACCCTGGTGATATTGAGTTCGAAAGGCCAAGGCCCAAAATCCCTCCAAGAAGGTATTACCACAGTAGTTAAAAATCCAGACGTCAAGGAAACCTGCTAGATTGCCGGATGATATAAGGAAAAAAAAAATTAGATGAGTAGAAAATTGTGACAAACTGAAAATTATTTTCAACTTAGATCCAAGAGGTTTAAATTAGTGTTCACTGCCATGCTCAGTCTAGGTGAAGGCATTCATCATCTGAGCAGAGATGCTTTGGGGAGGGAATGGGAAGTTTTAATAATAATGCCAGGACTATTCTGGGAAAAGCAGGTGATAGCACCCTAATCAGGGAGGAAGAGGCTGGCCTGTGGCTGGGTCTGGTGGGCATGGGGGTGATGCTGGAGGGATGGAGTGGAAGAAGATGTCTGGGAAAATGGAAGGAGACAGAGGGCAACAGGAGGGGAGGAAGAGTCAGGAAAGGGCAGAGAAGTGCGGGCATCAGGTCCGACACATTAAAAGGGCAGGGGCTGGGAGAGTCTGGAAGAAGGGTCTATTTCATACACTCGAGAGAAGAAAGAAACTGGGATTCCTACGGAAGGAGCTAACTGGGCACCAGCTGAGCTGGTCTGGGTGGGGCCATGAAATGAGAACAATTCCGGCTGGGAGGCAAAGTGCATTCAGGGCCGACCGATAGAGGAGCATCACGGCGACGGGAAGGAACGTCGGGTCCTGACTTAATCTCACCTCCTGACACTCATGAACCCACTAGACTGTGGAGATGTCACAGACAGTCCCTGCTTCCGTGTCCTCCTAGCTCCTTTAAGCGGTTCTGAGGAGTAAACAAGGCAGGAAGGCATCCGGCACAACGCGCGGCACAGAGCAGGTGCTTCCCCCGCATCTTCTCTAAGGAACCTGCTCCGCAAGAAGATAGGACCAATCGCTGAGGCTTCACGCGGGGCTTGCAGACAGGAGCTGGGGGATGAGCTGAAGGGCCTGGTGAGGAGGCCTGTGCACTGAAGCACGGACAGTGACGGGGGTGCTTTGGGGGGATGAGCGCAGCTTCACGCCTGGGCAGGGCCATTGGGGCCCCCAGAACTGTCCTGGTCTCAGGACAGCTCTATGTGGCTAATACCAGGATGGCGCCTTCCAGTTGAAAAGCTTGTTTGTGCTTCTGAACCATTTGTGTCTGCTCTGGTCAGAAGAGAGGAATTTGCAGAAAAGTCCTTTCCTAGGAAGAAAATTAGGACTCCCTCATATGGTATCTCTCCCCAGTCTGTCAAATCTGTCTGCCTGCAAACATCCCAAGCATCACTCTTCACTGACACTTGAACCCAGAGGTCTGGACATGATATTGCCTGTGTCAGAAGGCTCCTCTCCTGGTCACCAGCATAGTTTCTCCATCAGTTCCTACAGGAAGTCGCATCTACCTTCTTGGGGATATTTTCTCTGGCCACCCTACTTAAAATTTCACCCCCTTCTACTCTCACTTATTTTTACCTTCCTGATTTATGTTTTCTTTTGAGCACTTCTGACTATCTAACACACTCTATCAGGGCGTGGCAAATGATGGCTTATGGCCACGTCCAGCTCACTCCCTGTTTCTGTAAATACAGTTTTATTGGAGCCCAGTCGTACCTACGACTGCTTTTGTGCTATAACAGCAGAGTTGAGCAGTTGTGACAGAGACCATAGGGCCCTATAGGCTAAACTCTTTATTAACTAACCCTTCCCCGGAAGTTTGCTGAACCCCTTCTCTAGCTAATGTACATTGTTCATTTTCTGTCTTCTCTACTAGAAGGTGAACTCTATAAGGGTGAGAAGTTTTGTCTCTCTTCTAAATCATTGCATTCCTCCTGACCTGGAAGACCATGATAATTATCCAGTAAATACTGGCTGAGGGAATAATGTTGAAAAGTCTACCCCTTGGCCAAGTCCAGCTCCAAGAGCACCTCTTCATGAAGAACTCCTTATCTTCTAACCAGATATATGCTCCTTCCTGTTTGCTCCATGATGCTTTAGTTTTACCTTGGAGCAAAGTGATTTCTGCACAAAATCTCATTTCTCTCACTACATGGTAAGCTCCAGGTGTCACCTCTATTGTGAAACCATCCTTTGTCTCCCAAGACAGTATCCACACTTGGCCTCTCTATCCCTCTTTCATCATCTATGGCTGCCCATGGAAATGGCATTGCAGTGTCTGGCACAGATAAGGCTCCTGCACTTGACCGAGACTCTCGTGGGCAGGCACTGTGGGCCAGTCGTCTCTGCCAGGCATCTAGCGTAATGCCTGTGGCCTGGGCACGGGGTAGGCCGTCAGTGAACACAGCTGGACTTCCCCACTGAAACCCTGGTAGCCCTCCTACTTAGCAGGGCTCTTGTGTCTGCAGAATGCAGTGGAAAGAAAAGGGAACAGGGCTGAACCAGAGGACACTGCATTCATGGGGGTGGGGCAGTGGAGAGGGAGCCAGAAATGGTTAAGCAAGGATGGGGAGGGGCCGTGCTCTGTCCATCACATTCTGCTATGAAGAGGTATCCTTTTTTTTCAAACGGATTCTCTGTGGCTTCCTGACTCACATGCTCTGTGGAATCAGTAAACAGTTGGGGCTGACACTACCTAGCACCTCACCTTGGGCAGGAAACCATTTCCTGGACCCTTCTCCTCCATGCTTTTAATATAAAGGCCTCAGGGAATTCCCTGGCTGTCCAGTGGTTAGTGCTTCCACTACCGGGGGCCCAGGTTCAATCGCTGCTCAGGGAACTAAGATCCTGCAAGCTGCATGGTGTGGCCAAAAAACCCCAAAGCCAAACCAAAACAAAGCAAAAAAATAAATAAATAAAATAAAGGCCCTAGTAGAGCAACCAAAGCAAACGTCGTATTCTCTACCCTTCTAAACTGTGAGCTTTTTGAAAGTAGCAACTGTGTGTTGTGTTTATATTCTTAGCACTTAGACCAGTGCCTGATTACAGAGTAGATGCTCAATTAATTTTTGTTGAATTATATAAATGATCCTATATGATATGAAAAAGGAAAGGAGGAGGGAAAGAAGGAGGAAAGGGGTCAGCACAAATGCTTTCTGGGACTTGGAACTCGGGAAACAAGCCCCCAAACCAACAAAATACTCAGAATCCTTTAAGAGATGGTGAACACCAGAACAGTTATCTCCCCATCTGGGGTTCCTGGGAATTTTCTTCTCTTCAAGAACACAGTTGAAGGAAACCAGACTCTGAGCTGGTTGCTTTCACGAAGCTTTCTGATGATGAAAGGAGATGCAGGTAGACGGATCCACGGGCATGCTCAGTGGGAACAGGAATCGCTGGAGCTGCCTCTTCTGAGCCTTTGTGTCTGGCCTGGCTCTTTCTCAGACCCAAGCCTCCTGACAAGGACAGAGATGGAGACCACACCCTGCCCTCACTCACCCCATGGGTGACCTAAGAGACAAGTGGGGAGAAAAACATGACGCCTGAAAGTAGGTCACCCTTCAAAAGTAGGTTTCTCCTACCCTGGCCATGGGAAGATAGGTTCCTATGTAAGATTTCTGGTTTCCATCTCCTTGAGGTTGGTTCATTTTTCTCTATACCTTAAACACCTGTGCTGTGGTACACAAACGTCATCACAAGATAGGCCCCTGGTCCAGCACACACACACACAGGCACAGACACACACACACGCACACACACACACACGCAGACTTGTTGTCAGAGTTCATTCCTCTTATGGATGAGATGCAGAGTGAGTGAGCTAGCAGATGGACACCCTGGAGGTTCTGAGCCATGTCACTCCCTATCAGCTTTCTCCAAAGATCCAGGCAGGATCCGGGAGGGGCTGCTGATGAGATGGGTGGGCGCTATGAATTTCTAGCTGGAGTGAAACCTTTCTCTCCCCGAGGGCTGCTGAGGTCTCTTCCGCTGCTCAGCAGATACGTCATGCCAAGGTTGAGTCCAGGTGTGTGTTTTAGCCACCTTTCTCCTTGAGGCCTTTCTTTCCCCTTTTGAATCCCAATGAGACCTATTGAATGCTGAGCCTGGGAAGCAAGACTGAGCCTTGCTTATGTGCCAAGAGTTCTTACTAGATGTGAATAACCTTAATAATAGCAACTCTCCTGCGTTCCCCTGTATCACAGATCAGCCGGTCAATTCATCATTCATTTGATGAATATTTATGGCGCCTTGACTTCGTGCCAGGCGGTGTGCTGCGTGTGGGGGTAGGTACTTTCATTCCCGTTCTACAGATGAAGAGACTGAGGTTTGGAGAGGTGAGGAATTCACCTGAAAAGTGACTGCTTCAGGAATCAAAGGCCTGTCTTCTGCTGTCTGCCTAATGGCCTTTTCATTTTACCAAGGCTTTAACAAACGTGGGTTTTGGTGAGGGGAGGTTGGAGGGGAGGACATAGGGGGTTCTTTCCTAAGCCTGTGGGTAACCACCGAGGCGCAGGCCAGAGGGACGTGTGACTGGGTGTGATGTATATGGAAGAGGACAGCGTGGTGCCGGCAGTGCCATGAAGAATTAATCTCAAGGAGATGCTACTGAGCTCCAGAAACTTAACATCAGTGGCGAGAGATCAAAGCTATGATATCTCCGGCAGGGTGTGCTATCAGCAGCGATCAAAGCAAAACAAAAGGGTTCATTTTGGTGCCCTGTGCATCAGTGGCCTGACTCCCTGACTCCGGGCACAAAGCAAACCATCGTATTTGGGAATTGTGCAAACACCCACCTGGACTTTTTTTGACATTTCCTTACATCTCATTGTTGCCGGTCCATAAACAAAAACATTATCATGCCTATCAGCTTGCCATTGCTCACTCACAAGCCGCCTGGCCCCCCATTTTCTTCTGGGAGGATGTGTGCTCAATAGTTCTCCTGCTTCCTCAGAAGCCAGCCTTGCTTGGAGGATGCAGGGGCACGGACCATCAGGGCGCCGACCTTGCTGGAGGACTCTGGGAGAACATGTTCAGGGCTGGTGGTCTCTGTCTTTGGGGCCCTGCAGACCACCACCCTGAGCGCCCTCCCTCTCATTCTAAACCCAGCATCCTGGAGTGGGTCTCGAAGGCCTTTCCGTGGAACCCTGGGGCTCCGCTGAACCCAGCTTGACAACCACAGAGATCCTGTCCTAAGTTTCTTAAAGTTCTGACATTCAGTGATTCTAGGGGAGCACTTACAAATCCCTCACAAATCCATGGAAGAGCTCTGACATGTTTTCTAGAATTTTCTCTCATAAATCTCCCATTGTTTCTTTTTTCTTTTTTTTTCTTTTTTTGCAGTACGCGGGCCTCTCACCGCCGCGGCCTCTCCCGCTGTGGAGCACAGGCTCCGGACGCGCAGGCTCAGCGGCCATGGCTCACGGGCCCAGCCGCTCCGTGGCTTGTGGGATCCTCCCGGACCGGGGCACGAACCCGTGTCCCCTGCATCGGCAGGCGAACTCTCAACCACTGAGCCACCAGGGAAGCCCCATTGTTTCTTTTGGAACTTCTCTGGGGTAAACTTTTGGCTTCGTGGAAGAGTCTAAACTTCTCAAGATGCCTCTTTTGGAGTGGCTTCAGCCTACTTTTCCAGCCTCTTCTCCCCACCCCTGCCATTTCCCTTCTCTCAGTGAAACTCTGTATTGGACCACACACCATTTCTGAACACGGCATGTGTCTGTGCCTCCTTACCTTTGCTTATGCTATTGCCTGTGCTAGGAATGCCCCCTTTCTACGTTCTTCCCGGAAAACTCCTACTCATCCTTCAAGGCCTGGCTCAGATGTCCCCTTTCTTGAAAAGTTTCCTCTCTTTCTCAGACACTCCTATAAGGCAGTCAGCTACTTCTTCCTCTGAGACACCTTATCCTCTGGGCCACCTCTATCAGAGGTCTCAGCAGGGTGTGTCATGGCTACTGTAGACAAGTCCATCCTCCCCACCTGACTAAGAGCTCCATGAGGACAGGACCTTAGCTCCAAATTCCCAGTGCCCAGCACAGAGCCTCTCGGGGAGAAAACATCAATACACGTGTGAGAAATGACTGAGAAGAACAGCAAAGGCACACGTACGGCGGGTGTTTCCCCAGAAGAGGTGGGGCTGAGGGCGATCCCATGTGGACACTCCCTGCACCCAGCGGGCTGGCCGTCCCTCACCTGCCACCAGCCTGGATTCGCAGAAGCTCAGGCTCTACCTCCTCTTCCTCACCTGCACACTCCCTTGGAACATGTTCTCCACCAGAAATCTGAGGTTTTGCCTCTGGTGGCCTCAGCCTGAGAAGAAGGGCCTCAGAGTTCACAGATCTTAAAATTAAAATGAGGCAGTAAATGGACAGCGGTGCTCTGGCTGCGTGACGAGGCTCAGTTTGGAGGACTTGGCTTCCGTGAGGCTCAAAGAGCGAGAGTTGCTCGGCTCTCCCCCAGGGCCCGGCCCACCAGGCCGGCATTTCCGATCTGCATGGACACCTCCCTCGGAGTGTCTGGCTGTCCCACCCTGGGTGAGCCGTGCTTTTCTGGTCCTCCTTCTTCTAATCTCTCTGTCTACCTCACAAAGTGGAGAATTCAATTTTCTCCCCAAAGAAAATCAGATTTGACTTCGCTTGAGCCATTTCTACAATTGCTACTGAAGCACTGTGTCTGTGAGGACAGAAGGGCTGAACTGGTGGCTTCCTAGGGGGGTGGGGAGTTGGGGTGAGGTGCAGCAGTATCTGGGTGACTAACCTGGCTCAGACACAGTGGAGACACCTGCAGCCTGCACGATGCTGACCTGGAGCCCTTGGTCCCCCAAGCCCGGGGATGAGGTGGCCCAGAGCTTGGAGTAGAGCAGCCCCAGGTGGGAGTATTTCTCCCGAAGACTCCACACCCCACAGCTCGGAGAGAAGCAGGGCAACGCTGCCTGGGAGCCTCCAGCACATCACAGAGGACATGGGGCAAAGGCAGTTCCTCATGAGGCATATCAGAGTCACGGAGTGGGGGGCAGAATCAGAGGGGCTGGACGTGACGGGGAAATGATGCTGCAGGGCAGGGCCACCGGTGGACAAGATGGCTGTCACAGCAGGGCAGCCAGTCCCAGTGAAATAAACACGACCACAGAGGGGCAGGGTCAGAGGACCCTGTGTGACCTTGGCTGAGTCACTCCAAGCCCCTGAGCCTCAGTTTTCCCCTCTGCAGAATGGGTTTGGGGATGGATGTCCTTCTGTAGCACCCACATCACACTTACCCACATACTAAAGTGCGGTGTCCATGGATGTGTTTTCCCCACTAGAGTGTAGGCCCCAGAGGGGCAGGGAGCTCCTGCTCTATCCTAGTGCTAAGCACCCTGTCTGGCCCATACGGAGTTTAGGGATGTCTGTTCACCTGAGCTGAAATGATACAGGGTAGACAGCTGGCTGCCTGCTGTACACGGTTATTAGTTTCCAGGCTGAGTGATGCTGACGTAGAACCCAAGAAACCCTGGACAACCTGGACTTTGTACAGGGAGGGCAAGAGAGGCAGAAGAAGCCCCGAGTACTGATCAATGGAGTAAGGGCTGTAAAGGATTTAGGGGCAGGTCTGTCCATTAAGTAATGTGGTCCTCCGGGCGAAAGATTCTGCACCCAGTCCCTTCCACGCCCAGCGCTGATTCCACCGCCCTTCCCCTCTCCCGTGGCTCCTGCCCTGATCTCTCGCTGCCCCCATTCCGGGGGTGCCGTTTGCATTTGGGGAGCAGAGCCCTGGCTCTGAAGCTTGAGGGGTGGGAGGAATGGTGGGGCTGGGCCGGGCAGTGGGCTGTCCGGTTGCTGGGGAGACCCCGAAGGAGGCGGCTTGGGGGCAGGTGTGCATGCTTTGGGGCTTGGATCGGGCTGGGGTGATGGGTGCCCACCCCAGGCCAGACAAACACAAGCTGGTCCTCTCCCTTCGCCTCACCTGAGTCCTGCCTGAATCGTAGGTGGGATAAGAGAGTGGCTGGAAAGAGATGGCCTAATAAAGCAGGGGAAACAGACTTCTAAGAAACACAAGATTTCTGATTTAACAAAAACCCTAATTCTTTCAGGGAAGAGGGTGGTGCATGGGTAAAGTATGGAAAGAGAAAGGAGGAAAGGACGGAGTGGAGCCTGGGGAGGGTTGTCTTAGGGACGATGCAGAACACACAGAGTGGGAATCTGGACCATTCCTCTAGGTCACTGCAGCGGAGCTCACAAAGCCCTGGGGGGAGTCGGCGGGTCAACAGGGCGTAGGAGCCACTCCTGGCCTTTGGATTCCTGGAGACAGCAGGGGGCCCAGGGGACAGGCTGGCCGGTGCTCCCAGGTGGGCATGGGCCTGGGTCCTGCTGTGGCCACTGTGAGGCCCAGGGCACCCCCAGGGGCACAGATGAGCTGCAGTGCAGCCACCCCTAGGGCATGCACCTGTATTTTATGAGCTGGGGAGGCAGCAGAAGCCCAGGGAGCCCTGGTCAGTGGCGGCAGCGGTGGGGGGTGGGGGGACTTAGGCCACCGAGCGCCAGCATGTTTGTCCTGCATTGTGAACCTTTAACAGATCTTTCACATTCACTCCAAAAGAAACCCTTTGAGGTTATCAGTGGACACTTTCCTCCCTTCCCTTCCTTGACATTTCTTCTGCAAACTCTCTTTCCCCGTCTTCTTTCTGGGACACCGTCCTCCTCTGTCCTTTTCCCAGCCCCTTGAATGTTGGTGTCCCTAGGATCTATCCTCGGCCCCCATCTCTCCAGGACACCCCTCCTGGGGGCAGCTTCATCAATCCCAGAGCCTGCAATCTGTGTCTTCCGCCTACACCTGGGCTCTGACCCTCAGTCCCATGGAGCCAACTGCCTACTGGACCCTGAACCCAGAGACCCACAGGCCCTCAGGTGTGGTGTGTCCAAACAGCCTGACCTCCGTTGCCACCAAGTCTGCTCTGTCCTCTCTCCCCCACATCTCAGTGCACCTCCGACATGCCCTAGTTATCCACTGAAGATCTCGGGGTCATCCTGGCCTCAGCCCTCCCCCCCCAACACACACAACTATCTGTAAGTCACGAGTCCTTCTCAGCTTGACTCCTACATGTGTCTTTAATCTGCCCCCATCTTCACACCATACTTAGGATTGCATCATCCTCTGCTTAGATGAACGGTTCTCACTCGGGGGAGACTTTGCCCCCGTGGGAATAGTTGGCGACGTCTGGGGACATTTTTGCTCGTCATGACTGCGTGGTTGCTGCTGGCATCCAGCAGGTGGAGGCCAGGATGTGGCTGAGCATCTTACAACGCACAGGACAAGCCTCCACCCCCCCAAGTGTTTACAGTCCCAAATGTGGATGGTGCAGAGCTGACAAAACCCTCGCTAAGATGATGCCAAGTTTTCCTAACTGGTCTCTCTGACCTCAGGCTCCCCCTTTAAACCACTCTTTCATTGCTTCCTGAGAGAATTCTTAACCACAAACAAATTCACCTGCATTTCTCCACTTCCCAACTTCTTAGCATACAGTCCTCCCTCTGTATCCACGGGGGATTGTTTCAGGAGCCCCCATGGATACCCAAATCCCCAGACGCTCCAGTCCCTTATACAAAATGCCCTAGTATTTGCATATAGCATACGCACATCCTCCCGTATACTTTTAAATCATCTCTAGATTACTTACAATACCTAGTATGATGTAAACACTGTGCAAATAGTTACTGGTGTCTGGCAAATTCCAATTTTGCTTTTGGAACTTTCTGGAATTTGTTTTTATCAAATATTATCGATCCCCGGTTGATTGAATGGTGGTTGGTTGGATCTGAGGATGCGGAACCCGTGGATACAGAGGGCGACTGTAGTTTGCAAACTCTCTGTGATATGGCCCCTGCCTACCACCCCTCCAGCCCCGTGTTCCGGCTCTCCCCTCATTCTCTGCTCCAGCCAGATGGGGAGAACTTGCAGCTCGCTGGGGAAATCACACTCTTTCATGACCCTGTCCCACCAGGGCTCACGCACCAGGTTCACTGTCTGCGTCTGGCCAGTGTTTACTTAATCCTTCAAGCTTCAGCCGAGTGTCCCCTGCACCACGGCTTGTGTGCATTCTTATGTGTACCTCTCACATTCCTGCAGTCTCCTTGAGAGGTGGTTTGATTGGTCGTTGCAGACCAGCGCCCTGAACCGTGCCTGGTGAATGAGTGGGTGAAGCCACCCCTTGTGGCTGGAAGGACCGGGCCTGGCACTCAGGCCTTGGGACGCCCAAGCTCTGCACTGCTCACCAGACCCGATGTCCCCAAGGAGACCCAAGTAGGTTCCGAGCCACCTGACCCCTCCCGCTCCCAGTTAGGGAAGAGCAAGGAGCTAAGCAGCGGCTGGTGCTGCCGCCCAAGTGCTTCCATTTATTCACAAGCTGAAAGACAAAAGCCTGGCCCCCAGCATACGCCAGATCAAAAGCAAAGAACAAAAGGGACCAGGAAGGCAAGATGCTGGAAACAGTGGCCTCTTTGATGCAGGTAGCTCTTTGAGGACGCAACTGAGGGCTGAGCCTCCAGCAGGGAGGAGAGGGAGAAGTGGCTTCCGGAAGGTGAATAAAGTCATGAAGGGAGGGTCCCACTAGTGGCTCTCGGTGGGTTTCTGGGGCGCCAGGAGTGGGGATCTCGTTAATGTCACCTCCTCGCCGCCCTGCCTCGGGGCCTCATCAATGTGTCCCTTAGGACACTCAGGGTTCCTGCAGGAATGGCAATCGAAGCCAGAGATTTGGGATGGAGGATTTAAGTAATGGCTAGAATAATACAGTAGTTAATATGAAGCTATTATTAATAATAAAATGAATTCATAGTTTATAATAATGTAACAACTTGGTAAATTCTATATTGAGTCCGGGGTTGCAGGAATACCCCAATCCTGTCCACTCCTCATGAAGCCACCCTGAGAAAATATAAGCACAGAAAGGGAAGCAATGCTTTGTTGTTAGCTGGGCTTGGGGTCAAAACTCTTGCTCTCTGGTCAGCCGGATAAGACTATGCTTCCTACTAGGTAAGGTAGGCTTTAACAGCTTCGTGACGAGGGCCAGTCCAATCCATCACCAGCCCCAGGAAGGCTGGAGCAGAGACGGAGAGGCAATGAAGACTGAGCATTTCCCTCCAATTCCCGATCTGGAGTTGGCCTGGGAAGCCTGGCCCAGAACCAGGACACCGTCTCTGGCTCAGCTGCCATCTCGGAGAAGAGAGGAGACGCTTCTAGGAAGGTGACCTTTTGAGGCTGGGATGCTGCCCATCAGAAGACTTTGCCTAAGAAGAATCCTAAGGAGAGATTTGGAATCTGATCCCAGAGGGCCATAGACAAGAAAGGCCCAGTGGGAGCCCTTTCTCTCACCAGAAAACCAAGCAAACCGGAAGTTAGCAAGAGGCTGAACCCTAAGGGGAAAACAGTGCTTCATTTTGGACCCTGAATAGCTTGCCTACCCACTGGATTCTCAGATAGTTTTGGTGAAGTCCAATGTTAGAGGAGGGAGATTGGCCCTTGTTGTGAATACTGAAGAAATGAATACTGGGCACTGAGGCATCTTGAGATGTTTGGAGTATTTCACCTCTGATAAGAGTACAACCTTCCAATTCAGCCAGGGAATTTCTAGCCCCTTTGTTGAAAAGTCAGTGAAAGTTCTCTAGAGTCTCCCTTTCTGGTTTTGGGGCCGCTGAAATTTTCAGAAACTTTCAAGTAAGGTGGGGAAGTATTTTTAGAGATGGTAAGGACTCAGGGGCCAGACACACAGTAGGAGCTCAGCTGGTGTCTTGGACCAGGAGGAGGACCACAGTCACGGCCAAGGCGCCCCACCCAAGCAGCCTTCTGTCCCTCGCACCGCAGGAAAGCTAGCTCAGGATACCTTCATCATCTTCCCAGCACTCCCTCTGTCCCCGGGAGGGACACAGTGTGCAGGGAAGATCAAACCGGTTGCATCTTCGGAAGGATCTAGACTCTTTTCTTCTCCCTCTGAGCTGTCATTTGCTGTAAACATGATCATTGATATGCAGCCATTATACTTCCATAATCATTAATATTCTTAAAAGGCTCTTGGGAACACATTTATACAAGGCTACATGATCTGTTCCTACATTTGCTTTCAATTTAAATAATGGTTTTAGCCAGGGTTTTGATGTGCTGTTTACTTTAATTATTTTTCTGCCCCTATCTGTGTCTTGACACAGTGTCATTTAATATTTTATGACTCTCCTTTAGCCCATTTTTTCCCTGATATGTGCGATTCTAAGGAGCTGCTGATGCAATCTTTTTTTAAAACTTGCACTTTTAACTTTTCTGATGCTCGTTGTAAACAAGATGTGGCATGTCTACGGATTCTCTTCCCCTGGTGATAATGGGAGGGAGTAAATAAACCAACAGACAGCTGCTTTGCCAAGCTGACAAAGGGATGCCAGGGTGTTCTGGCCCTACTGGGGGCTCAGAGTGACAGGCCAGCAACTTCAGACAAGGTAGGACGCAGGCAGCCCAGAAGAAATCAGAGTCTGCTTCTCAAAGTGCGGTCCGGCAGCTTGAGGGTCACCTGGGAGCCCCATCCCAGAACCACTGGGTCAGAATCTCCATCTTAACAAGATCCCCAGGTTATTTGTGTGCCCATTAAAGCTTGAGAAGCATTGTACTAAAGGAAATCAACCTGTGGGTGGGAAGAAAATAGACCTTTCTCTGCTTCTCTCTCAAAATTCCCAGGCTTTCATGAAAGAAAAAAAAGAAAAAAGCTCTACTTTCAGAATCTATGGTAGATTTTTCTTGGGCCATTTCTATAGTAGTTCAAATACTGTGTTTGTTATTTGGCTTGAGATTTCACCCTGCCCCCGCCATTTTTCCATTCATCCATTTGCTCATTTAAGAAACATTGATTGAGTATTGCTGTATCCTAGGAATTGCGGAAAGTAATAAATAAGACATGGAATGTCACCTGCTAGAGACGTGTTCACAGCTAAAGGAACACGGAGGGGGAGACTCATGGAGAAGTCAGAGAAGGTTTAATTGAAGAGATGATTGTTGAACTGATTCTAGAAGGATGAATAGGAGTTTGTCAGGTGGAACAGAAGGGGTGGTTGGGTGTTAATTGAGGCCGAGGGAATGATGGCTAAAAGACGTGGACATTAATGTTCAGGGAATGACATTGTCCTTTGGTCCAGCCCTGTTTCTGTCTCTGGTCAAGGGCAGGGCTGACCGGCATGGCCTGGACCAATCGCAGCATCTGTAGTGCAGAGGCTCAAAGGGGATGTTTCCCATCCTAAGGAAGAAAGGGTTTTCCTGTCGAGACCGTGGTTGGTCGCTGCTGGAGAGAGGAACAAGCACTGGGACTCAGAGCTGGGGGACACATCAACTCATTTCTACCGATCCCTAGTGATGGCCTTTGACGATACCCTTGACCTCTCTGTAAATCTGTAAAATAAGTTCCTGGGAAGGCTAGGTGAGACGAAATACATGAAAGAGAACAGCACTTTGCAGGCATGCCAAAATATGACTGGATCTGAGCGTGAATCAGAGGCCGATGAGTAGAGCAGCGAGGTGAGTAATAGCAAAGGAAACCAGCAAAGCCAGGCGAGCACTGTGGGGACCCTGGAGCAGCAGAGACTGAAGGATGGTCAACCAGGAAGAGAGAAAGGAGAGTTTCCATCAGCCCCATTTCCAGCCTCCTCCGTCCACTCTTTGTTGACACAATATAGAAACCAGGCCTGGAACCCGGAGACTGCTCAATACTTCCACTGAAGAGTAAAACCTCTCGTGGGGCAGGCCAGACCGGGGGTGTGAGCTCCGTAACGCGCACTGGGGAATTGGGGCTTACTGGAAAAGGTGGTTTTGAAGGTAACTGACGGCTGTCAGAGAAGAGGAAATCGAAACCTGTAACTCTGGTTTAAGGATAGATATTATTTCCGTTTCTCTTTCTGTATGAACTGAAGTAAATTGCCCTTTGGGTAGAGCCAAGCCAAAGAGGAGACAAGAAGTCACTGGGAGTGAACAAATCCAGCTAAAAACTACTTTTCATCCCTTCCCGTCTCCTGTACGCCATTTCTCCTGGGTAACAGAGGAATGGATAATCTTAAGTTAATGGCAAAATAAGAGGGATCGTTCCCGATACTGACGATACAAAATAAATACCTCGATGTTTCCATTTCCAAAGGCATTGGACTTTGACAGGGGTCTGGCTCTGCCCATAGCTATCACTGCGTTTATTAGTTCTCACTGCTGTTTACATCCCTGATGTAGCCTGAGAGTTTCCACAGCTAATGTAGTGCAAGGACATAGCAATATTGAATACATGTATTAATTTCTTTCTTTGCATAGGTATTGAAGCTGGCTGGACAGCTTTGTGTGAATTTGTATGAATTGGGTCACACGAGGGACTGTCCAGAGAAAGCAGATGATCTGGCTTACTTTCAGTTATAATCATACAAAAACAGAAAAATGTTTTGGGGCTATATACTATGTGCCAGATGTTTTATATACATTTTCTCATTGAATTCTTCAATCCACCCTATGAAATAGGTACTATCATCTCCATTTTGTAGATAAGCAAACTGAGGCTCAGAGAAGCAAAGTAATTTGACCCGTTATAAAAAGCTGAAATGTAAATGCCAGGGCTGTGATTTGAATAGAGGTCCACCTCGAGTCAACCAACCCCATCCAAGCTCTTTGTGTGTTCATACACCTTCTAAGCAGAGAACTTGGACGTTGGAAGGATGCTCGGCGATCAAGTAGGCCATTGGTTCTGAACTGGGGGTAATTTTGTTCTCCAGAGAATGTCTGACGATGTCTGAAGGTATTCTGGGTTGTCACAACTAGATGGAGGGGTGGGGTGCGTGCTCCTGGCATCTAGCGGGCAGGGGCCAGAGGTGCTGCTACACATCCTTCAATGCACAGGACAGTCCCTGCAACAATGGGTCATCCTACCTGACAGGTCAATAGTGCTGAGGTTGAGAAACCCTTGTGTAGACCAGCCTCCAGATTTTACGATGAGAAAACTGAGGTGGGGGTAGGGTTAAAGGTCACAGGGAGACAGGCGGATGGGGGTCACCATACATGTCCCTGTGGTACCCGGGATAAAGAACTCAGAGGGTGTGCCCTACTCTGGCTGTCAGGGAGCGTGGGAGGGAAAGGCTCTCTCTAGTTATTCAGGGAGACAGCAATTTGTTACATCAGAAAACATTATCTCCAGGAGCACTGCCCTTGTTCAGATTTCAGAAAAGAAAAAAAGGCTAGAGTTTTCTTAAATAGTAAGTTTCCCACTTTGCTTCATTTGGCAATTTTCGGATGCAGATTTGGCAGAATCTGGGTGAGAGTGTACAGAGTAGAGATGCACTCGCCAAGGGGAGAATGAGTGCGTCCTCCTGATTGGGGGGCTGACTTCGGGGACAATGGTGGCTGTCAGTGCATCGGGCTGGGGTCCAGGAACATGGGAGGGAAGCAGGAAACGTTCAGGGCAGAGGGTGTGCTGGTGGCTTCAGCTCCAGAGCACCGAGGGCAGTGGCCACAGAGGCAGGGAGAAGGCAGAGTGGGTGTGAGCTCACCCTTCTGCTCTCCCACCACTCAAGCAGCCCCCATCGTCCTGGGGTCTAGGGGAGGGGCAGCATGTTGTGGGGGGAGGAGAACCGGGGCTTCTGGGTCTTATGTGGATCCCGGTAAAGGACCTGGGCAAGGGCTCAACATCTTGAAGTCTCGGTTTCCCTACCATACAACGATGGCAATGATCCCAGTGGTGGACAGAATGAGATCACTTATGTGAACACTTAGCAAGGTGACGACCCATCAATGTGTGTTAGCTTCTTCCCCATCTTGGCATCCTCCAGTGTATGAGGGCATCTGGGGACATGGTGAGCTAGAGGAGGCTTGTGTATGCACAAGGTTGGTCAGGGCAGGACATTTTAAATGCACAAGTATACCTAAGGCTTCCCATGTGCTAGTTACAAAGTATGCAAGGCCCACAGCTAAGCCAAGGAACAAAACACGACGTGTCTTTGATTACAAGGTGAGAATCCCCCAACAGCACCATTGGCCGTCCCACCTACCCCACCTCCTCTTGTCCTCTGCCTCCTTTTGGTCCTTCCTGGCAGAGGGCTCCCCCTCGCCACTGTTCCAGACATGGGCCACAGGGGCAAGTGGGCTTCCTAGAGGCACCCAGCCAGACCCTGTCTGGTGTGCCCTGCCTGTGCCTCCCCTGGAGTCCTCAGAGACACACGAGTGGGATGCATGTTCACATGAATGGGATGCGGCCACACGAGTGGGATGTATGTTCATGCAGGCTAATGGAGCCTTTTAGTAACCAGGCTGAGGTTCCTGTTTTTTTTTCTGGAAGCACAACATTGTGGTTCAATATTTGCTGGGTGGTAATTAATAGCACTTAATCTGTAAATCTTGAGCTTGTTTCTCATTTGTTAAGAAATGGAGTCACTGTAGCCACCCCTTGTTGGCTCTCTCCATCCTTTTCCCTTCCCCGAAATGGCCTTTCCTATTTTAGCCCTAGCAGGTCTTAAGAACAGAAGGCCAAAATCAAACAAAACAACATTAAAAAACAACAACAAAAAAACCCCACGACAACCCAGAAAGAGGTTTACTGCTTCATGAGTCAGGTAGTTACCTGAAAAAAAAGTTTACGGAAGAAGAAATGTATACGCTATCAAACGTAAGGTAGATAGCTAGTGGGAAGCAGCCGCATAGCACAGGGAGATCAGCTCGGTGCTTTGTGACTGCCTGGAGTGGTGGGATCGGGAGGGTGGGAGGGAGGGAGACGCAAGAGGGAAGAGATATGGGAACATATGTATATGTATAACTGATTCACTTTGTTATAAAGCAGAAACTAACACACCATTGTAAAGCAATTATACTCCAATAAAGAAAAGAAAAAAAAAAAAAAAGAAATGAACTCCACCCCCAGCTCCCCAGGACCTGGAGTCAGACAAGAAACTCCTTAAAGACAGAGCGACATCTGTTTCCTTATTCTTCCAGACAATGTCTAGGAAACAAAGCACTCAGAGATAAAGCTATCATTTACTGAGAGCCTACTGTGTTCCAGGTGCTTAAATATATGTTTCATTTAATTCTTATAACACCTCAGCGATCTTAAAAGGCAGGTACGTGTTATCTCCAACGTTCAAACGAAGAAACTGTGTTTCCGAAAGACCAAGTAACTTGCTCACAGCCACACAGCTAGAAAGCGCCAGAATGGAAACTCCAATCCAGGCTGATCTGACTCCGAAGCTGAACTCTCCCCACTGCTCCACGTTAGTGTCTAAACTGTGGATTCACTGATGCAAATTGCCTGACTTCCACAGATAACTATCTGACTCCGAAGCTGAACTCTCCCCACTGCTCCACGTTAGTGTCTAAACTGTGGATTCACTGATGCAAATTGCCTGACTTCCACAGATAACTTGCCCACAGAGCATGGGATGACACTCATAATAGTGTTCATGTGATCTCATCCCGGCCTGGCTACGGGGTTCTCCATAAATCACTTAATCTTCATCAGCGTAACAGCCTTGTGCCGTAGGCTGAGCCGGCGTTACTGAATTACTCTCATTGACAGGAGAAGAAACGGAGGAATCTGGGTAAAGTTGAGCAGCCCCTGAGTAGCATTTGGCCCCTTGGTCGCGGGCCAAGTGTCAGGTAGCACCACGAACCATGAACCCTGCCTGGGTCTTATACCACCTAATGCACTCTTCCCGAGGGTTTCTTGCCTGGCTCAGCCACTCGGTTTGGTAACGTACGAAGTCTGTATTTCAGGCCGAAGGAGGCGCAAACAACAGTCAAGGCGTGTGTGGGGCTTGGTGGATGGGACGGCCCTTGGGGAATACTCCCGCCAGCTATGTGGATGGTGGCAAACACGTCCAGGAGAAAGGCACCAACCCCCGCCAATCAGGCAGCAGGGATCAGGTTTCAAAAACCTCAGGGAATTTAGGGCTGGCAAATAAAATGTGCTCCAGTTTGCCAGAGCACAGGGGATTGGACAGGAAAGCACTTAGAATTTTGACACTGCACTTTGATCAGTTTGACGGGTTTAATATTATAGAAATATGTCATTGTTTCAGCAGAGACGAGGAAATCTAATCATCCATCCAGCTGAACTCTAAATTTGTCATGATTCACTGGAGGGCTGGGGGCAGAGAGAGAGAGAGAAAGAGAGAAAGAAAAAGCTGATTTAAAATCCAGCTTAACCTGAGGTAATTTGGCCCATTAGTTCAAATGGTGTTTCTTCCCCCCTTCCTTCTTTTTTATTTAAGTCATCGCTCTGTTTTCAAGATATTATTTTTAAAAGGTGGCATCTAATTATGTTTTCTCTCCACATTCATTTTGAGCAGGTAATGAAAGCTACAGTGGGGAGTTCTACTGTGATTAATGGAAGAAACTGCAGATGGAGCTGAGTTGAAGCAATGGTGTAAAATATGGTTTTATAAATAGGATTGAAGGAAACGAAACTGCTCTATTGCTAAATTCAGTGGAGATGGTATTTGTTCTACTTTTTGGTGCCACAGTTGTCTGGAAGTTAGAAAAGTCCGTCTGGATATTCCAGACAGACTTCAGCAGTCACAAATGTGCCCTGACTTGGGAGTCACGTGAAAGCCCCTCGCTCACAGATCTCTCTCCTACCCGGAAGCATGTTGCTTATATTTGCAACTTATCCCTATGGGTAAGACACTGCTTTGTCCCAGCATCTTCACTTATCTTGGGAAAGAAGACTAATAAAACAATAATCCCATAGCTCGATTGAGACTGAAAGATGGTAGGGTCCGGGAGAGGGGCGCTTGGTGCTTTGATGGAGAGGTGAGGAGGGGCGGAGGCACAAAAATGGACTGAAAGACAAAGTTAGACAAATTCGCTGGGCTCAGGTATATCCTTTCCTTGTTGGGAGCAGAGAAGGTAACCCTTGCCAGATTTGCATCAAAATGAGGTCATGCTGCTTGGAGAAAGCCAGACTCATTGAGCAGGAGATGTACATTGTCCCAGGGGGGTCCTCCATGGTATAACAAGGGAAAAGACTCTCGGAAATATCATCAAACAGTGCTGACTTTGGGGCTGTGTGAGAACAGGGAAAGTGACAGACCAGGGAGAAGCTATCATCACGAGGGTCTCGTTTCTGCGGGCACTGAACGGAAAACCATCCTGGGCATTACGTAACACAGGCCAACTCTCTGGTCTCAACGGTAGGAAGAGGCAATTCAGGGGAAAGACAAGGTGTCCTTTCCAAAGCACAGGCCTCTTCTCTCTTCTCCCCCCATCTCCATTTTCACCAGTGCTTTGGAGCACAGATCCAAGTTCTAATGCAGATTCCCATAATGCTACTCACTCAACACCTACATAGACAGAAGGGTGCTAATATGCAAGTCATTTTACTGATGCAGCTGTGTTTGTTCATCAGGGGCTCTGCTAGCTTCTGTAACGCAGACACAGTGACTCTTCAGGGGCTCTGTAACCCCACCAGATACTGAGCTCCAAGCTTCAGCCTCCCCATCAGAGTGTGCTGGGGTGATAAGTGATGGTTTCTTACATCCAACCAGAGTTCAACAAGTGCATCAAGATTCTTCAAAGAAAATGCCTGAGAGTCCACAATATGGGCCATATGATAAATGGGAATTTTTAGCACATACAAGAGTGCAGGAGGCAGGTAGGAAAATACGAGTTGAAAAGAGATACTTCGGTACAAATCGTAGAACCTTGTAGGTAGCGAGGAGAGATCCCTGTAGATCATCGAGGCTAGTGGTTCTCATATCTGGGCGCACATCAGAATTACTTGCGGAACGTGTGACAAATTCCAACTCTGGGGCTTCGCTCCTGGAGACTATAATTCAGTAGATCAGGGCGAGAAGCCCAGACTCTGGTCCTCAGGCAATTCTAATGCTGCCTACATCAGGGAACCACAGAGGTCTTGTGTGGGACCCAAATGAAGAAACTGAAACCTAGGAAAATTGGGTAACTCACCCAATGCCATAAGGCTAGTTAAGAGGCAGACAATTAGACTACCGTTCCCTAGCTCTTTCCATTACTCCTAACTGCCACCAATTAGCATTTCCCTCCCAGAGAACTTCTCTTGGGCTGAGGTTATGGGGGGTTGAATGGAGGACACTTGGTCTAAGGAGGAAGCACTATTTGGAACACATGGGAAACTCTATTTACACCAAGCTTTAAAATGAACTTCCCATTTTCCAGCCTCAGCTTCCAGAATGCAACCTTAATCTAGTTCATTTGCATAAGCTTTAAAATAAGCCTTTAGAACAAATGTAGATGGATCTTCAAATAACAATATTATGATGGGTTCAGTGTAAATGATTCAGAAACATATGGATGGCATTTCTCGAGGATTTCCCAGAGAGTCGTGCTGTCTGTCTGTATGCAGGGGAGCGTTATTATCAAGGCAAGACCGGGGGTTGGGAGGAGGGTGGTGTTCATGGAAGGACAATGTATCCTAGCCTCTCATTGCTTCTGATTTATTTTCATGCCTCAGTGGGCTGGACTGATAACACAGAATGGCCAACATGAAGCAGAACTGAGTCTGTTCATCACACTGAACTTGGATCATAGGAGGAGCTCACACCGCAGGCCGTGGAACACAGACCACAGATGTCAGAACTGGAGGGAACCAGAGATTTCCCATTAAACTCTCCTCACAATAGGGATGAGGAAACTGAGGATCAGAGAGGGCAAGTGACTTGTCAAGATCACACAGCCAGTATGTGGCTGAATTGGGACATCAGTCCAGGTAGGTCTAACTCCAAATCCTATTTTCTTTTGAATACATCACCCCAGCTGCTAAGAAATTAGCAGACAGTGGCTTTTAAAACCAGATAGGCCAAACACAGCTTCAGAGAGAGGTTATGCAGCCCGATCTTTATTGATCAACAGCTTTGTCGCGTCACTGACACACTGGTAGCGGGGCAACGTGGCTCCTCTCTGAAGAGGCAAGGAGGAGATTCTGAAGATGATGGATCTGCATTGAGCAGAACCCAAGAACAAGGCACTTCCAGGTCAAAGACTTGGTTTGCTGCGGTTTGGAGTTTCTAGGTCAGCTGCTCAGAGGCTGTCCGCTGCTCAGCTTCTCTGAGATGAGGCCTTAGTAAGCACCTCCTCAGAGGGAAGAGTCAGGAAATCCAATTTAAGATCCCCTTAGACAGGACAGATGGAGATACGGGCTTGCTTTCTGCCCAGTGTTAGTATCTTATCTTCCAGCCAGGCGGACACTAAGAGGGGCTGACTATAAAGGCTCCAGCCAGAAGAAATGGCTTGGGGGTGGGAGGGAGGCTGCTAACCTTGGGCCAGTCGATTAACTACTGTGGGCCTCAGTGTCTTTTGCTGGACTAGTGTCGTAATGTCAGTCTGTGGACAGGGGAGGGCTGGCTGGCTGTGTACGAATCACCTGGATTTTTGTCAACACAGAGACTCTCAGGCCCCAGTTTCAGCTGTTCTCATTCAGAAGTTTTGTGGGGGTGCCCGGCAACAATCCCATTCATTCAGTCACAGGTGTTCCCTGCACATGCAGGAGACGTTCTGGACTCTGTGTGAGGTACTGGGATATAACTGTGAATGCATACTGCACAAGAAGCACTGTACAAGGCAATTGAGGTACATGATTGTTTAAAGAGGAATTCTTGCCTGATGAGTGGCAGTGTAGTATTACATACATGGGATTAGGTCAAAATTGGGTTTGAACCTTTGCTTTGCCACTTACTGGCGGTATGACCTTGTTTATGCAACTCACCTAACCTCTTTGATCTTATCTGTACTATGGGGATATGATGATGGTGCCCACTTCATTAAAGGGTTGTGATGAATACAAGAGAGACTCTGGCTGGCCACTTAGCACAGTTCCTGGAGCAGAGCCAAGGTTTACCAACGGCAGGTACACACAGGGATTCCTAGGGGTTCTCAGCCATCTGCGTGGCATGCATATGAGTGTGTCAGACACACACAGGCAGGCATGGGCACTGAGGATGTATCTCGGAATAAATTCAGTGATGGGAGAAACTACTTCTGCACCTCCTCTTGGCTTCATCAGGGAAGGCCTCATGGAGAGGTGACATTTGATTAGTGCCTTATTTCTGAATAACAAGTAGAAATGGAGAGGGGCATGGGGCCCAGGAAGGCAAAAGTTGTGTTTGGAGAAGTGGTGAACAAGTCATTTGTGGAGATGAACCTGGAAAGCTGGCCTATGGGGGGAGGGCAAGCGTGCTACATGAAGGAGGTTGGACTGTCTTTAGTCAAGGGACCACAGTTGGCATCAGTTTCTCTATTGAAACATATAACCCGATTTCTTTTATGTTTTATTAGTCTTTTATTTCATAAAGTTTAACAATGATTTTGCTATCAAGGAATGCACACGTAAAGTGATTCCATCTGATTTTAAGACAGTCTTGTAATAAGTAAGTGGATGACTTGCTTTTTACAAGTCTTCTAAACTTGTTTTTGAAGTGGTGTAACCTGAGTTTTTGAGTGAGGCAGACCCTCTGATAAATCTTTGTTGAATAAGTGACTAAGACGTTGAGCAGGGAGCAGCCTTTCTAAAAGTTCATCTTCAGAAGTGCAGAGCAGAGAGGACAGAAGGGAGGCTGGAGGCAGAGAGGCCAGGGCTGCTGTGACATCCACCTGGGGGAGCCAGGCTGCTGGACCAGAGACGGCCAGGAGAGGAGGGACAGGTGATGGAGGCAGAGCCATGTTTGGTGATGTTAGAGAGGAAGGACAGAAGAGGCAGAGACCTCAGTTTCCACAGTGTGTGTCTGAGAACAAATGGCGGCCAAGGGGGACACTCCATGGGGCAGAGGAAGAGGGTGCAGAGCCTGTCCTGACCCTCCGGACTATGTCCGGGCTCCCTGTCTATGTCCAGTGGTGATGGCAATGGCGTCTGGTAGACGGTAAGGACTCAATGAATGTTACTCTTATTACGGTTATTTACGGCGCTCAGGACAATGGCAACAATATTTCAGATCCGCTTTCCCTGTTACAGTGTAGGCTTCAGGAGCCAGATACTGTGTCTTTGCTGCACACCGTGACCCCAACACTTAAAA
The DNA here is from genome assembly GCF_003676395.1 of Aethalodelphis obliquidens. Lineage (NCBI taxonomy): Eukaryota > Metazoa > Chordata > Mammalia > Artiodactyla > Delphinidae > Aethalodelphis > Aethalodelphis obliquidens. The sequence continues at coordinate 6,956,964 of NW_020838026.1, read as the reverse complement.
TTCTGTCTGCCGCATAGTAGACACTAAATAAAGATTGAAACAATAATAGAACTGGTTCAGTAAGGAAAGCGATCGACTCTGTTCAAGACATTTTAGGTTTGAGGTGATGGGAGCCATCCTGGTGGAAATGTCTACTGGGTAGTTGAATATTCTTGGCTGGAGGCCCAGTTGAAAGAGGAGACCCTGGCCACCAGTGGGCACCCCTGCCATCCTGGCCACCTGCCTCTGGCCACCTCCTTGAGAGGTTCTCAGGGAACCTCCCCCAACATCAGCCTCCTATGTTCCAAGTCCAGTATCCTGGTTCCTCCACCACAGACTCTTTGAATTTGAGCTGTGGTGATATCTCTGTGGTACAGCGCAGCCTCTGTTGCCTAAAGAAAATGACTCTGAAATTGCAGGCTTCCAACTGAAGCGTTGAGATACGCCCTACAGCAATTCAAAAGAAAAAAAAAAAAAGAGAGCGAGAGAGAGAGAAGCCTAAACAATTTCCTAATTCGTTAAAAACAGCATTTGGTTCACATTTCAACATCTGAAAAAAAACACAAAATAGAATTTTACAGTGTGGTCATGTGAGCTGAGGCCAGTGAGATAAGACCAAGATAGGAAAAAAGGAAAAGAAAAAAGGAAAGACAGCAAAACCAAACAAACTCCCCAGGCTGTGTTACAGTAAATACTTGGTATACTCGGTATGGCCATTTCCAGTGGTTCTTTGTGTTTCCCCCAAATTCCCAAACACATGCATGAAAAGAAGCCCATAGGACTAAAGCCAGAGATGAGGGAGAGAAGAAAAAATGTATCCAGGGGGTCTCAGGTGGTCTAACCACTGAGCTTCCCAGCCATCTGTGTGGCATGCATATGGGAGGACCACGTGAGAGCTTGGCCTGCAGTGGCCTTCTGGATTCTTCTGGCCACCTCATTGCTTGACACATTCTGGGTTCTCATGGCCTCACCACTCACCCTCACAATGCCAGGGCTGCTTGGACTTGCAAGGAAAGAACCAGATGAAAATGGCAGAGGCCAGGCTTGGTGTCTGGGGCTTATCTTTGTAGCAGCCCAGGCTTACTCGTGAAAGGGACAACATTCCTTGTCACCGCCGCGAGCCTCTGCTTGGCCTCTTTGCAGCAGCTGAAGAGTTCTCTTCTCTCTTCTCTCCCAGTCACTAGTTTCTTTTGCTTTCCCTCCTCCCACTCTAACCACCCTTTGTTAGGTTTCTCTGTAGTCCTGCCCTCTTCCACCCACCCTGCAAATGTTGATGGTCCCTGAGATCAGGTCTTTGGAACTTTTCTCGATTTTGTCTAATTCTCTATTCTCTTACACGTATTCCGTGATATTTTAAAGAAATTCATGTGTGCCAGACGCTGTGCTGGGCACTTGGGCATACGGACATTGCTCTTAATCAGCCTGTGGTTTAGTAGACGAGCAGATACATAAAGCAGATAGGTACAACATGGTGGGATATGTGTTGTACAGGTGTTAAGGATATGTGGCAGAGAAAGTGATGAACTCTGCCTCATGCAGGATCAACTTTATGCAGGATGTAGCCATCAATCAAGGCTCCCAAATTCCTATCTCTGCCCATGTTCTGCCTCCTGTCTTCCGAGTTCCACACTGGAGTTTCAGATGACTGGACAGACATCTCCACTGGCATATCCTGCAGATACATCAAAAACTCAAGATTTTCAAAGCTAAAGCTCCAACCTCCACGCATCACCATCACCAGCTACCCAGACACCCAAGCTGGAGACCTCAGCGTGATCTTGGAAATCTCTCTTTCTGCCTCATCCAACCACATCCTGATGACAATATCTCTGCAAAAGTTCTCTACGAAAGAAGGCCTGCCATGGAGAAAAGGGAACCCTCTTGCACTGTTGGTGGGAATGTAAATTGATACAGCCACTGTGGAGAACAGTATGGAGGTTCCTTAAAAAACTAACAATAAAATTATCATATGACCTAGCAATCCCACTACTGGGCATATGCCCAGAGAAAACCATAATTCAAAAAGACACATGCACCCCAGTGTTCACTGCAGCACTATTTACAATAGCCAGGTCATGGAAGCAACCTAAATGCCCATCGACAGAGGAATGGATAAAGAAGATGTGGTACATATATACAATGGAATATTAGTCAGCCATAAAAAGGAACAAAATTGGGTCATTTGTAGAGCTATGGATGGATCTAGAGACTGTCATACAGAGTGAAATAAGTCAGAAAGAGAAAAACAAATATTGCATATTAACGCATATATGTGGAATCTAGAAAAATGGTACAGATGAACCGGTTTGCAAGGCAGAAATAGAGACACAGATGTAGAGATAAAACGTATGGACACCAAGCGGGGGAAGCGGGGGTGGTGGTGATGGGATGAACTGAGAGATTGGGATTGACATATATACACTAATATGTATAAAATAGATAACTAATAAGAACCTGCTGTATAAAAAATAAATAAAATTTAAAAAAAAAAAAAGGCCTGCCTCTTTCTACATTGTCATGATCACTGCCCAAATCCAGGCCCTTGCTATCTCTCTCCTGGAGTACTGCAGATATCAGATAGCTCAATCACTTCTCAACTTGTTGGTCTCAAACACCATTGTACTTATGAATCGCATGGGGAGATTTTTACGAGCATACATTCTCCAGCCCCTGGCCTAGAACAACTGGTTAGGTAGGTCTGGGGGAAGGGCCTCCAGTGGCTCCAAGGTGAGTGGTTTATGGACCACACTCTGTATAAGTGGTGCCTTTCTGCTTTCAGTTTCCACTGTGCTCTAATAGGCCTTGCTGCCTCTAGAGTATATTCTGAAACAGACACGCTCATGTCCTGCCTTCAGTGATTCTGAACTTAAAAACATTTTTTTGACCGTTCCATGCAGCTTGTGGGATCTTAGTTCCCTGACCAGGGATCAAACCTGGGCCCGCGGTAGTGAAAGCACAGAGTCCTAACCCCTGGACCACCAGGGAATTCCTTGAACTTCTTAATGCGGTACTGAAGGACTTTCTTAAAATGAATGGAATTCTTTCAGCTGTGTAACTAACTTGTTTTTTTTCTCTATCCGGTAAGCAGGTTGGCCTTCATACTTTATAGCTCTGGTGCACTGGATTCTAAAATTTCAAGCCTTCTAGCCCTTCCTTCAGTTAACGTGACTCAATAGCATAGAGCTTGGGGTGTGGCTTCATCCCAGGCAAGCAGATCTCACATCCTTACTCTGTCCTGACTAGCTGTGACCCTCATCAAGTTACACAATTTTTCTAAACTTCAGAGGGTTGTTATAAGGATTAAATACAATAAGAGAAACAGAGCTCTTGGCCATGTAGCCAGTGTGTGATAAGACCTTAATACTGAAAGCTATGCCATCTCGTGCTTTCCCCACTAGGCACTCTATACCCCAGTTTTCCTGGACCATTTATTACTCCTTGATTAACTCATGCAATCTCATTGCCACTATCTGGATGGTCTTTCTCTAACTGGAAAACTCCTATTCACCCTTCAAAGGTTCATGTGTTACTTTTCTACAAAGCAGTGCTCTCGGCAGTTGCCACTGTGCGCATGGGGAAGGCTTTGTCTATCCCTCCATTGTGGTATTAAGGACCCGATGTGATTGGGAGTGCATCTTCCTTGAGCATGTTGAGACTGGAAACGATCTTATTTATTGTGGAATCTCCAAACCTAGCAAAGTGCCTGATACAGGGTAGGTACTCAGTACAAATTGAGTGAATAAATGAATGGGTGAGGAAACAACCCTGTGCAGGGAGGAGAGACAAGACCCCTACACCCCTTTCTATGTGTTGCAGAGCGGTTCTTTTCAGACAGTGCTTTCTGTGGCCCTTGCCCCCTAGAGACCCGTGGTCAGCTGAAGCCCACACCACAAGGGTGCTGCCCTCTTTCCTGCCCCTCTGGCCCTGGACGTGGCCTTCCCAGATGACCTTCCTCTAGGTCTGTCTCCAGCCTAGCACTGTGGCCCCTGTTAGGGGATGCTCCCTTAATAACCACCTCCCTCGTCATTGATTTATCTGCTCTTCGAACCTGGTGAGGTTGAGCTTTTAAGGTGAAAACAGCAATTTGCTGCAAAGCTGAATTATTTTACGCCATTCCAGTCCTGGTGACGCAAGGGAGACCCGGGGCCCTCTCATCCCGGGGCAAGATGCTGCCTCGGTACTTTTTGGCCTCCTGGACGTGCAGACAATCTCACCGTCCACTTCCTTTCACTCCCTTTCCCAACAAGCTGCCCGGGCTTCCGTGGCAGAAGTCAGTGTTAGCCCCAGGAAGCTGCGAAAGCAATAAAGGAACTAAACGCGTTCTAGGTCACCGCCTGATCAAGTCCCCACTTAAACAATAATCTTGCTGTTGCATCTGCAAAACCCCAGACTCGGGCCCCAGAAGGTTATTTCATCAATAATTCTTGAGCTTGCCTATGGCTAGAATTATTCCCAGCAGGCATTCAGGCCATCCTAAACAGGCTCTGTGGAGGAGAGGCCTGACTCCGGTCAAGCACTTAGGCTGGAGCCATTCATATTGTTGAAGGGCAGGGCGGGGCAGGCAGAGTGTGTGGTGGGGAGGCAAGAGGAGGAAGATTATTCTGGAAGGGGCAGGGCCAGGCAGGCTGAGGCCGGATAAGGCCCTCGGTGGAGTGCCTGCCCTCTGACAAGGGAAGCTGCTTCTCAGGTTAATAACCGTGGATTAAACCGGGACAGGTGTGCCACCCAAAGTTATGACAAAAAGTCTCACTGACAAACCCAGCGCTGGGGGTCTCTCTGGAATCTGCGGCCAATCTGCTCGTCCCCAGCTACTCTGCTGCTGAAAATGCTTCTTTGATTTACTCAGCGTATTTACCAAGCAATTTGCAAGAGTAAGTAATTACTCCTCAGTTCACTGAATCATAGGTGGAAGAACCACTTGGGTCATCTTGTTTGACCCCCATCTAGCCTTGTTGGGCCTCCTTGGACTCCGGCTCAATTTGCATTTAATCTCCTCCTGCCCCGGTCTCCAGACAGCAGTGGATCATGGCCACTTCCCCTGGAGAGCCCAGCCCTTTGCCCGATTACCCCTTTGAGCTCTGAACTTTTTACTACTGTGCCTTCCATCTCCCTCTGCACACTGAGGGCTAGTGCACCTTGTCCCCCTGGCTTTGGAGACACGATTGATTAATTCCCTTACTTCATTTATACTGTTTTTGTAGAGGTATTTATAGACCATGATTTGTGTCCCCTTGGAGTTGGATCCTTTCTCGGCTATAGAAATTTGGCGCCCTGGCCCTCTCCTGATGCAACTTATCTGCTAATCCCTAGAACATTGGCTGGTATTTGCATTTGGCTTGCATTGTCCACACCTTTGCTACATGCACTGACTAGCACTGCCCCATTCCTCTGTGCCCAACGAGGAGGGCTCGTCCTCCCTTCCTGCCGGTTTTCTCTGGGGGACTGAACACCAGAAAGGTCATGCAAGGGGAGAGGAGCTTAACAGATGGCTCATAATAATGTTACAAGAGCATCTCCAAAGGAAATAGGATCATTTTTCAAGTGACTTTTTTACCAAGGTACTCTTTCGATTCTGTCCCCTCACCAGAAAGCCCTTCTTTTCAAAAAACTGTCAACAATTATGTCTCAGGGAAGGAAATAAAAGTGAACTCCCAAATAGTCTTTAGAGAGGAAGGGAGACAAATGAAGGGATGGGGGTGAGAGAGGTGGAAATTGATGGCTGTGATGGTTTCTATGACTCCGCCCTTAATGAGTCCAGGCTGGCTGTGAGGCTGGGAAGGAATCCAGAATTAGATTCATCAACTATCCGGGACATAGAAGACCCTAGAGAACTTCATCTAATCTCATTTTTTTCCCACGAGGGAACTGAGTCAGGGCTGTGGAGTGGGACAGGTCATGCTATGACGTCCTGCATCATGGGTGCTAATGTCAGCTCATCTGTTCACCGGCCATCAGGGGTCCTTCCCAACTTGCCTGAACCTCAGTTTCCCCATCTGTAAAAGGAAGGGTGTGTTGTCTATCTACCTCGGGGCACTATGGATACTGAAAATAATGAAGGTAGTAAGCAGGTCCCTGGCACACAGTAGGCACAGAATAAATGTTAACTGCTGCTGAGGCACATAGCAGTGAAGTGACCTGCCCCAAACCACCTTGGCAACCCTGCACCTAGAACTCGGGTCCTTTAATCCCCAGTTCACTGCTTCTACTACAGTGCTTCCTCCTCAACACCCATCCCATTGAACATACACCTATTCCTTAGAGGTGCCATAAAAATGTTCTCAATTATGACACATTGGCTGTCAAAATACTCGGTGCTCAAACATGTAGGAGCTCCAAACCAGAGAGGAGCACTCCTCTCCTCTCCTCTTTGGAAACGAGGGCCCAGACTGGGGGTGGGAGGGAAGTTGGCTTAGGGATGTGGTTTCAACTTGCCGGTGAATGCAGAAGTGAGGCCTTACAGGGCTCCTGGGCTGGACCGTGCAAGAGGTTCCATGGAACATTTTATTAGGAAAGAACCAACTGGTATCGGCAGGCACTCTGAGGGGTGACGTACAAATGCTGTCTAATCTAAGCTCCCTCTCCCCATACCAGGAAATAGGCGTAATCTTTTTCATTTCATAGAGAGGAAAGCAGACTCTCAGACATATCACATGAATTGTACGAGGATCTGAACCCAGGTCCTTAGTGACTAATGCTCACCTGTCTCCATTTCCATAACTGTGCTAATAAAATGCATAGTGGCTATCATTCTAGAGATGGCTTACACTTACATGGCACCTACCTCTAAAAAGCAAACAACATTTAGAGATTTTTATAAATCCAATTAAGTTTGTTACCTTAATACGATCTTGTCTAGTTTCTCTATATGGATGTGTATACATGTGATTTGGACAGAGAAAGCAATTTGGATCCTTTAGATGAAATATATTTTATCTTAGATCTGTGCTTCAGAATTTACCAGAAAATTGATGAAACTTCCACTTCGTGTTGACAGTGTAGACAAACTATCTAAACACATTCTGTACAGTGAGAGGACTCAGCCTGGATGAGCTGAGGACTCAGCCTGGACTCAGCGTCTACTCAGCTCATTCAAACTAGTCCCCCTAAGTCTAAAAAGCCCCAGAAAGCAAACCGTCTTATTCAGAAAGGTGTCCAAGGACAACCCGCCTCAGTAAACCATGTCCTTGTCTAACAATTCTTCACAGCCAGAAAGTTCTTACACATAATCAGAATGTCTATTGCTTTCAGCGAACCACTTTCCTTCTGTTCTGTTTTTGCTAGCAGTGGAGAACAGCTGGGAAGGTTTCAATATCTCTGTTATAAACTTGAAAGCTGTTTTAAAAACACTGTTCAAGTTTCTCTTCTGCTGGCTAAACAAACTCAGTTCATTTAGTATTTGTCACAGAGAGAGATCATTTTCTACACATAAGAGAGTTTGATAAGAGAGTTAAAATAATTTTGATAAGAGAGTTAAAATAATTTTGGAATGTGAGATCTTAGGGGAAAGAGGGACGATCGGTTAAAAAACTGTACAAAGTAATTGTTACAAAACCTGCTGCAAATGGATTCTTACCAAATACTTTTGTTAAGCGAAAAAGAAAAAAATAAAGGTGAGAGCTAGTGTAAAATTCCAGTGTCTATCTGATTATAAGAAGAAAGCCAAAGAGGGGAAAAAAATGCAAAGGGAAAAGTGAAAGGAGATGAATAGAAAGAGAGAGACAAAAGTCCAGTCTCCTCCGTTTGTGTTTATCTGTAACCAGGGCAGCCAGAGAATTATATACAGTCAGTCAGAATCTGGGCTTGACAGCAAAAAAAGAACTGGTTTCAAATCCCAACTCTGCCTGGGCATGCAACTTTGACCGAGTGACTTCACCTCCTTGTGGCTCAGTGTCTTCTTTTGCAAAGTGGGGACAAGCACCCCTATCTCTGAGTTGTGAAGATGGAATAAGATGCTGCATTTAAACATTTCCCAGGCTCTTGGTAGGTGTTCGAAACATTGCAGCCTTTATGATTCTCTTCAACCAGGTATCTGGCTATAGGTCTTGGCTTTCAAAATTATCTTTGGAGGGGGCTTCCCTGGCGGCGCAGTGGTTGAGAGTCCGCCTGCCGATGCAGGGGACGCGGGTTCGTGCCCCGGTCCGGGAAGATCCCACATGCCGCGGAGCGGCTGGGCCCGTGAGCCATGGCCGCTGAGCCTGCGCGTCCGGAGCCTGTGCTCCGCAACGGGAGAGGCCACAACAGTGAGAGGCCCGCGTACCGCAAAAAAAAATAATTACCTTTAGGGGCCTCCTTACTTTTGGATTTTGTGGATTCCTTTTTCAAGAATTGAAAAGATGGCTTTAAAAAATGTCAGGATTAGTTAGGCATTTATGAATTCAGGAGATCCCAGGTGCTAAGTAGCTAGTGAGTTAATTATGTAGCCGCAGCGTTTACATTATTATTACTGTGCTAATAATATTGATTGCATAATAGCATTATCCTTACAACAGAATAAGCCCACTGGGTGTTGTACCTGAAAACAAATGCAGAACTATAGGACACTGAAGCCTTTCATGTTTGGGAACAATTTACAGGCATCTACTGTACCAAGTATCACTGTTCTAATAATTACTGTTTTTTCCCCTAAAGGTTCACATGTCAGAGGAATGAAAATTCCATTTCTCCTGTCAAGGAAATCTAAATCCATGGACTCTCCTAGCTGTACCCCTGAAAAGGAACTCTCCTAAAGTGAAGGCATAAAAAAGGATAAAGGCATATGCGTTGTTTCCTTGTGGATGTTAGGAGGAAATGGGGTTGAGTTGAACAGTGCTGATGGCATGAGATGTTGGTACAGATACACTCCCTTTGTTCTCTAAAACTTGTGTCCTTTGTTGAAGGAAGTAGCAATGAACTGCTGTAAATCTAGCTTTCTGTGCTCTGCCACCGTCTCTTGTGATAATATTAATTTCTGTTTTAGCAGCGAAGCCTTGGAGTTTTCATGTGGTCAGTGGGCACGAACGCAATAGCAGAGACGTAAGCCTTCCACAAATGGTCTGCCTTCCTCCAGGCAACATTTAGGGACACGTGGTTAGTAGACTCAAGGAACAGCATGCGTTCAATAAACCTATGCTCTAAAAGAAAGAAGAAAAACAAGCAAAAAAGCTCCCCAGGACATAACATGTCGGCAAATGTTTGCTTGCCCACTCTCCACACTGGAGGAAGCCTTTCCAATCCAAGTGACCTAGCATCAGATCACCAAGCATCCCTCGCTGCCTTGGCGGGGCTTTGAATCTTCCTCTCCAGCTCACAGCCAATCAGCCTTTCCAGAACCAGGCAGGAGGGTCCTGTAGTCACCCTGAGGGGCCACCAGCTCCTTCCTGCGCCAAAGGGATGCAGGGCTCCCTTCCCGGCTAACCACACTCACAAAAGAGAGTGGGTAACCTAGATTATTTAGGACAAACAACAAACAAAAATGGCAACTGAAGAAAAGAGGCAATTTTCTGTCTGTTAATCTAAAAAATAAAATGACATAAAAGACAGCTGTGGGACATGAGTCTTCTTCTCCTTAGCTCCCCAGATGGCATGCCTATGTTGATTCATTTCCTCAGTAATGACTTCATTTTCTGTTTGCTTGGACAGTGCAGACCTGGTTCAGATCATATTAAGGCCGAGTGAAGGGCTACAAGCAGGGAGCATAACGTGACACAGTGGAGGGTTGAGAACCTGGGGGCTGGATCTGAGCTCCTGCCTCTCATCCTGGTGCTCTGTGTGAGGCTGGGTAAATCCCATCACCACCTGCCTCCTGGTCTATAAAACAGGAATCATCACATCTGTTCCTCTCATGAGGCTTCATACATCTTCATCACATGCTAGGAAATGATTAGCTAGAAGGGTCCACAGATAGTATTAGTCTTAACTATAATGGTCTTAATAAATATTTATGCTGCCCAGTAAGGGAGCATATGATGTTGGAAGGATTTCCTTGTGCTCTATTTAAGGCCGGGACTGGGAAATGAGGGGAAGAGCTTACCTTGTCACTATTTATCTTTCTTAGTTAACAACGTGAGATGTATGATGGCTGCTAAACAATTTGGTGGCAGAACATCATAAATGAAGTCTGTTTTCCCTGGAAACTGCATAACCATTTGAATTAATTTAATTTGAAATGTCAAATTAAATTAAATTGTAGAATAATCCCCAAGGGAGAGCATATTTCATTTGCAATGTCTTTTGATGGAGTATTCCCTGCCAAAAGTTTTCCTCTGCATCTGGCTACAGATCTAAATTTATTGCGTTAGCACTGAGAAGACTTTTAATAGAAAGAGAGATTAAAAGAAAACTTGGTGGAAAATAAAGATGTTCAGTGCTGAAAACAGCATCCCCAGAACCTTCCTCACTAACTTCATGTTCTCTGTGTGTCTGTCTCTGGCCTTCAACTCAGACTACGTAGCTGGGCTGGATGTTTGGTTGGGGAGCTTTCTCTTGGGGGCTCAAATGAACATCTACAGAAAATAACAGAAGGGGATGGGCAAAGTCTGCTTGGTTTCCGGGCTATAAGCTGGATAATATCTTCCTCAGATACTGGTGAAGGGGCTCAACATCATTGGCGAAGCAAACAAGGGGGACAAGAGATAAATCTGAAAGACCACCTTTAAAGTCATGGTGAGTCTGTGCATTTAGTGGTGTCGGGGAACATGCTGTGTTCTTCCCAGATTGTCTCTCCTTTCTCAATAATCTCTTCTCTAAGTGCAGTTCTCTATTCAGGCTTTGGGTCCACATGTTGGAAGGAGAGGAGGTGATGGTGAAGCCAATAGTTTCCAAAAATATAGGTCACCCCAAATCACCGCTTAGGAAATGACTGGTCTCTTTTTCCATGGCAAGACCTTGAAGAAAGTTGCCCTGAGCAGCTGCCTGAAAGTTGATTCAGGGGGGAATAATCTATTTCTTCTTCCCAGTGAGCAAATACACAGCAGGCGAGGCAGATGTGAAAGAAAGTGTCTGCTTGAAACAAACAAGCCTGGCCCTTTAAGGAAGGTTTGTGCCGAGTCTAAATTGGGCACAAAGAAACCAGATAAGAGTATCTTAATCAAATAAAAGGAAGCATTAGGCTTTAATCTCAGCACTTCAGTAACCTCCTAGTTTGTTTTAAATCTTGATTGGAAGAATTATCCTGACAGGAAAATTAGTAGTAAGTCAATAAGCCTGTGGCCCAAAGATAGGGCATTAAGTAACCAGAGGAAAAACATTTATTGCAGCCCAAGGCCCTAGCCGCCCCTCCTACAGCCACAAACACTGGGCCTGCAGGCAAATCTCTCTTGATCCCATGCACTGTGGTGGATGGGGAAGTTCATTATGATTTTAGCCATGAAGTCTTGAATTGCAGGGAATCATATTTAAAAAGATAAGGAACACAACAAGAATAGAACCCAGCTTCATGAAGAAATTTTAATTTTCAGCAGTCATGGGTGGAAAATCAATACTACTCTTTGACACAAAATGAGAACTGGACTTGAAAAAGCCACCTCCTCCCCCTACTCTGTTTAAAGAAGAAGCACACCAAAAAGTGTGTGTGTGTGTGTGTGTGTGTGTGTGTGTGTGTGAGAGAGAGAGAGAGAGAGAGAGAGAGAGAGAAAACAGAGAAAAAGAAGAAAAAGGCCTACATAGGAAATGGTCTGCATACTAACAGACGCTTCCCTGAGTGTCTATGCTGCCCCCCCCACCCATTTCCTGTTGCTCCAGAGCTTCCCCTGGCAGCCAACTAATTCCAGCTCTCTCTGTCAAAACATGTCTCCCTGACAGCTTCAAGTAACTCTTCTCCATACCACTTATTTGCACTTGTTTCCACCCCCTTTCCCCTACCTTGCACATGTGTGCCTGCCATCTGCCATTCAGGGAGAGGGAGAGAGACAGAGAGAGAGAAAGAGAGAGAGATAGACAGACAGACTGACAGGGAGAGAGTCTTGCACCAGCCTGCATGACCCGGCACTCAATCTTGAAGTCTCACTCAGAAATATTAAATCACACCCAGTTGTTAACTTGATGTAAAGAAATTTCGTTCATTGACTGGCAGTGGAATTGGGGATCTTTACACACTATTATTAATTTAGTGTGGCTGTTTTGGACATCAAGAGATTTCTCTTTTAATCACTGATTATGTCTTTGGCCAATAAAGCTCATATTGTTAACATTAAAATATACATATTTATAACTCAATGGAGCTAGTTATAATTAAGTAGAATGGTTTATAATAACAATAATGATAATCATTCAAAATAAGATTTCCTGATCTCCTCCAGCAAAAGGCTCCATCCGCCAGCACTGCCATGTAAATTATACACTGCATGGCTTACCCTGGGACCTCTCCTCCTCACTCCAGCCCATGACCATCTCTGCTCCACCCAGCCTGCCAAAGCCAGCCAGCACACACAGTCTACACAGCAGATGCACCTACACAAGGTCATGCCTTCAAGACTGGGAGAGGTAGCTGTTTCATAGAAACAAGAGAGAGAGAAAGAGGCAGAAAACTTATTTGAAGAAAAAATGACTGAAAACCTCCCTAACCTGGGGCAGGAAAGAGACCAGTTTCAGGAATCCCAGAGAGTCCCAAACAAGATGAATCTAAAGAGAACTACGCTAAGACAAACTAAAATTAAAATGGCAAAATTTAAAGATAAAGAGACAATTTAAAAGACAGCAAGAGAAAACAACTAGTCACACACAAGGGAACTCCCATAAGACTATAAGCTGATTTTTAAGCAGAAACCTTACAGGCTAGAAGAAAGTGGCATGATATATTTAAAGTGCCAAAAGAAAAAAACACAACCGAGAACACTCTACACGGCAAGGTTATCATTCAGAATTGAAGGAGAGATAGAGTTTCCCAGGAAAGCAAAAAGTAAAGGAGTTCACCATCACTAAAGCAGCCTTACAAGAAATGTTAAAGGGTCTTCTTTAAGAGAAAAGAAAAGGTCATAGCTAGTAATAAGAAAATCTATGAAAGAAAAAAAATCTCGCTGGTAAAGGTAAATATATAGCAAAGGCAGTGGAGCAGCCACTTAAAAAGGTATTATGAAGGTTAAAAGGCAAAAGTAGTAAAATCAAATATAACTACAATAAGTATTAAGGGATACACAAAATAAAAAGATGTAAAATATGATATCAAGAGCATAAAACATGGAGGGGTTAGTAAAACTGTAGTGCTTTTAAAATGTATTCAAACTTAAGCAACTACCAACTTAAAATAAACTGCTATATATAGGCTGATATATATGAACCTCATTGTAATCACAAACCAAAACCTCCAATATATACACAAAAAATTAAGAGAAAGGAACCCAAACATAACACTAAAGAAACTCATCAAACCACAAAAGAAGAAACAAAGACAAGAAGAAAGGAACAGAGAAGAACTATGAAAACAACCAGAAAACAATTAACAAACTGGAAATAATACATACCTCTCAATAATACCTTTAAATGTAAATGTACTAAATGCTCCAATCATAAGACAAAGCGTGGCTGAATGGATTAAAAAAACAAACAAACAAACACAGGCCTCTCTATATGCCGCCTATAAGAGACCCACTTCAGATCTAAAGACACACACAGACTGAAAGTTAAGGGATGGTAAAATATATTCCATGCAGATGGAAACAAAAAGAAAGCTGGGGTAGCAATACTAATATGAGAAAAAATAGACTTCAAAACAAAGACTGTAACAAAAGACAAAGTAGAGCATTACATAATGATAAAATGGTAAATCCAAAAAAAGGATATAACATTTGTAAATATTTAGGCACCCAACATAGGAGCACCTAAATATATACAGCAAATATTATCAAATGTAAAGGGAGAAATTGACAGGAATGCAATAATGGTAGAGGACTTTAATGCCCCACTTACATCAATGGATAGGTCATCCAGACAGAAAACCAATAAGGAAACATTGGCTTTAAATGAAACATTAAACCAGATGGATTTAATAGATATATAAAGAACATTCCATCCCAGAACTGCAGAATACATACTCTTTTCAAGTGCACATGGAACAAACTCCAGCATAGATCACATGTCTGACCATAAAACAAGTGTCAATAAATTAAAGAAGACTGAAATGATATCAAGCATCTTTTCTGACCACAACAGTAAGAAACTATAAATCAATTACAAGAAGAAACCTGGAAAAAACATAAACACATGGAGACTAAACAACCAATGGGTCAATGGAGAAATCAAAAAGGAAATCAAAATATATCTTGATGCAAATGAAAATGGAAATGCAATTTCCAAAACGTGTGGAATACAGCAAAAGCAGTTCTAAGAGGGATGTTTATAGCAATACAGGCCTACCTCAAGAAACAAGAAAAATATCAAATAAACAATCTGACTTTACAGCTAAAGAAATTAGAAAAAGAAGAACAAAGCCCAAAGTTAGTAGAAGGAAGAAATAATAAAGAACAGCATGGAAAAAATGAAATAAAGAATAAAAAACAATAGGAAATATCAGTGAAACTAAGAGCTGGTTCTTTGAAAAGATAAACAAAATTGATAAACCTTTACCCACATTCATCAAGAAAAAAAGAGAGAAGACTAAATAAATAAAATCAGAAATAAAAGGGAAGATATTACAATCAATACCACAGAAATACAAATAATCATGAGACTGCTGTAAACGATCATATGCCAAAAATTTGAAAAACCTAGAAGAAATGGGTAAATTCTTAGAAACATACAATTTTCCAAGATTAATCAGGAAGAAAGAGAAAACCTGAAAAGATTGATTACTAGTAATGAAATTGAATTGGTAATTAAAACTTCCAACAAACAAAAGTTCAGGAGCAGATGACTTCGCAGGTGAATTCTACCAAATATTTAAAGAAGAGTTAATACCTGTCCTTTTCCACTATTCCAAAAAATTGAACAGGGAAGAACACTCTTTAATTCATTCTATGAGGTCAGCATTACCCTGATATCGAACCAGACAGAGACACTACAAAAAAGAAAAGTACAGGTCAATATCCTTGATAAACAGAGAATCAAAAAATTTCAACAAAATATTAGCAAACTGAATTCAATAATATATTAAAAAGATCATACACTATGATCAAGGGGGATTTATTCCAGGGATGCAAGGATGGTTCAATATCTGAAAAATCAATGTGATGTACCACATTAACAAAACAAAGGATAAAAATCATATAATCATCTCAAAAGATGTAGAAGAAGCTTTTGACAAAGTCCAGCATCCATTTATGATAAAAACTCTCAACAAAGTGTGTATAGAGAAAACATACCCCAACATAATAAAGGCCATATATGACAAACCCACAGCTAACATTATATTCAATGGTGAAAAGCTGAAAGCATTCCCTCTAAGATCAGGAAGAAAACAAGAATGCCCACTCCTGCCACTTTTATTCAACATGGTGTTGGAAGTCTCAGCCACAGCAATCAAACAAGAAAAAATAAAATGCAAGGCATCCAAATTGGAAGGGAAGAAGTAAAACTGTCACTATTTGCAGATGACATGATATTACATATAGAAAACCCTAAAGACTCCACCAAGAAACTATTAGAACTAATAAATGAATTCCAAAAAGTTGAATTAATTTTGCAAAGGGTACAAAATTAATATAGAGAAATCTTTTGCATTTTTATACACTTAATAACAAATTATCAGAAAGAGAAAATAAGGAAGCAATCCCATTTACAGTTGCATCAAAAAGAATAAAATAAAGGGATAAAATACCTAGGAATAAATTTAACCAAGGAGGTGAAAGACCTGTACTCTGAAAAGTACAAGGCATCAGTGAAAAAACTGAATATTTGACAAATGAATGGAAAGATATACCATGATCATAGACTGGAAAAATTAATATTGTTAAAATGTCCATACTACTTAAAGAAAGCTATGGATTCAATGTAATCCCTGTCAAAATACCAAGGGCATTTTTCACAGAACTGGAATAGATAATACTAATATTTGTGTGGTACTACAAATGGCACATGAAAAGATGCTCAGCATCACTAATCATCAGTGAAATGCAAATCAAAACCACAATGAGATATTATCTCACACCTGTCAGAATGTCTATTATCAAAAAGACAAGAAATTACAAGTTTTGGAAAGGATGTGGAGAAAAGGGAACACTTGCATGGGAATGTAAACTGATACAGCCAGTATGGAAAACAGTATGTAGGGTTCCTCAAAAAATTAAAAATAGAACTACCATGTGATCCAGGAATTCCACTTCTGGGTACTTATCTGAAGAAAATGAAAACACTAATTTGAAAACGTTTATGCACCCTAGTGTTCATTGCAGCATTATCTACAATAGCTAAGATATGGAAGCAGCCTAAGTTGCTTGAAGGTATATTACATATATATACATGTCAAAAATATTGTAATAACTTTGTATCATGACTGATGATAACTAGACTTATAATGGTGACCATTTTGTAATACATAAAAATATTGAGTCACTATGCTACACACCTGAAACTAATATAATATTGTAAGTCAATTATACTTCAATGAAAACATTTGAAATTTGTGTTAGAAAATAAAAAAACTTGCACAGAAAAAAAAGTAGTGTGCTACAGAGATGTCATTCTGTCCACCCCATATGAAAATGTAGACCTTTAAAATGGTCTGTCCAATGTAATAGTCAATAGAATGATAGGGAATATCTTAATTATATTGTATTGAATGTTAACTGTGTTCTAAAAACTCCAGCTTCAAAGGAGTTCTTGAAGAGGAAGCGGCTTCCAGGAAAGTAAGGCGGGTCCTTTGGAAGGCATGCTCTCTGGATGATTAGGCCAATAGATGACCAAGACCAGGACAGATGTAGTATTTGTCCAAGCCCATGAAATGTCAGTGGCATTATCTCACATCTCTGAAAGAGAGTGGAGCCATCTGTCATCTTGGCTCCAGCAGTTAAAAACAACAGGTTTCCCAAGGAGGAGGGGGCTGTAGCTCTGTAAGCAACAGGGGAGACAAGCAAAAATAAAACATTTCCTTTGGGTCAATCTGACATCTGCCCTTCATTCCACCTCCATCCCTCATGTGCCTCTGTAGCTTTTCCCTTCCTTTGCTTTGAGCAGTGTACATTCTGAATTCAGTTTGGAGTGCATCCACATGTCCCTGACAAATGCGCTGGTGGCATCCTGCATCTTCTCTCCCCGATTAGGTTATAAACTTCCCAAGGTGCGTGCTACTCCTCCTTTCACTCCTATAATGCCCAAGCAGCTTTGGGCAGGTGCTCAGGAAATGCTTGTTGAAATAAGGGATCCATGAATAAATCTTCCAGAGCTTTCTGGAGGGGAAAGATGGTGGTACTCTGGGTGAGCTGACTTGAGACTGAAGTCTGTTTCTTGAAGGTGTCACCTCTACTCAAGGCATTTTTAAAAAATAAATAACTAAATAAATTTATCTATCTGTCTATTTATTTATTTATGGCTGCATTGGGTCTTCATGGCTCTGTGCAGGCTTCTCATGGCAATGGCTTCTCTTGCTGTGGAGCATGGGCTCTAGGTGCAGGGATTTCAGTAGTTGTGGCGTGCAGGCTCAGTAGTTGTGGCTCACGAGCTCTAGAGCGCAGGCTCAGTAGTTGTGGCGCACAGGCTTAGTTGCTCTGCGGCATGTGGGATCCTCCCGGACCAGGGCTCGAACCTGTGTCCCCTGCATTGGCAGGCGGTTTCTTAACCACTGTGTCACCAGGGAAGTCCCTCAAGGCATTGTTTTTCTTTGAGTACCTGGACAGGCACAGCTACTGAGACACAGGGGTCTGTCTCCCAACAAATGCGGCTCCAATTCTCACATTTTTATATGCCATATTACACACATCATGTCTGAACCTCTCAGAAGCCCATGCATTTCTGAGCATTGGCAATCAAGCATAAAGTTCTGGGGCAAGCTGTGAAATCTCTGAAATGAAAATCAATTCCATCTCCACTTCATGGAGACTAATGTGGCATTTACAGCATAAACAATCACTTCTGTTAGGGAGGAAAATTAAAAGCTGTGCTACACAGAGGCACAATGTTTAAAGTTCTGGTGGAAATGAGCACTTGGCTTTGAGATGATTACAAAGGAATTGGAAAAAGAAAAGAAAAGGAAAGAAAAGAAAAAGTCAGTCCCAACAATTCAGAAGAGAAGAGGTTTCATAACCCAAATTTGCTATGACTGAAGCCATTGGCCTCAGCTCAGAACTCCGGGGGTGTGGGGAAATAGGAAAACCTTGGGTACTTCCTAAGCACTGTGGGGCAGTGTTTCAAGGACTCATGAAAATCATGTCTATGTCCTTTCATGGTGGTGTTAGATGACCCAGGAATTTTCCCATGGGAAAAGGCTCAATTCCCATGTGATGGGCAGAGAGTCTGTGGTTTTAGGGTCCTTCAAATGACAGGTCTCTTGAGTCCTTGATCTGGTGACACTTCATTCTGTCAACCTTAGTTTCCCTGTCACTATAATAGGGTCTCATGAGTTTCTGTGTGTAGCATCCCAACGTTTCCAAGATGAAAAAAAAATTAAAGGCAGAAAAGAGCAGAATCTATTAGAAGTTTAAAAGCCTGAAATTAAGCATGGCTTTACCACTAGCTAACTGAAGAATTTTAGGCAAGGGTCTTAATCTCTGAAGACTCAGTTTCCTCATCTGTAAATTGAGAAGTTAGACTATGTGACCTCTGAAGGAGACTGGCTCTAATACCTTACCATTCCCTCATTCTGCATTGGACTACAAACAGCCATTCAGTTGGCCTCATTTTGCATGGGCGGTGGGGAGAGATACAAGCTGTTGCCAATCAGGAGGTGCTCATTTGCACAATGGCTGTGATTCACTAATTAGCCAGAAAGACATCCAGTACCGCCATGCAGGAAGGAACCAGTGTTCCCGCTGTGACACTATTTAACTGGGCTCCTGGTTTTGGCTATTAAGCTTCTCAAAGTACTAGCCAGTAACTGACCTCTCTATAAAGCTGCCCAGGCAATTAAAAGTATTCGCATAAAGGAATCTTTCTCAATTAGCTAGTTTTAGAGTGGGCTGGCAATGCTGTCTTGTAGTCTTTTAAACATTTTTATAACAGTACTATGCTTGTTGTATTACCAGTGTTGCGTGTGTATTTTTATTCTGCATCAGATAATTTGTGGTAATACTATTTTGAGGGGTAATGATTTTCATACCATTTGAAGAAAAGTCAGGTGAATTTCTGATAAAAGTAGCCTTTGTGAATTCCAACATGAACACAGGACAACCCAGGGTATGGCTTGTATACGTACATCAGCCAATCCGTCAGCCAGCTTGATTTGCCTTGATCAGAGAAGCATTTTGTTAGGTATTCCCTTCCCCACCCCCAAGGTGCTAATCACCTTTTCAATGCAGAAGATAGATGGGGAACACTGCACAAATTGCTTACCATAGCTCCAAAATGCTAATCACTTACGTACATCTAAATTATGACTTGAGACCTTGCATGATAAGATAAGAACACAGTGCCTGTGCATACAGAACTATTATTTACCAGTGTCAAAAATAACTATCACATTTGCATAACTGTAGCGCTAGATGACAATTTCTCCCTCAAAACTGCTTCTGGGGCAGAAAAAGCTTTGACCGATCTGAAATGTGGCATGTTGGTATTTTTTTCAACCCTTACAAGATGGAATGGGACCTGTTGGAATGAGATGTTTCAGCACTGATTTGGAAAACAACGTAAAATTCTTCTTTGATTATGTTTAGTTTGGGTGCATTGGGTGTCATCTTGTGTAAGGCAGTGGCCTCCAAAATGGGCTGTGGGCACCCCGGGAAGTCATCTGATCCTTTGGAGTACAGGAAAAAAAGTACTTCATCTCTTAATTCTATATTGCCTATTTTGCAGATATATTTTTAATGCATATAATACATTGGAACTGGAGTACATGTGTATAATTTATGTAGAAATGCATATACTCTGGGTATATGCTAAATTTTTTACTGATAGGGGCTAGTGATAAAAGAAAAATCTTTGGCAATCATTAGTAGACAACATATATGATGATGTGGCCAGGAGGATGGCCTGCTTTTAAAGAGAATTTTCTAGAAGGAAAAGCTCATTAGCTGTATGAACAAATATACTGTTAGAGAAGGTACTTCTATGACATAAGGAACTTCTATGACTATAAGAATTGGACATAAATACACCTAACATTTTATACACTTTTCTATTCAGACAATAAGAAATATGCTTTTCTGAAATACAATTATCAATATCTCTAAAAGAGATTCAATTCTCTTTGGGTAAGGAAATACATCTGGAATAAAATACGATGAGGTGTTTTCAGAGAAGAATGGTCAAGATGGAGAAGTGGGAAATATGTAATGCCAGCTAAGCCAGCCCAAACACAGGTCTAGCGTCCAAAGGCACCCTACCCAAACCCAACTCAACCCCAGGACTCCCTACACAGACATAAAAACCTCTGAGATTTCCCATGCAACTGATTTTTATCTAGCACAGTTCTCCTTATTCCCAAGAACCTTCTGCTCTGGTTCCCCATTCATTCAATCACAACTATTTACTGGGTGTTTAAGATGTGTCAGGCATGGTTCTGATCAGCCTGAGATTCTCCTCTCCTCCCTCCTCTTTGGCTGGGAGTCACCCACTGGTCACCACTCTGGAATTTTGGGGAGGCTGCCAGCTCATGGCTCCTACTTATTGTTCATTGCTCCCATACTGAGAACTGTAGATCATCAAATATGTTCCAACAGAGCTCCAACAGTACTAGGAAAGGGAGAGCTGTCATAGAGAATGGGAGCCTTCCACGCCCAGCCTGTCTGCACCGTCCTCACTCCTTCCTGGTAGCTGCTCCTTCAGATGGCTTCATTCTAGCATGTTCTTACAGCTTGCATTTCTGTGGACCATCAACAACTAATCCACTCAGATCTGAGAACCTCCTTTATGTTCCACCTTGAGCTTGACTCTGGAGGGATCCAAAGGAGCAGGTAAGAGTCAGTCCCTGTTCTCACTGACTTGCATCATAGTTGGAGGGATCAACCAGAAACCCAAGATTACACGGGAGGATTATCACAGAGCAAGACATACCCACTGTAACATAGCACCACACCCATTAATGCTAGTGCTCTACTCAGGGTCTGCTAGGAGTTGGGAGGCCACTGTGATGTACTAGAACAAGGCTAAGACTTGACATATGATCAGGACTCCAGACTTAGCTCCATCACTGACTGGCTACCTGACCTTGGGCAAGCTACTTCTCTCTCTGAGTCTTAGCAATAGAACAGGAGTGATAATACCTATTGATAGGATCGTCTTGAGGATTAAATGAGACAATGGCTGTGGAAATGCTTTATAAGCTGGGAAGTGCCACACACGTTTTAGGAGTTACTATTAAATGTGGTCAGTCTGGTTTGGGGTAGCTTGGAAGGTGGTTATTCTCTTGTCCATTTTCGCCCTCTTGGACAAATACTGCTAGCCATACATGGGATAAGAAGCTGAAGGTCAGTTCATCAGTTCATATTCCTTGATGCTGGACCATGGGGGACGCCTGGGATGGGCATGGAGGTGGTCCACTTCCTCCAACCCACCCCTTCTTCTGAGGAGTCGGCTAGGGCTTGGAGTCCTTGTCTTGACCAGTCTGAGAAGAATGGAAACTCTGGGTGGAAATGGAGTTGACAGGGGCTCGGGGTCATGCACGGCCTAAATAAGGGAAGAGGGATGGCAGTCAGCCTGTCAGGCCCCGGCGCTCTGCCCATGCAAAGGCTACTGACAGCTCTCCCTCCCTGAGGCTCACTGGGGGGGGACTGCAGTGGACTGGCCTCTCTGGACAATTTCTTACTCCTTGAGACTTGCAGAGATGGTGATTCACCGCTGGTCACCAGCAGAGGGCAGTGTCCAGAGTCCATTCCTCCTGCCTCCCCCACCACCCCGCCCCCCGAGTAATGTCAAGATCAGTAAGTGGGAAGAGGATTTAGGAAGCAAATGTAAGCCTAACTCACAAAGCAGATTATATGGTTATAGTGTTATTACTTTGGGACGCAGTTACTCTTAATGCTAACTAATCTTGTACAAATGTAATTACCGTGTAGTGTCTGTGTATCACTGAATCGTAGGAGGTACACCAGTGAGCACCGCACTCAGCCCCTGGGGGCTGGAGCAGAGTTATGATCTGTGCTGTTTCTTCTTGGTTTTATCTTCTTTCCTATAAGATCTCTTAGGGAGCCTCCCCAGGAGGTTGCTCCCTGCTTTCAATCTCATTTTCTGATATCTAGCTCTGAATCTCCCATAATTGAATTTATTCTGGGCCTGCTGGCTGTTCATCTTGGCTCACTCACCTTTCATTTGGGGATGCCCTGCAGAAGGATCCTTCTCTTGGCTGGGGGAGCTGGGTTGCATTGGGCTCCCGAAGAAGATGCATAAGGTTCATTAGAAATAATCTCTGCACGGAGACAAACATTACTAGATGTCTTTTTTTTTTTCCCACTAGATGTCCTTTAATATCCATTCTTCTCTGCTTTTTTAGCTACTACTAAAGGACACCCTAAATATTAGGAGAAAATGAGGTTGCCCAGAATAAGCCCCACATTCCCCATCTGCCCTTGTCCCTTATGCGAGCAACTCCTGTCCAACAGGATGTGAGCAGAAGGGATGTGTACAACTTCTGGACTCTGCCCTTAAGAGAAGGAGACAAGTGCTTCCCTTCTGTTTCTCCCCTTCCCATCGGCTGGTATCTGGGCACGACAGTGGGAGCTGGAGAAAGCATGGGGGACCAGAGATGGGAGTCATGCTCTGCTGCCTACCTCCTGACTACATATGAGAAAAATGAACGCTTTTGTGGTTTACAACTTTGCTAAGTTGGGTCTTTGTCACATGACCCTAAACAGAAACCTTTGCTATGCAGATCTTCAGTGCGGGACCTGGGATGGGGTTTCCTGTCTTGTTCTCCTTTGTCAATCTGCTGGGCAGGGTCCCTGCAGGTACAATCTAAGTAGGAGCTGGGATCCAACGTTGTGGAATCTGGGGCCATCTTTTGCAACAGTCCCTTCCAAACCACGCTTGGCCCCAAATTTCTCCTTTGTTTTCTTTGGTTGTGGCTGACAGCTCTGGAGATACACTCTCAGAGGCCACTCATACTCTGCGCTCCTGGGGTTGAAGTTTGAGAGCATGACAAGGTAGGAGGAGGGGGGCCAGGGGCTCAGGAACACCGTCCTGACTCCCAGACACATTCTTCTCATGGTCTGGTCTCAGGCAGGGTTCGAGAGCTGACTCTGGCTCTGCCATTAACCAGCTGTGTGATTTTGAACAACTCTCTATCTTCCCGAGCCAAATAAGGGAGTTAGGCTACCTGATGGCTGGAATTCCTTCCAGCTTGGCATTCCATAACGTGACAACTCCACGGCCAGCCTTGTGGCTGCGGTGTCATCTTCAGTACACAAGGCCAACGACCTCAGGAAGGTGCACGTCTGTGCCGAGGGCCCGGCAGAGCCGCTCTGCTCACTTCTCATCCTTTGCTGAGCCCTGAATGGTGCTTTGGTGGAGGGGCAGGGGTGAGGGCATGGGGGTGCAGGGGGCGACAGGTATTACAAAGCTGACAGCTGACAGACACCTTTGGCTTGAGGGGGCTAGTCTCTCTGGAGCCACATGACACACGCACAGAATCTGTGAGAACAGCCTAATAAGTCACTCAGGTAGTGTGCCCCCGAGGAGAGGCCAAAGCAGAGGTGGGCCTCGGGGACAGGTGAGCGTGGTGCCCTTAACACAGGACTGAAGTCTGCCCCCACCCACCACCGTTCTTGCTATATGACCTTGAATGAGTTTCCGGGCTTTGGAGCCCCGGTTTCCTCATCTGTCAGGTCAGGATAATGCAGGCAGCCCCCCTCACATGTGCATACGTAGGGCGGGAATGTTCCTAAAGCACCTGACCCACAGTAGGTGCTGAGTGAATTCCGTTTCTCTGTCCCCCCCTCTCACTCCCTTTCCTCTCTGAAAACATCAGACTCTGATTAAGATCCCACTTAGCTTCCAGCCAATATTCCAACTCCCCTGGCTTCTGCCCCCTGAATCTTTGCTCTCTTTTCCCGTATCTTTTTTTCCCCTACAACTCTACACACACACCCCCTACCACCTCTTTCCCCAGCCAAGCTCTCCCACCCTCCTTCTCTGTAGAGAGCAAGGAAAGGTGGTGTTATACAGACGCCCAGTGATATTTCAGAAGCTCTAATTAAGGGGAAGATTATGTATGCCATTTGAGTTTGAAAAAGGATTCAGATCAGAATGAATAGAATGCTAACCTTCCCCCTGTCTAACCCACTCACCCGTATACCCTGGGACAAAATGAAACATAACTCAGTTTCTCCAGGAAAGCTATCAGACAGCAGGTCATTGTGGTCAACGGGCCGAAAGCAGCAGCGCCAGTGATCTCAGCAAGTATCGGTTCTGCCCTGCGTCCTGCCTCTCACCACCTTCCTTAGCTAGATGTTGATGGAAGAAGATGACTGCACTGTGCTGCGTTCTGCCTTCAGGGGAAGCTACGAATGTCTGTCCTACAAACAGGTGGCACAGTGGCTTCAGGGCTGTGTTGCTCTCGGTTTGCTCCCAGCAGAGGCACTTTTTCCAGGGGTGCTGAGGACCTTCTCCTCTCACATCCATCTCCGCTGCCCACCTCCTTCTCTATGGCACTCCCACCACGTCAGGAGTCTCCTGCCAGCCCTCCATGTGCCAATGACAGCTAGACCTCCACCCCCAAAACAATTCTCCACTCATCCCATGGGTCTCAGTTAATGTGATCTTGGTTATCACCGTCTCCCTCTCTCTGGACTTGTAGGTCCGGAATGCTGGGTTTGTATTTGGTTGGCCAAAAAGTTCGTTTGGGTTTTTCTGTATCATCTCATGGAAAAACCTGAACAAAGTCTTGGGCCAACCTGATAAGTTATTTTACACATGAGTGGAGCGTGGGGCTTGTGCTGTCGGCCTCTGGGGCCCCATGAACATGGCTATTCCATGATCTAACTTCAGGACCCAAAGGGGCAGGTCCCCTTAAGACTGAGCCTTAGGCCAAGACTCCCACACTCCTGGATCGTCTGCACCGAACCATCTAAGTGTCACTCCCACCGATACCTCAGCTCTGTTTGTCAAGTGAAAGAGTTCCTCGCTGCAGTTTGAAGAATTCTGGGGTGTAATCAATTGGTATGCAGGTGAAAAAGTAAAAGGTATCAGCTTAGAGACAGCACAAGGGGACCATACGACATCCTAGAGATGGAGAACGGAAGCCTTTCGTGAAAGATCAGAGCGTAATAAAAAGCGCCTAGAGTCTCCCAGCCTTCTGCGGCCACAGGTTGGTAATTCAGAAGCCCCTGATGATCACCAAATACCCCAGGCCAACCATATTCCATGGTTCTGCAAACTCTTTTTACTGGCTAGGTTATCAGTTTCCCCATCTGTAAAATGGAGGCCATGATGATGGACAACCTTCTAGGGCTGAAATAGGAAAGTCTTGATCTAATGGTTGTCAAGTTCACCTATGGATTTATCTACTTACTAAAACCCCACAGAGCTAAGCCCCTGTGTCCTTTTCCACTCTCTTCCCAGTATTTCTCCATTCTGGGTCAGCTCCCAATGGCAGACAGTGCAGAGCAAAGCGAAAACCTAGACCAACGCGCCCATGTCCTCCTGAGGACCAGGGGCGCCTTACGGCCGGCAAGTCCACTGCGGCACCTGCTCCTTGGCCCTCATGGGGCACGCGGCAGGCGGGCTTCCTCATCACAGGTGCTCCTCAGGCTATGTTCAGGCAGGACTGTGGCTCCTGCTTTTGGCTGTGGAATAAACAATGTTCTGACTACTGGGCATATACCCTGAGAAAACCATAATTCAAAAAGAGTCATGTACCAAAATGTTCATTGCAGCTCTATTTACAATAGCCGGGACATGGAAGCAACCTAAGTGTCCATCATCGGATGAATGGATAAAGAAGATGTGGCACATATATACAATGGAATATTACTCAGCCATAAAAAGAAACGAAGTTGAGTTATTTGTAGTGAGGTGGATGGACCTAGAGTCTGTCATACAGAGTGAAGTAAGTCAGAAAGAGAGAGACAAACACCATATGCTAACACATATATACGGAACCTAAAAAAAAAAATGTCATGAAGAACGTAGGGGCAAGATGGGAATAAAGATGTAGACTTACTAGAGAATGGACTTGAGGATATGGGGAGGGGGAAGCGTAAGCTGTGACAAAGTGAGAGAGTGGCATGGACATATATACACTACGGAACATAAAATAGATAGTTAGTGGGAAGCAGCCGCATAGCACAGGGAGATCAGCTCCGTGCTTTGTGACCACCTAGAGGGGTGGGATAGGGAGGGTGGGAGGGAGGGAGATGCAAGAGGGAGGAGATATGGGGATATGCGTATATGTATAGCTGATTCACTTTCTTATAAAGCAGAAACTAACACACCATTGTAAAGCAATTATACTCCAATAAAGATGTAAAAACAAACAAAAAAACAAACAAAAAACAATGTTCTGATAATTGCCGGGACACCATTATTTACTTCTACAGTTACTTTTGATCGCAGAAAGCCCTTTTCCTTAGGGCCCTGGGAAGAGGGTGCTACTATAATTTTCTTCACTGTCTCCCTTTAAGGGGTCAAAGGTCAGGCAAAGGGAACTAGGCAGTTTTAGAAGGAGCTGCACAGCAACAAAGTTGACCTCAGCAGAGAGAGTGGGACCCACCTCACTCCTCACGGTGATTAATCGTTCCCGCTCCTGCCACTTGGCTGAAAGGTGAGGAAGTGATTACAGCCAGCTTCTTACTAGGTTCGAGCTCACCCTTTTTTTTTCCCCAGTGAAAACTTTTTTTTTTTTTTTAAATTTGCTACCTGGATAAGGCAGCATCCCCCGCTCCCCTTCCCACCAAGCCCCATAACCCAGTGCTCTGCAGTTTCCACTTTGTGCTACAGAATCCATCGCAAGCAATCTGAGCTTGGCCACCGTGGAAAGTAGCTCTCAGTGGAGTTAATTCACCTCCTCATAATGCTGGTTACTTCCAATCCCCATAACCCTTTGCATTCGCCAGCCCTCCAGGGGTGGCATCTAGTATCATTTCATCCCTAATGTTGTGAGTGGCTTAAAATGATCATCTCTTAGGATGCCTAAACCAACTGGAGTCTCTCTGCCCCCCACCTCCTCCCCTGTCTTCCTGGCCCTCGGTTGGCTGAGAAGAGTAGGAGCCCGTAACAGACAGCATGTCATCCATTCCTGACAGCCTCGGGGCTGTAATATGGACCTGCCAAACCCATTACAGTAATGACAGCATTGCAGAATTAGAACACTCACTCCTACATAGAGAAGAAAAAAACTGGGGAGAGAGGGGGCAGGGTTGAAATCTTGTGCTGTTTTGCTTTCTTTCTCTCTTTCCTCCTCTTAAGAAGTGGCATTATTCCTCTTTCATTTTCCTCTATTTCATTAAAAAGATACACAAGCATGTAACCATATATCCCTAACCCAGCGAACATGTTTTCTGGGAAGGGGAAGGTATCACTTGGGTCTTAGGGAACCATGGTGGAGCCAGCAGTGTCATCCCATGATCATGTCCCCAAATGCAGTCTGTTCCCGGATGCTCTTTGCTGGGGCTTTCATAATCTCAACAGGCACTTACAAAATTAGCTTTCTGCCTTGGGCAGGGAAGAAGGGGTGTCGCAGAACTTAATGATCAGCTTTCTGACTGGGGATCATAAAGTGCTGTTGATAATTATGATGATTAAAGTGATTTGCTTACAGTAATTAGTCCCTAGGACTCCCTTGTGGAGGTGAGAGAAAGAGATTGCTCCATCTGGCATATGGGCAAACTGAGGCACAGAGAGCTGGGTCAAAGCACTAACTCTGTCTGGCCATCAGGGACTGGTCCAGGCAAAGAGACTGAGGGCTCTGCAGACAGTAGGGGGTTGAGACGTGGCTGCATTGTGGGGATGGGGAACATTCAACATGAGATATGCAGGCTGGTTTAACACAACAAAGAGACGTGCGAGGCTGAGGCTCCCAGACTCCTGCTGAACATGGATGTTTAGGAACAACGCTAGAAGCCTCTTGGTGGAAGTACTGGGTTTCCCAGGGGCTGTCAGGCTCAAATGGGGGTGACGGAGGGTCTGGCAGTACACACCAGGACACAGGAAGAGACAGCAAGCCTAGGAATCAGCCTACCTCTCTATGTGTTTTATACCAGGCACCCAGCCCCATGGTCAAAGGGCCTCTTGGAAACTCCAAGGGCATTTTCTACCAAATCTAATGGGAGGGGGCTGGGGGCAGCCTCAGGGCAAGAGGTCTAATCACGTCCTTAGTGATTAGGCTCCAGATACACTTAGGAGCCCACTGAGCTCTTGCCTAAGTTGTGGCCACTGAGTCTGCCTCTGGGACAGACGCTCCCGGGGGCTGCTAAGGCCAGGACTGTGGACGGATTGCAGGGCAACATGGAACAACGGAAAGAGTTCTGAACCTGAGGCTTGGGTCTCGGCCCTGCTGCTTCTCAGCTGTAAGACCCACTGTCGATCCTCTCTAAGCCCTAGTTTGACCGTGAGGTGTCTAATGACACACACTGCGTAAGGCAGCTCTGGAGACTGAGTATGTAAAGCCCTAGCCTGGTGTCCAGACATCACCATTGCTGGATAGATCAGTTTCCTTCTTTTTACTCTTTTGAAGGACCACCTCAGACATTCAATCAGTTAACAGATATTTATTGAGAATCTACTCTATGTTCAATCAAGTGCTAGAGGGATTTACAAGGAGAAACTTGCCCATGAAAACCCAGTAAAAGAAGGACGACGTAGAGTTCTCTGCAAAAATTGGTTCACGCTATCTGGTTGGTGATTTGGTGAGATAAGGTTCAGGCATAAGAAACTCTCAAAAGCCAATGCAAAGCAAGAGATAATCAAATGCTAAGTTGTCTGGTGAGAATGATAGTTTCCCCATCAGCTACAGGATAAATGATCTGCATGACATCCAAAGTCCAGTGGGGTTGGCTCCCTGAATGTCTCTCCATCCTTATGGTTCATTATATCAGCCTTGTCCAACAACAATCATTCATTCATTTATTTATTCCATCCCTCCATCCATCCATCCATCCATCCACTTATTCCACAAATACTGAGGGGCTATTAGGTGCAGGCACTGTGTGTCCCTGATCTCTGGGGAATGCATGTGAATGGGTCAGGCAGGCTGAGGATCTTATGAACTTACAGTTTAGAGAAGAGACTGACAATAAAAAGTAAAGAAATAAATAAGGTAGGTTCAAACAGTGAGAAGTACACAGGAGAAAGTAAAACAGGGTGATGACTGAAGGTGGGTTGGAAGAGTACTTTGGATGGGGTGGTCAGAGTGGGACTCTTGGGGGATGTGATATTTGAGCTGAGACTTGAATATGAGCATCGTTTCCCCAAAATGGGGGCGGGGGAGTGGAGCTGAGAAAGGAGAATACCAGGCACATGGAATAGCAAGTGCAAAGGTCCTAAGGTGCAAATGAGCTGGGTATCCTTCAGGAACAGAAGGAAGGCTGCTGTGGCTGGAGCTTGATGAATCTGGGAACAGGGGGACCTGGTGTAAGTCTGAGCGGAAGGCAGGGACCAGAACATGGCAGGCCATGGCAACGTGTCAAGACTGCTTTCTCTGTGTGTGGAAACCAGTGAAGCATTTTTAGCAGGGCAATAGCATAATCTGGTTTATGTTTCAAAATCATTAAAAATAAAATAGTACTCGTATCTTCCAAAATACACATTTCTGTGGGACACTGTCATGCCTCTGTGTAGGCTGTCCCCTGGAATCTCCTCTCTGTCCTGTTTACCTGTCAGTCTCCTACAGAGCCTTTAAGATCTCATTCAGGTATCTCTTCCTTTGTGAAGCCTCCCTTGACCTTCCTGCAGGCCCTGTCTCTTGCCCATCACTCCTTTTTCTTATTCCTATGCTTCATACACACCTCTGTTTTGCGCAAAGTCTAATAGATTTACCTGCTTACAAGTGTCTCCTCTAGCAAGGGACCCAGAACGTGGAAGGGGGTTAATAGATTCGATCAGGGCCAGCAGTCAGGGTAGGCTCCGTGGAAGCAAATCTTGAAGGATGCATAGAATTTTGATAGATGACCAAAAGAGGCTGGAGTCACACACATCCTACAATATCTGCTCAAGTCAACAGGAGCCATGACTGAAAGATATTGTCATCAAGAAGGGAAGCCCATCCCAGTGAAACCCACGCAGCCCTCTCCTCTCTCCAATGCGACGCCAATACAGGCAGTTGATGAGAATGAGAGAGGTTGATTTGCATACGATATTCATGCACTTTGCATATTTCCATTTAACATTGAAATGCACAGACAGACTTCTCAATCCCCTGGTTCCTTCCTTCCTTCATTTAGCAACTTTTAATTAAATGTTTCCTGAATACCCTGCTTGATGCTGGGCCCTGTGACAGATAAGGAAGAAAAAATTTGTCTTTGGTGAGATTATATAGGTTGGCCCCCAGGGGAGAGGCAGAAGAATATAATACTACAGTTTCCATCTGGGGTTCTGGAATCAGAAGATGTGGATTTCAACACTGACGAGTTGTGTGATCTTAGGCAGCTGGCTTAATCTCCTTGAGCCTCGGTTCCTCGTTTATAAAGTGAAGGTAACAATACATAACTAGTTGGGTTGACTTGACAGAGCTTTGGGCATATAGCTAGAACTCTGTGGGTAACAGCCGTTGATTACTGTTTTTCCCAACTCCCTCTATGGGAGGATTTACAGATTCCATAAAAAACTCCTGGCTAGACTCTGCCGGCATGTCCAGCTTCCTTCCTTCCCACATTCCAAGCCTCAGAGTCAGGATAACTGCAGCTCAACTTGGAACAGCGATGGAGCCAGCAGCTGGGAGCCCGAGTTGGGTGTGGGGTGGAGCCTCCACGTTGCAAGCTGGTCAGGGTCCTCCCTCCTCTGCTGCGCCAGTTGTGAGCAGAATCCACCCACTCGCTACCTTTCTCTTCTCTTGCCTTAAACATACCCCAGAGAGATCATAAATCGACTCACCCGCTTCCGACCTACAGACACCCGAAGGAACCTTCTGGTTTTCTCCCAAGACTTCTGCCCCTTCCCTGCCACTCAGCCCCTTTCTCTTCCTGTCTCTCCAGTCCCAGCGGCATTTGGGGTCAGTGAACAGGTTGCGAGAGCTCAGACACGATGTACAGTGTGTGATTCACTTGCGCCAGGGGATTCTGAATAGATAATAATCGTCTGCAAATGGCAATTAACAGAATCTTTTAAAAAATGCCTTGATTGTTATAAAATGGAAGGCGAAGCACATCATGTCTCTGTTGCAAGTGATTACAGGGCAGCTGGTTGCACAGGCTTTGAAGGACCTGATATTTCCACCCAGTCACGCCCGACAAGAGAGGCTCCCTCAACTTTCATGGGACCCCCTGGGACTCGTCCTCAAGACAGCCTTGGAGGAAGACTCACTTTGGCTTCTTCCTGAAGCCCTTGCCTGGACTCCACGTTTCACCCCGGGCAGGCAAGGGAATGGACATCGGCACCACTGGAAGATGGAGGGTCAGAAAGAGGAACCAACATTTGCTACAAAGGGTTACAGACCAAGTCTTGTGTGAGATGCTCTGGCTCTGACCCTTGTATCTCAATCATCACTAACCCACCTGGCAAGGAAAGACATTTCATCCCTTCACTTTATTATTATTTATTTATTTTTTGCGGTACGCAGGGCTTTCACTGTTGTGGCCTCTCCCATTGCGGAGCACAGGCTCCGGATGCGCAGGCTCAGCGGCCATGGCTCACGGGCCCAGCCGCTCCGCGGCATGTGGGATCTTCCCGGACAAGGGCACGAACCCATGTCCCCTGCATCAGCAGGCGGACTCTCAACCACTGCGCCACCAGGGAAGCCCTATTATTTTTTTTTAACAGACGAGGAAACTGAAGTTTAGCCTTGTTTGAGACCATTTGGCAGAAATATTTGAACTTGCAGCGCTTGGTTAGGGAGCCCATACTCCTTCCCATGCTACAGTACTCCCTGAACTTCTCCTTCCGAGTACTTAAACTGTTATTCATCCTCCATCTGAGTAATCATTTGCCTCCCTCTCCTGCCGGCTCTGCTGTGGGCTTTCCCCAGGGCAGGGAATCACTGTCTTTCCTACTCTGCACTGTGTTGCCAGGCTCTATCCTGGTGCCTGTGGGCAGTT
Source organism: Aethalodelphis obliquidens (assembly GCF_003676395.1). Taxonomy (NCBI): domain Eukaryota; kingdom Metazoa; phylum Chordata; class Mammalia; order Artiodactyla; family Delphinidae; genus Aethalodelphis; species Aethalodelphis obliquidens. Next base: position 6,924,805 of record NW_020838026.1, on the reverse strand, counting down.
AGAAAAAATAGGTGGTGAATGAATAACTGGTTTCCTTCGTGGCTACGAACCATTAGAAGTGACCAAAGTAAGATCATCTGGTCACCAATCAACATCTTTATTAAAATACATTTTCAGGTGAAGCAATAGATTTGGTGCAGACTAATCCAGCCAGACATGGCTTCCGTCCTGCAGGCATCGACTCCTGACCCAAAGATCTGAGGCCCATCTGTACACTTCTATCAATAGAAAGCAGCATCCTCTTGCCTTAACTATATCTTAACAGCCTCTGACCCAGTCCTGTTCCCTAAACCCCTTCCTCTCTACCTGCTGCCTGACTTAGGGTGGTGGTGAGAGGGCAATCTCAGGGAACCACAATCTCCCCACCTGCCTGGAGAGCAGGGAGGCTCCAGCTGCTTCCCTGGGCAGACAGACCCAGTGTAGCTCTCACCGATGGGAGTTCTTATCTAGTCTAGACTCCAAATCATCAGGTCTGATGAAATCTCCCAGTGTTGTTTGGGAGGAAAGAGACGCTACAAATTAAAAGCAAACCACAGCTAAATTGTGGTTGCTAAATTCCTTCCTGGTCATTTTTTGGATGAGCAGACCCTCAAACTCGAGGCTGCTAAGAGGGTTTCTGGGATAGAGAGTGATAGGCAGCACACGTACAGGTGAAAACACCAACCTGGGCACCTTCCCTCCCCGCCAGCAGGGTTGGTTTGTGATTTGGGATAATTTGAGGAAGAGGTTTGTGGGGAGGAATTTTCAGCCACCGGGTGGGAGGGACGGGTGAGCAACGAGACGTGTAGGAAAGAGCGAAGGGGAGTGGCAAGCTGCTAACTGATGTGTTTCCAAAGGCACCTACCTACCCGCTTTGAACTCACCCCTCAACCCTCACTACTTCAGCCTGGGATGCTCTAAAGAGGCCAGGCCAGCGTATCTCAAAGTGTGTCCACAGATCGCACCAGATGAAGTCACCTGAGGGCTCCTTAATCAAGCAGCCTCCTGGGGAGGCAGTCATGGTACTTTGGGCAGCCTCCTGCCCTGGGGGTGTTTCTTCCCAGGTCCCAAGTAGCTACTTTCTTGCTGGGTAGGTTTTAGGGCCCAGGCCCCCGACACGATGCCACATCTAACACATAAGAATCTTCACAGATGTGTTTGGAAACCGCTCAGTTGAAAGGTCCCCGGGTGATTCCCATGAACATTGGAACTAGGCCACCGAGCAAAGTCACGTCCTGAGGTTTCGTCATCTGGAGTCAGCTGGGCAGAGGGGTCCACTGTGGAATCATTTGGTGGCATCACTGATCTTGGGCAAACCCCTAAGGATAGCTTGCTTCTCTAAAAAGTTCCAACAGGGAAAGCACTGTCTGCGTCTCGTTTACCAGAGCTGCTAGCCTCCTAAAACACTGGAAATGAAGGAATCTTCCAACTCACTGCAGTTCAATTTCTTGAGTTAACGGGACAGTGATGGCTAATTTCATGTGTCAACTGATCCCTGTGGCCAGATACTTGGTTAAACATATCCTGGCTGTTTCCGCGAAGGTGTTTTTGGATTTAGCATTGAAGTCGGTGGACTTGGAATAAAGCCAGTTACCCTCCAACTGCTCAACTTGTGGGTGGGCTTCATCCAATCAGCTGAAGACCTGAATAGAACAAACACTGACCTCCCCCGAGTGAGAGGGAATCCTGGCAGCAGACGGCCTGTGAACTCCTACTGCAGCTCTGCCCTGCGTGTTCAGCCCGCCGGCCCACCCTGCAGGCTGTAGACTTGCCAGCCCCGTAATCCTGTGAGTCAATTCCTTAAAATAAATCTCTCTTTCTGTATATGCACATTCCATTGGTTCTGTTTCTCTGGGGAACTCTGACTAATTTAAGGCCCAACGAGGTATGAGAACTAACATGGGGTCTAGAACCTAGGTCCCTGCAGAGACGTGAAGTAATGGATACAGTTGACAGTCCTCCTTGCTCTGAGAGTGCTGGCTTTGGACACAGGAAGAGCGGCAGGCTGTGTGTGTGTGTGTGTGTGTGTGTGTGCGCGTGTGTGTGTGTGTGTGTGTGTCCTGTGAGTTCCTTGGAGCCTGGGACCCACATGCCTTATTCATTTCTATCGTCCCAGTCCCTAACACTGAACCTGGCCGACAGTAAGTACTGAGTGAGTGATTGATGGGAAGCAAAAACCTTTGTGAGTCTCAGTTCTTTGGACACTTCTGGGGACTTTCCAAATCTCCAGGCAGCAGGACACATACTGGTCCCCTGTTTACTCTCCCTGCCCCTTAAATATCTTGGCCGATAGGAATGAGGCCAGGGGAGAGGGCTGTAGGGCATGTGATGGGTTGGAAGAAGTGATGGGGTTCCTGGGGGTAACAGAGTGAACACCAAAACCTGGAGGGAAAGAGGGAGGGGATGGGAGGGAAGCCCATTTTACCAAATGTCTTCCCCGTGGCCCGTGCTCTGCTAGGGACTTGTGTCCAGGCTCTGGCGTGGAATCTTCAGGTAATATAAATAAATGAAGAAGGGGTAAAGAGTAGAGATAGGGGTTAGGGAGAAGGGCCCTAACCCAGCAGGAAAACAGGCCTTAGGAAGGACTATTTTGTGTGCAGGAGGAGAGAGAAAGAACTTAGAATCCATGCCAGTGGCCACTTCAGTCACCTCCCGCTGGGGCTCAGAGCCTGTGCACTGGGTGCCCTGGCGGCAGAATGGGGCCTCCGCGGCCTTTGGGATGGGCTCTGCCCTCAGATACGCAAGTGGAGGGGGAAGTGATCTGGATTTACTTCAGTTACGGAATTTTGCTTTGGTCGTCAGAGCTCAGGGCTACCCGTACCCGGAACACCACCCATGCACTCACCCAACATAGTGCAGGGTGTGTGTGGAGCGTGCAAACAGAGGGGGGGTTGCTGAGAGTGGGTGTGGGCTGCACACGCTACACGGCAGAACTGCATCGGCATGACCTGTGCCTCCCCCCAGGGCAGAGGCAGAGTGGGACTCCTGTCAAGTTCTTTCAGCTCCAGTTGGCAAAACTCTCCTTTGGACAGCTGAGCGCTTGGGCTGGGTTGGCTCCTGCAGGGCAGGGCTCTCTCGGAGATGCTGACCCATCTTCCGGGCCAACTGGATCTGCACCCTCAAGGGAAAGTAAGCTGACAGCCGGCTCCTGCTGCGGCCCAGCCTCCTACCCCTATTTCTAAAGCTTCTACTGGTCAAGGTGCCACTCCTCTCCCGGTGGCTCTGGAACAAGCCTTGGGCTCTCGCCTATGAGCTGCTCCACCCCACGGCACCCCAGAACGGACCCCTGCTGCACCCCAGGAGTCCCAAATGTGGTTTACCTTAATAAAAGAACAACAGGGTTTCCCGTTATGCTATCGATAACCAGTTGTCCACTAGGCTCGATTGGCTCTAAGCAGTTGGGGTAAACAACAAGTGCCCAGCTCCACGGTGCCGGAATAGGTCCTCCTTCTTAGAAATCACTGCATTCACCTCCTGGTGGTTTGTCAAGGAACATGCAAGCTGTGGAGACAGGCAGAAGGAGCTGTCTGCCAGATGTGCTCACGTAAGGAGTCCATCGATTTAAAAATTCAGATGGATGCATTGGAAGGCGGATCCCGATAGCAAAATGGAATTCTCCGCAGTCCCACTGAGCGACGCATCGAGTTACAGATCTTCCCCAGCAGCACGGACACTTCCAGTAATGCCAGCTCTGTATGGGGAAGGCAGGTGGTCGGAGCTCCTTGACCCAGGAGCCCGTCTCGACTCGCCAGGAGATAAATATGAGTCCTGGGACAGTGCCCGTGACAGCTGCCCCCCTCCTTCTGAGCTTTCCAAACAGCAGCCCCATCAGGCCCTGCCTGGCTCTCCAGATCACCGAGGATGCCCGGAGCCTGTCTCATTCCCCCAGGTCCTCAGGGCCTGTTCTCATTCCTGGTGCATAATAAGTGCTCAAGAAACATGTCCTGATTAAAAAAAAAAATTGCCTTTCATGGACCAGGTACTGTAAAGTATCCTATGTATGTGATTCTTTGTGTGTGCTGGTCGTGGCAGTGATTCCCCCCTTGCCCCCCCACTGCCATTTTGAAAACTGAAGTATAGTTGAGTCACATTGTCGTGATAGCTTCTGATATATAGCAAAGTGATTCAGTTTTTTATATATATATATAATATATATATTTATTCTTTTCCAGATTATTTTCCATCATAGGTTATTACAAGATATTGAATATAGTTAGCTTTTATTTTTAAGTCTGACACAGATCTTGGAGGAGGAAATGCTGTTATTTGCATTTTGTAGATGAGGGAATGAGTTGGGATTTGAATTGGCTTCTTCTCAAGCCAAGTCTGGGGCTCTCTCACGTCACACTGGTAATGTCCCTGCTCTTTTTACCTGAAGAACTTGGAGCAAGAGGCTGCCTTGAGGATCCTGACTTCCGTGGCTGGGGGGAGTTGGGGTGCTGAGCCTGGAGGACCACTGCTCTTCCTGAGGGGCAGGGGCCAGGCTCCAGAGAGCACGGTGGGAGCCTTGGCAGCTGCCCCAGAGGGCGGCCAGGCCTGGCCCAGGTGCTCGTGGGGCAGCCTTCTCTTTGGGGGCTCCCTGGGTCTCTGCCTGCTCTGCTGGGGCCTGGCCTCTAGAAGCTGGTCCAGGCTTGTCTGCAGGGGGTTCCCTCCCATGCCCTCCTCCCTCTCCGAGGCTCCCTTCACACCTGCACGGGGAGGAGTGAAGAACAGGGGGCAGGGAATGTGTGTTTCAGGTGGAGCTTCCTGAGGGGCCGGGCAGTGAGCATGGAGAGAGGCAGAGACCTGGGTTTCGGGTCCTGGTTCTGTCCATCTTCCGTGATGAAACCTCGCAGAACCACAATTTCCCACTGGTAGAATAAAGACACTGCCACCTACTTCCCAGCGTGGTTAGGAGTCAAACGAGATGATGAACAAGGGCTAGAGAAATACGCCTTAGCAGAGACACAGTGTTTCAGGGCATTGACAGCAAGACCAGGTCAACCTTGGGTTCCATACCACGTGAGCAAACACCAGGGTTAATCCAGGTCCCTTGGGAGAGACTGAGTCCTTCTCCAGGAAGAGGCTCTAGCTCGACCCAATGCAGGGTGTCTATCCAAAACTTGGGGACTTTGGAGTCACAGAAGTTGACTGTTAAAACTTCATGGTAATCCAAAGAGAACGGAGGGGATGGTTTAGTGGATGTCCTTTTTCCTTTCACCGAGTCCCCCGCCTGCTGTTCTTCTCCACAGGAAGCATTTTCAGATGAGCCCTGGGTGACGGGGCCTCCCACCCAGCCAGCGGTGCCCAGCTTTCATGGCACTGCCCGGAGCAGCCCCTGGAAGCCCAGGACAGCAGTGGCCACATGAGGCCTCCGTGAGGTTTCGGAAATTTGGATTTGCAACCATAAATGCCCCACGTGGCTTCTTGAGAGATGTCAGCCAGCACTGCCACGTGTGAGCGGTACCAAAGCTCAAATGTCAAGAGAGAAACTGTCCCAGGGCCCCGGAACGGCATCACCAGCCGGACTGCAGGGCAGGAACCCTCAGGGCCTCAGAACTGGACTCAGTTTACACGCTGCAGCCTGTTGCTTGTTAATTGTTTGATATGTACAGTTTTTTCTCCAGGAACTTGAGACAGCAGGAACAGGACTTCTCCCAGTGTCCCCTTAACCCATAGCACGATGTGGAGAAGATGCAAGGAGCCCGGGAAACCTGACTGAACCACAGACCATCACAGCCGCAGGATATTTGCTTGCTTCTGTTTCCATGCCCCGACTTTCCGGATGATGGTTCAGGCCCAGCGACGTTAAGTGACCTTTCCGAGGTTACATGGTTGGTGACTGCAGTGGTTCTTAACCTGGGGAGACTTTTCTCCCCAGAGGACATCTGACAACGTCTGGAGCCATTTTTGATTATCACGACTGGAGGGTGGCTACTGCTTCTAGAGAGTGGAGGCCAGGGATGCTGCAAGGCATGGGCACGACACAGCCCCCATAACCAAGAATTATCTGGCCCCTAAGGTCAATGGTGCTGAGGTAGAGAAGGCTGGGTTCGAGGTAAAGAGAACAGTATGTTTCAAGTCACCAAGTTGTTCAAAGGTCTGGAAGGTCAAGAGGACAGTGCGAGTTCAGGTGAGAAGCAGGACGCAGAGTTAATGAAGGCAAGAGTGGGAGATGAGACTGGAAATGTAGGTTGGAAGCAGAGAAGGGTCTTGTACACCAAACGACAAAGATGAAAATGGTTTCCTGGGTTAGTTGAAGGGCCAGACCAGAGCCAATTTCCTACCCAGTACTCTGTCCACCCACCACGCTGCCTCTTTCCCAGTCAAGACAAGACAAGACGAGATGCATGGAGGGCAGAACGACAACCACCCAAAGCAAGTCACTTTTTAATCACGTACAGGACTCATTTGTGAGCCCATCAAATGATGTAAACACCTCCAGCATTGCTTTCCCTACTGCACCATGTTATAACTATTTATCTATTAATCAGTTTTCCTGCTAGATTATAAGCTCCTTGAGGACAAGAATCATGCTTCATTATCCTTGCATCCCTGGTACCTTCCATGATGCCTAGAAATAATAGGTACATCAAGCAGGATGGTTGAATAAACGAAGCAACAAGAGAGGGTAAGTCTACCCTCTGCACAGTTGTAAGGACTGTGATGGACTTCCTTCCTCCTATTTTCTTTTTTTAAGTATAAGAAATACGTGCTCATTGTACAAATAAATGAAAAAACTATAGACAATCCAAAAGAATAAAATAAAAATGATCCAACCCCTATGTTTCCCTACCCAGTGATAAATACATTTAACATTTCAGTAGATATCATGCCACCCTTTCTAGGGTTATATATTCATGAGACTCACACGCACATATTTTTCTTTTTAATTAAAATGGGATCACGCTATATATGTTGTGCTGTAGCTTGCTTCTCCACTTAAAAATATATTGGAAACTAGTGCAAGGGGATGCCAGGGGATTTGTCTTAAAGTTGTGTTTGCATAGCAATCACCCATTTCTATTTAGACTGCATCTTTGAAGAGAAGCTAAATCTGTGCGAACATCTTTCCACGTCTGTGAATATACTTCCACACCATGGCATTGAAAGGCTGCAAACTATGTGACTGTACAGTTGTGCTATAGCGTATTTAACCAGGCCTCAACTGTTGCAGTTTGTATGACTTTTATATTTTTGCTATGACAACAATGCTACGATAAATATCCTTTTAGTTAAATCTTTGCACACATCCCTCATTTTTCCTTAGTTTGAATTTCTAGAACAGAAATTGCTGGAACAAAAATTGCATACTTTACAGCTTTTGAAAAGTAGGGCCGTGCTGCTTTCCAGAAAGGTTGTACCGACATATATTCCCACAAGCGATGTACGGAGAGTGCGCGTTAGCTCTTCTTGAACAAAAGCTATCACGTGGTCCATGTAAACACCAACACAAGCTATTTCAATTCCATTCAAGGACCCATTTATACCGTTTCAGTGCAGAAGAACTGTCACTCTTATTATGTTATAGTCGACCAGTTTTGTGCTCAGTTTCGGTGTGATGAGCTATACAGTTGTGTACATGCTTTCTGAACACACACATGAGGTAACATGTATGAAAGCATCTAGCTCAGTGCCTAGGACACAGCAGAAACTCAACAAATGCTCCTGCCATCTTTGCCCATCGCCACTGCTGTGGGTATAGCCTTATCATCTCTTATCTGAAGGGTCGTCTCCAGCCACCTGTCTTGGAAACCTATAAGCCAATCTACACACCTGTCAGAGTGCTTTAACAAAAATGTATGATGGACCATATTATTCCCTTGCTGAAATGTCTTCAGTTGTTCCCCATCGCCCACGCACCGAAGTCTGGACTCCTTAGTAGGGCTTATAAGGCTCCATGACCTGCCCCTGAGACCCTGCAGCTTCCTCTTCCGTGGGTCTCCCACCCTCACCCATGTCCCATCCATGCTCTACTAGTGGGTCTCTTAACAGGATTCAACCCTTTATTTCTCAGTGACTGGGAACAGGGCTATTCTCTCTCCCTAAAACACATTTATTTCCTTTCCGACATTGTTTGTCTGCAAGATCATCTCCTGGGAAACCTATGTTAACTCTTTCTCCCTACCCCACCTGAATGATAATATCCTCTCCTGTAGTCCCAGAAAACCTTGCCCAATCACTATTTATAAGGTCTCCTTTTGTATTTATAATTGTTATTTTCATGTGTATCTCACCAACTAGAATGTTTAGACTCAGAATCTCGTTTTACTTTATATTCATATTCTCAACATCTGACACCAAGCTGAACACACAGTATGTGCTTAATAGATGCTTCTTGAATGTATGTATGAATGAGATGTTAATGTCCTTCCAATACTTTTTTTATTTCCTTCCTCCCATCTGTCCATCTACATGGCTCCATCCACAACAGTCACCATTGTAACCAAATAGAGTCATGACGTTCTCTCCTATTCAGATTAGTTTCATGAATTAATGACACACGGTACAGGTCCCTTCTTAGGATCAAGCATAAATGACTGAGCTAAGTGCTCTGCTACCATGTATACCATCTTCAGGAGCAGATGCACAGCTGGCAGGGATGGAGAGAACAAGTTCTAGGTCTGTCACCAGAGGCAGGGCTGGAGGGGGAGCTGGGCTGAGCCTGGCTGCATGCACTGGCGGTGGGAAGCCCCAGGTCGTGTGTGCAAGGGAGGACAGAACATCTGAGACCAGAAACAGGAGTCCCAGCAAAGGGAAGAGATGGAGAAAGATTAGGAAAGGGAAGATGGGCAGGAAGCACAGGGAGAGAGAGGTAGGGAGGGATTCAGATTCAAAGGAAAACAAGAAGGGACAGCAGATGAGAAGGAATAAAATAAGGAAGCAGCACAATCCCAAGACAGCGCGGGCATGTGTACCGCGATTGAGTAAGAACAGCGTCTTCTTGCTGAACACACTTGAGAAGTATGGTGCAGGAGAGAGCCATAGCTTTTTACTCAGTGTAATTAATTACTCTGTGGCTTTAAATAAAAACCAGCTATTCATGGGGAAGCCCGACAGGGTTTCTTTTAACTTAATGTTTGCTGAACCATCCCTTCTATCTCACTTACCTGATGTGGAACATATGCTGGGATCAGAATGACAGAGAATAAATCACCAGATTTGCCTGGCTTCTTTGAAAAATGAACCTGGAGGCTGAGATTTCTCATCAGTATATATCTTCCCTGAGCAGCCTCTTGACAGGTCATCAAGCTTGGGGGATGTCCTATGCAAAGGTAAATGGGTACCCAGAAGCGCCCAGATGCCCACATCTGGCATCATATCCATCACCTCGGGATGCAGGCCAGTCCACCTGTGCTAGGCTGTCAGGTGTTCTCAGGGTGAGATTTGAGAGCCTGCTGAAATCTCAGGCATGGGACACAATTGAGGTCTTTACATGAATTCAACAAATACCTATGGAGCCTTGAATATGCACCTGAAATGTAGTGCAGCAGGGAGGCTCAATGGTAATGGTGTCCACAGGAGGGCCAGAAAGCCTGGGGTAAGTCTGAATCCTAGCTCTGCTACTGGTGGCCATGAGTGTGCCTCAGTCTTTTCATCTGTAAAATGGGGATGAAGCAGCCTTATGGCTTAGTTTGTTATGAGTTCGTGTTAGTCTTCCTCTCCCCACCCTCCCTTTCCCATTCTCACTGTTGGGTTTCAGCGAGTTATAAAGTTCCAGCACAATGCCTGCCTATCTCAGATATTAAATAAAAGTTCCTTTCCCCTCCCTAGAGATGACAAGAGCTCCCAGGTCTCTGGGTGAAGTGGAGCGAGGGTTTGGGAGCCATTTTAACTCTGGCTTTTTGGATCGGGGTGAAAGGGGGGTTGTGGATGGGTATGTGGTGTGGGTGGAAGTAGGGGTGATGTTCCCCTAGGGCTTAATTTGTATGTGCTATACTCTCTAATGGGAGCTGTGGAGAAGATAGGCTCTACGCTAGCACTTGGGCTCCTGACCTTTCGATTTAATATCTGTGTCATGTTGAGAAACAATCTAATCTCTCCAGGCATTGGTTTCTTCATCTCTACAATAAGGAGGTGACTTGGATTAGGTATCTTTAAATTTTTTTCTCAGCATTCCTTTCCAGATGATAAAAGTCATGTGTACTCATTATAGAAAGCTTGGAAAATATATCAAAGTATAAACAAGACAATTAAAAACACCCATTATTCCACCACTCAGAGGAAACCATTGTTAATATTTTGGTGTATTCTGCTTTCTCTGTACATAGTGTATTGCAGAGTGAAATCGAACAATTTTGTAACATGCTTTTCCTCTCCCTGAATGTTAAATTATCATACGCATTCTCCCTGTGTCATTAAAAAATTATTTGGACCTCATTTTTAAAGTTTTGTCTGACACTAAAATTCTAAGAAGAATGGGTCTCATCTCCTTTCCTAATAAAAACATTTGTTCTCCCACAGCAGCAGAGATCACATGGAGGAAGGTGCCCTTGAATGGTGCCTCTCAATTCCCTTTGGCCCAGGCACCATGCAAGGGCACCCGGGGGCTCTGCAGACCGCCTGGCCCACCCACTTTCATCTGCCACCTTAGCTCTGGAGAAGAAAAGGAAATTGTGGAGCTGCTTTCGATGAGTCACCAACAAATGAGGAAGCTTTGAAAAAATTAAATATAATGTGGATACAGTATGGACTCCTATTATAAATCAATGATTGAATGAATAAGTAAAACAAATAAATAGAGGAGACTAGATAAACCTCCAGTGCAAAGGAATTCCAAATAACTTGTGTAGATACTCTGCCCTTGAGGTCGTGGAGAATAACTCCTCACTTCTTAACTGTAGGCTGCATGTAGTGATGTCCTTCTAAAGCAATATGAAAAGCGGAATAAAAGAGTAACTTTACCTGGCGAAACCTGACAAACATGACCTCAGCCAGGTGATCACAGTTAACCTCTATAGTGACGTCATGTTGATAGAATGCACCCTTGATATGATGTGATGAAAGTGTCACTTTACCTTTGTGGTCATCCCCAAAGCCAGTGACCCCAGTCTAAATCATGAGAAAACATCAGAGAAATTCCAACCCAGGGACATCCTACAAGATGCCTGACCAGGACTCTTCAAAACTGGTGAGGTCATCAAGAACAAACAAAATCTGAGAAAATGTCACAGTCAAGAGCAGCCCAAGGAGACAAAACTGCTAAACGTAATGTGGTATCCTGGATGCTGGGATAGAAAAGGGCATTAAGTAAAAACTAAGGAAATCTAAATAAAGCATGGATTTAATAATAATGTATCAATATTGATTCCTTAATTCTAACAAGGGTACCATACTAATGGAAGATATTAACCACAGAGGAAACTGGGTGGGGGGTAGGTGAGAACTCTGTATTATATTATAATCCTTATGTAAATTCAAAACTGTTCTCAAATAAAAAGTTCATTTAAAAAAATGGTACTCCGAGAATAACAATATTACCTGGGCATAGCCTCATGCTAGGGGGTATATACTGGGTAGTAGCTAGCAGGCTAGGTATCAGTCTTAACTTACTTGGACCTCCTCCCCCAACCACTCCCCCCCGAGCCAGGTACTCTTGTGCAACGGACAACCTGCACAGCCTGAGTGGCGGTCCTAAAGTCAGAATTACCCTCTATCGCCAATTTTCTTAGAGCTTGTCTTGCATCTAAACACAGTACTAGTTTGTGCTAGAAATAAAAGAATAGTCAGTTGCATCATAAATGGATGTATGACACCGGTCAACTATGAGTTTCCAGAAGAAACCTCATGAACCACCGCTGGCCAGTGGATTCCTCTTCAAGAAGCATTGCCTTCCGGGCTTCCCTGGTGGCGCAGTGGTTGGGAGTCCGCCTGCCGATGCAGGGGATGCGGGCTCGTGCCCCGGTCCGGGAAGATCCCACATGCCGCGGAGCGGCTGGGCCCGTGAGCCATGGCCGCTGAGCCTGCACGTCCGGAGCCTGTGCTCCGCAACGGGAGAGGCCACAGCAGTGAGAGGCCCGCGTACAGCAAAAATAAAAGAAAAAAGAAAAAAGCAGCATTACCTTCCAAGCCTGGACAACGACAGCTCTGGCTTTCTACCTGTCTGAAGGTAGAAAAGCCAGGTGTGTCAAGGAAGATGAGGATCTCATGGATTCTTAATTACATTTTGCTCACAGGGATACAGTAGGGGGAGAATCTTACACCAAGCCCTACTGACCTCCCATGAGAGTAAAGAGGTGTGGAAAGCATGGGGGGCAGGGGAGGTGGGGATCCATCCAGAGCAATGCCCTCAGAGTGTTGTCTTCTATTATTTACATGTGACCTGGTGACAGCTGGCCAGGTGGCTCTCTGTAAGAAAATGTCTTAATGCAGCAGAAACAAGCATTTTGAATTATGCATGACAAGTCTGACGTTAATTTCCTGCTTTTCACCCTAACAAAGAGACACACTGATATGTTTCTTCCAAGGCTGCCTCTTCCTCGGTCAGAGGTCCTGTTTGTTCCTCCTTGTTCGCCAAGTGTCCTGTGGTGTGAAGTGCTCCAGGGCATGAGAAGGGCCTTCTCGAGGGGCCTTCTTTCTAAAGAGCAAGACAGCCCAGACTGTCACCATATCGATGCCATTCCTGGGCCATATGTCTCCTCCCCTCTCCAAAAATAAAAACAACGCAGCTGACTAAAAAGCCTACGGAATATGGTTAGACTAAAACACGCATTAGAAAGTAATTTGGCAGTGTGTATCAGCGGTCAAAATAATGTTCCTACCCTCTGACTCAGTAATCCCACTTTTGTGAATCTGTTCTCAGAAAATAATTCTAAATACCAAAAAATCTATAAGTGTAATAGCAAAAACAGCCTAAATATTCAATCACTGAGATAGGGTTAAATAAATTACGGTTCATAGATTTGATGGAATATTATGGAACGCTTAAAATGATTGTTTATGAGAATTATATAATATGGAAATTGCATATGAAATCTATGCTAAGAACAAAAAAGGGAAGATAAAAATATAAGTAAAGATAATTACTACTGTGTTAAAATATGCATAAGAAGAAGACTCACAGGAAATTCATCAAAATGCTAATAGAGTTTGTATTAGACTGATGGGATTTGAGTTGATTCTTTTTTCTTTTCTCTCGTTTCCAAATTTTCTATGATGTGGTAATATTACATCCTAATGGAAGAGATTATTTTAGAAACATGTCAAGTTCTGTCCCCCAATGTATATGAATAGTAGAGTGGGGTTCCATAATATGTGTAGAAAAATATAATAATGGTCATCAATAATAAAAGAACCTTAATAAAAATTAATAACATAAAAGTGAACACAGCCTGGGAAAAATGGTGTGATGATTTCCTAACATGGACATACCGACTTCCTCCAGGATCAGTTTGGGGGGCCTTGTTCTCATCAAAGTGATTGGCGTTCTGTCGATCTAGGCTCCTGGGGGAAGCTGGCCAACTCCAGGCTTGCACACTGCTCACAGCTGTGCAGCCATGAAGCAGGTGCCTTGTCCACTCCTGAGCCATGGCTCCCCTCCCCAGGGCTCCCTGGGCTGAAGCGGTGGAGCCCTAGTTAGGCTGGTCCTGCTTTCAGGGCACCTTGGATGAAGTCCTCACTTGATTTCTTAACTGGGCTGGAGCCTTTGGACAGGTGGCCAGGAATGAAGACCAGTATGAAAGAGGACAGGAAATGGAGCTGGCCTTTCCAGATGAGCCATCAGTAGCAGCCGTGGGAGCGGGGGTCTGAGGGAGAGGCAGTGTCTCTCTCTGCATCCCCTTATCTGTAGTTAGAGGAATTCTTGGCAGATGGAGCACAGTGGGTTTGGGGCATCTGCCTGCATAATAGCAAGGAAAGGGCCAGCCCGGGGTGTCCAGTTACGTCATCAGTGAAAAAATGGGCCAGATGTAATTTTAACCAAGCCACCAGGACACTGACTGGAGGGAACAGCTGATGTAATGAACGACAGAATGATGGAATGATGGAACCAATCAATCCCCAGGTGGATGGGTTTTGTCCTCTCCATTGTACATGTTCTCAGGATTCTCTTTGATTTGCAATGTGTGGACCACAAGGAAACAGCCTGCTTTCTGTGCGCGGAGTTTGCACGATTAATCATATCGCACCACGGCCCCGTGGTGTCTGTTATTCACATAATTTAAATCCTTGCCAAATGCTAAGAACAATAAGCTCAAACAAACCCCACCTAACTCAACATAAACACACCCAAACACACAACGGAACTTTTCATCACACTGTTTTCCTTCCCACAGATAAAGAAGGGAGACCCAACTTTTCACGCCAGTTTCTAGCATCTTCTTTTCATGTTTCTCACTAGAGGAAAAGAAGACTGGTCTTTTTTTTTTCCTGGAAAGATAAATTTTTAATGAATGTAAATGTTCTTGCAGCTCCTTAGTTTGGAGGCAGAGATGGTGCAGCTTGGACAGCCAGTTTCAGGAATACAGTCCTTGCTTCTTGTTATTTCTTTTCCTTTTCACCACCCAGTGAAGCACAGATGCTCTCCGCCTGGGCCTTTGTTTCCGAGGCTGCCATCCTGTCAGCCAGCAGAGACAGCCTGCCTTCAAAGGGAACGCTCCTGATGAATTGGCCTCCCTGGATTGTCTTCTCACAGTGGAAGCCCGTCTATTCCGACACAACCACTCTCGGCCCTGCTTCCTTGTGGCATTTATCCAGTTTTTTTTTTTATTGATTAACTATCTACTCTGTGCCAGGAGCTACTCCACTTCATCCTCTTAACAACCCAATGATACAGCTACTAGTATTATTACCACCATCATTCCCATTTTACAGATGGGGAAACAGAAGCACTGAGAGTTCAAGACTTGCCACAGCTGATATATGACAAACTTGGCAGCCTGGCCCAGAGCCTATACTCGTAGCCAAGACATATTCTGCCTCCTCTGACACCTGCTAGGCATTGTGGGTGTGGGAGAATGGGGGGATGGAGCTGGGGCTGAGAAAAAGATGAGAACAGCTCAGTTGGTGCCCTCGCAATCTGGAAGGAAATCATCTCTAATCATTTCTTTTCCATTCCCACAGACACTGCCTCTCAGGGCCGCCCTGCAGGTCTGAGTTCTTTTGTGTTCATCTTGTTCTCGTTGGGCTTTCACTTCTACTGGCCGAGACGTGATTCTTCTCACTGTTCTGACTTAGAGGGTACAAGCTGCATTCTGCATTTCTGCAGGGTCTGAGGCCCTTGGCCTTGAGACTGAGCCAGGGACAGGCTCCTTTCCTTGCCTCCCTTGTCTGTTTCCTACCAGTAACTTTTCAGAGTGCAAACACTCCTGTCAAAGAGGTCCAAGGGGGCAGCACAGCCACCCCTTGGGGTGTTGAGCTGCAGGGAAACCTGCAGTGTTAAGTTCACCTTAGCGAGGCCTGCTTTAAGGATGTAGGGTAGACCGAGCTGTAGTCTGCATGATGCTTGGGTTAAAAGTCAACTTTAGCCCCACCAGACCCATCATCACCACTTCTCCACAAAGGCCTTACAATCACTATCAAAGAAACTGTTTTGATCTGGAGATGGTCAGAGTTCAATCTGGAGTAATGCAGGCAGCTATACATTGTATCAGCAGCATCATAGGAAAAGGAAGGGGAAATCAAGGGCTGTTTTGTAGATTTCAGTTCCCAAATCAGGACCTCCATTTGTAGAAAATCAGAATTCTAAATAATTGTCATCATCAAAGGGTGACATCTATTAAGCACCGACTAGTGTGTGAGCCTGGGCACCCTGCCCAGCAACTCAAGCTGATCTCTTTGATCTGATGATTGGGTTGTTTTCCCCCACTGCCACTCACTCCATGTCCTGTGCAGACCTCCAGCATGTGACGAGGTATCTGTCTCCCCCATGTGACCATGAGCCCTTTAGGGGCAAAGACTTCTCTTAATCCCCTTTGCACCTCTAGTGCCTACAGTGGGCACTTAACATTCATTTGTCAAATGTTGATGAAGCTCATACTTTATGGAGCAACTAGATATTTCCACCACGAAATCTACAGACCTACCACATCTTTTCCTTCTTCTGTCCTCTCACATCTAGTGTCTCCTGTGAAAGAAGCCAAGCCTTCACCATGTGCTCTGTGTCCATCGCCTCTTGCCTTCGCAAGGATTCCTCAGCTACCTCCTCTCTTTCTTGCATCTTGAAGCCCTTCCTCTCTTCCATGGATCATTCCCATTAGACAAAAAGCAAGCAAACTCATAGTCAATTACCACCCACTCTCGAAATCTCCTTTAGATTCCACCCCTTATCTTGGATGTCATCCCCTTTCTCTGCATCCTTCTCAGGAAAACTTCTGCCGAAAGTCATCTACACACATTAGCTTCACTTTGTCTCCTCCCATGCACTCTTTTTTTTTTTTTTTTTTTTTTTTTTGCGGTACGCAGGCCTCTCACTGTTGTGGCCTCTGCCGTTGTGGAGCACAGGCTTCGGACGTGCAGGCGCAGCGGCCATGGCTCACGGGCCCAGCCGCTCCGCGGCATGTGGGATCCTCCCGGACCGGGGCACGAACCCGCGTCCCCTGCATCAGCAGGCGGACTCTCAACCACTGCGCCACCAGGGAAGCCCTCCCATGCACTCTTGAGCCGACCTTTTCTGGTTTCTCCCCTATGGCTACAAAAACTCAAGATGAATGCCAGCCTTTAGGTGGCCAGATCTTGGGGTCCATCGGCCTCTACCCTCCTGGAGCTGCAGGAAAAATTTCACACCGTCATCTCCTCCTGACTTCTCTGAACGCACTTCCCCTCAGCCTGGGTGACAGTGCTCTGCTGTTCCTTCTCATCCCTCTCTTTCAGCTTCTTCTCAGCCTCCCTGGCAGGTTCCTGTTTCCTAAACATGGGCCCCTGACCTCAACCTTTCCTTTCTATGCTGTACTCTCTTTAAGAATCTCATCAGTTCCATCATATACGGTTGACAATCCCCATATCAACATCTCCAGCCCAAATTTTCCCCTGTATCCAGCTGCCTTCTTCACACTCTCCCTTGAATGTGTCACAGGCACTCCAGACTGACCCTGGTCCAAACTAACTTCTTTAATCACACTGCTTCCCCAAGACCACATCCTCCTCTAGTCTTCTCTTAGTAACTAAAATCTCTGTCCACCTAGTTGCCCAGGCTGGAATTCTGAACCATCTCGAATTCCCCTTGCCCACTCTGTCTGTGTGGTCCTCTCACCAACCCCACGGATTTGTTCCCTTGTCTCTGGTCCACTTGTCTCTCTTCTCTCCATCTGAGACGGCCAGGCATTGCACTGGGTCCTGGGCAGATGCTAGTCAATTAAACAGACTTGGTCCCCATGCTTGGGAAATATATATCAGATGATGAATGGATGAAAGGATGGGTGAATAGTAAAAGGAAAGGCACAGAGTCAAAAGTCGTAGCCCGACTGTTCTCATGGAAAGAGGCTCGTCCCTGATTCGTTTGGTGCAACTGGTCAGAGAACTAAATCTTGCTAAGTTTCAGTTTGTTGATCTATCAAGTGAGACTAGTTAAACCTAATGCATAGGGTTATTGCAACGTTTATAGGCATAAACGTTGCAACACCTTTACATGCATAACACCTAGCACATCGTTAGTGCTCAATTCATGCTTCATTAAATAAAAAAAACACACTCTAAAAACAACCCAACCGTTTGATCAATAGTTTTTTCTGATTGTTTTGGCATGTGTTCCACCCACTGTTTAGGTAAACCTAAACAGCATATGGACGGATGAGTAAATAATGAGCACGCATCACCACCCGGGAGTCAGAGGAAAGATGATCTCAGTGCTCGCCCAGATGTGGTGAGAACACCGCTGGCTCGGACGTGGGTCAGGGTACTCTTCGGTGGTCCCTGGCCCAGTCTCCAGTGCTGGCCCAGGCTCTGCCTCTGTCTCCTGTTCCCACTCCTGCTCCCAGAGGAGCCAGTGATGGATGGAAACATCATAAACGAGAACAATGCCTATTGTGCACTGCTTGGAAATGGGCTGTGTTCTTTTAAAAATTAGGAATAAAATAATATACTGACTAAATCTGGTGGTGGGGGGATTTGCAAATGAGAATGCAAATGCAAATGAGGTCACTTGTTAGGTTTTGGAGGAAAAAACTGTGGTGCCTGGAATGGCCTTTTTCTGCTGCCGGAAGCTGAGAGAAGAACCATCTCTGTGAACAAACGATCAGAAATTGCCGCCTGCACACCCTGTCTGCTTCCGAAGAAAGGTCTGTGTTTAGGAAACCTCTTCCTGAGGAAACAGTGCACTTTTTGGGGGGCCTGTGCTGACGGTTTGGTTGTTATCTTGTTGACCTGAAGAGATGCGAAAGAGTTGAGGTATTAAATCCTCAAGGAAGGGCAGAGAGCGTTACGATAAAAATCCCGATTCATCGTCCCTGGCCGGGGTCTAATGCAGTCAGCTACCATCTCACCGCACTTCTGCTCCCGGGTGTTTCAGCTGGGCCTCAGCTCATGGGAAATGGAAGCCTGGCCACTCCTGATGGATATGGGATTTGCAGAAGATTGAACAGATCATGCAGATCGATTTCCTTTTCTTGCCCTTCTTTAAAAAAAATGAATTTCTAGGGCACTTATGAAAAGGAATGACTGAGGGGAGGAGGCTGCAGCCCAGCATTTGTAGGCAAAGGGGTCTGAGAACAGTTTCTGAGCCAGTGGATAAGGCTGGGGTCCTGGCTCAACCAGCCACCGCCCTCCTCCATCTTTCCACCAGACCTCAGGTGGGCTGAGGGAGGGGTGACTTTGCCCTTTTGAACCTTCCTTAATTCTCTTCCACATGAATGCTGAGTCAAGGGTCTGATGAGTTAGCCAAAGGGTGAAAAGGAAAGAAAGAAGAGACAGGTAACAGTGAGGTAGACCAGATGTAATCAGGGGCTCAGCAGAAGACTCATGGTGGCACCAGGAGGACACCACTGCTCACCAACAGTGAACCCCACAGAAGAAACAATGCAAGGCCACGGGAGTCTTTCCAAAGAGGATGTGATAGGGAGCAGTTGCAGGAAGAGGGCACAATTTGAGAGACTGAACAATTTCACTCAAAGAGACTGAGAATTAACTAGGGCAAATGTGTAAATTATTACATTGGCTCAAGTGTATGGGAGTGAACCAAAAGCCCACTCATGAGAAGTTCAGATAAGGAATAGGTAGATAGGAGTAACTCCTGAGCTCTACTGTGAATAAATTTGCAATCCAAATACACAGGCTGCTTCTCTTCACTCTCAACTAGTACCTGAATTTTAATAGGTGCTGACTGAAAATCTGGAAAGTTATATAAAGGCATAAATGAATGAATTTCTAATAGTTGAGTTTCCAAGGATAGGATGAGAGATGTGTGAACAGACGGAGATCAGGGCTGTATTGAAACCTTTAAAGGGCACTAAACACTGAAAATATTAGCATGTGCCTTCCTCTGTTATTTAAAAACAAAAACAATTCTAAGACAAAAAATAATGGTAAGGAAGTCCAACAATGTTCTGATGTTTCTCATGATGGCTGGAGTTAATTGTTTTAAACACTGAATATAAAATTTTATCTGGAAGATGTTTTAGGTACCCTTAGGACTTGTTCAGTCTATCTCCT
Source organism: Aethalodelphis obliquidens (assembly GCF_003676395.1). Classification (NCBI taxonomy): domain Eukaryota; kingdom Metazoa; phylum Chordata; class Mammalia; order Artiodactyla; family Delphinidae; genus Aethalodelphis; species Aethalodelphis obliquidens. Next base: position 6,905,266 of record NW_020838026.1, on the reverse strand, counting down.
GAGTAAGTTAACCGTGGAAAAGCCTTGTAGAACCTGCCGGCCTGGGTCCATAGTTCCCCCCTGGGCACCATCTCTTTGGCTGGTTCAGTGGGACAGAAGCAAGAGAACATGGACTTTGTCCTTAGAAGACTGGATTCCAGGCCCTGCTCTTGTCACTTAGTGTGTGACTTTGGGCTTTTCACATAATCTTCCTGAGTCTCAGTTTCCTCATCTATAAAATGGGGATAATAAAAGCTTCCTGACAGGGTGGTAACAAAGATCAAATGAGAGAATGTGTGTGAAAATGTCACATGATGTCGGCTTTTATGATTACAAAAATATGGTAACCTGGTTATTTCTGAAAGTAAGTTACAACCAGACGCTAAGGAAGGTGCGGACCAACAGGAACTCTCACTCATTGCTGGCGGGAATGCAAAATGGTGCAGCCACTTCGTAAGACAGCGGGGTGTTTTCTTACAAAACTAAACATACTCCTACCATCTGATCCAGCAATTGTTTGCCGAGGTATTTACTGAAATGAGTTGAAAAATCATGTTCATACAAAAGCCTGAACGCAAATGTTTAAAGCAGTTCTTTTTTCTTTTTTCTTTTTGCAATTCCCAAACATTGGAATCAACCAAGATGTCTTTCCATAGGTACATGAATAAACAAATTGTGGTCCATCCAGACAATGGAATAGCAGTCAGCAGCACAAAGAAGTGAGCTCTCAAGTCATGAAAAGGCATGGAGGAAATTTAAATGTATCTCTGCGAAGTGAAAGAAACCAATCTGAAAAGGTGGCATACTGTATAATTCCAACTATTGACATTCTGGAAAACACAAAACTGTGGAGACAGTACAAAGATTGCCAGAGGTTGGGGGTTTGGAGGGAGGGAAGAATAGATGGCGCACAGGGGATTTTTAGGGCGGTGAAATATTCTGTGTGGTACCATAGTGATGGATACTGTGTCATTATGCATTTGGCAAAACCCATAGAATGTACAACACAGAGGGTGAACCCTAGTGTAAACTAGGGCCTTTAATTAATGAAAATATATCAATATTGGATCATCGATGGTAACAAATATACCACACTGATGCAAGATGTTAATAATAGGGGTGGGGAGAGTGTATGTGGAGTGCTTGCATTTTCTGTTCAATTTTCCTGTAAACCTACAACTGCTCTAAGAAATAAAGCCTATTCATGAAAAAAAATTAATTACAGAGCTGGTTGAACCCTGACTCTTCTTCCGCACCGGTCCCTGTAGAAAAACAGCTCTCCCACGCCAGCCCAGCCTCGACAATGTTGGGCTCATTCCCACGCCGGGTAAAGGCTCACGCAAGCTTTGGGAAAAGCATGAATCAAAAATGACAGCACATTTTTCATGCTGAACTATTACCTTGTCTGGTTATTTTGTTTTTCATACAGTCAGTAATAAGCCACTTTGCTATCATGTCTTCATTTAATTTGTGATCTAGACTAACCTTTCACTGGGACACTTTTGTATCCATGGGGGGATGTAGGCTTGACTTTATTTTTGCTAATGCAATAAAGTTGGAATCCTGAACATACTCTTGAGTCTCTAGAGATGACCCAGGGAGTGACAGGGAAAGGAAAAAAAGACGAGACACCAAATAAGACCTGACTGATTATACATTAAAATGGGGGAACTGAAAAAACCTGGCTAATGGGATAAAAAGGGAGGGGCTCAGTTGGTGATAGCTCCTGGCCCAGGGCACGGCCTTGAAGTTTCCCTTGGATGGAGGGATTTCACTCTGCGGTCCTGTCCTGCTGCACTGGGCAAGGGCATTGCTGAATCTAGAAGGAAGGAGGAGAGCCTTGGAGAGCCAGCCAGCACGGCTGGAGGAGGGGACATCACAACCGTGACGGCAGAGCCAGCCTGCCCCTTAAACAGGCTGCGTTGCCTAAGGGGTGTGATTTGAAATGCCCCAATGTCTCTGCCACTGAGATTGAAATTCTCCTCCTTCCTGAGTGAAATGCTGAGCAGGCGCCCACTGGGTAATAGGGCACTTGAGATGTTGGCGTGGATCCCCTCTTGCGTTAAGTGTCACCCTGTCCCTGGCTCTGTTTATAAATGCTGATGCTCCCAGGCAGAGCCGCAGCTCAGAAAGCAAGAGTGTCACAGTGCTGGGGCTCAGAAAAAGGCCTGCCTGCGAGTGGTGGGGAACCAGCACAGAGTGGGGAGTGGGGAAGATCCCAAACGCAGAGTGTCTGGGGTGCGGGGTCATATCAGGGCTGGGGCCAGAAAGCCTGATACTGTGCATGTCTGTGCACACTGTTTAGCAGGGGAGATGGTGCCTGTAGGGGAAGGAAAGGGAAAAAGCATCCTTCAGATTCCCTGAAGCCCAGTTTCAGGACCACCTGTAATGAGCAAACCAAGACTCTGGGGGTGTTACTTCAGCTTTCTGTCACCGAATTTGGGGGATGCACCATCGTGCAGGGAAAGCGAACACGGGCTCTGAATATCTAAACGATTTCGATTTAACCTCCACCTCTGCCACTTATTTAAGTTCTCTGAGACTCAATTTCTCATCCGTAAAGTAGGCTAATGATAACCTTCTTTCACAGAGCTATTGTGAGTGTAAAACACATCAAGTTCTTAGCACAGTATCTGGCCCAGGGAACTGCTTAATATTGATGGTTTTGAAGGCGTGGCTCTTGTTGGCAGGCAGAATCTGCTGGTCAGTGTCTGGTACCCTCCAGCTTCATCGGTTACCGGGGAAGGGTGAACAAGTCCTGATGGGCACTCCGGTTTGATTAGTGGCTGACTGTGGAGCTTAGTCCTAATCCACGGGGTGGCCTGCGGCAGTTGGGGCCAAGTGACAGGGCTGCTGAGGGAGCGGTGGCAGCGCGGGCCTCAGCCTCCAAGCCCTGTCAGCACCGGGCTGATGTAGATGAGGAAAGCACAGAATCATATGGTTGAAAAGAACTGTAATTGTAATGGAAATTCAAATCACTCCACTGACCCTGTTTTCTGCATTTGCATTTTGTCCTTGTAAATCAGAAGCACCGGGAGCAATTTATTTCTAAACATCAACAATTCGGAATGGGAAGGAAAATGAAATAATTGCATTCAGACTCGCTTGAAACAATTCATCTGCATGTCCACACAGATCCTGAGGGCCTGTGGACACTGCAAAGTAACGCACGGGTTTGTTCTGTGGTTTCTGCCTCCCTGTGTGCCTGGCAAGGAGGAAGGGGAATATCTCGGAGCAGGTGGATTTCTACTCCCTACTGTGCGAAGCTGATGACTGTGGAAGTGATGGCTCATTATACCCACCCCAGCCAGGTGGAGAGGGAAGATATCCCTGTACTCGGGGCCCCCGGGCAGCCCCCTTCTGCTTCCCTAATTCAGGAGCCCCCAAGGGTGGCCCTCACAGCCATCCCCCACCACTCTGGGATCCCAGGCACACAGTTCTTTTCTCTTTTAAAATATCTGAATCTTCCTGTCTGTCCCAGCCTGCTCCATTGCCAGAACCTTTAGCATATCGCTTGCTGGGGTCCCTAACCTGCTGACTGACATCCAGGCATCCTCCTAGGAGGCCTGCCCAGGGCTCCGCGTCCAGTGGCAACAGAAACAGATGCGCTGGGTTCCAGAAAAGCCAGGGTTGCTAAAGAATTAGGAACACATTTCTTTGGGGAAAGAACCTGCCATTTGCTATTTCATTAAAAGAATAGAAGAGACCCTCCTTAGCATGAGCAGAGGGTCTCAGAGCAGCCTCCTTTCCTGACTTGGTGGGTTAGTATTGGTTACAAGTCCATAGTGGCCTGGGGCACCAGGGGGGCACACGGGGGCCGCAGACCATCGTTTGAACACATGGAGCCTCTAAATGGCTCACTCTGGGCCTGCCCTTCAGGTTCTCCCAGTCTTTTTGGTTTCTCTGGTTCTAACTGGACAGCAGGCACATCTTCAGGGATCTCTTTAGAGAAATGCTATGCAGAAGCATTAGCCTAAGGAATGCTTTTCTGATTGAGAAGGCAAAGTGCTCTAAGAGGAAAGAGCATGGGTTTGGGGTCTAAAGGTGGGTTCAAATCCTCAGCGGCTCTGTGATTTCAGTATTGCTGTGCCTCAGCCTCTCAGTCTATAAAACAAAGAATATGGGCTTCCCTGGTGGCGCAGTGGTTGAGAGTCTGCCTGCCGGTGCAGGGGACACGGGTTCGTGCCCCAGTCCGGGAAGATCCCACGTGCCGCGGAGCGGCTGGGCCCGTGAGCCGTGGCCGCTGGGCCTGCGCGTCCAGAGCCTGTGCTCCGCAGTGGGAGAGGCCGCAGCAGTGAGAGGCCCGCGTACCGCAAAAAAAAAAATTAAAACAATACAATAAGGCCTATCACAGCAGAGCACCTGTGAGGACTTACACACAGGTGCTTGGTGAACTGCAAAGAGGGGTGTGTGTGTGTGTGTGTGTGTGTGTGTGTGTGTGTGTATGTTTCTGTGTATTATGGAGAGGAGGAAACATTATTATAGTAACAGGTTCTCCCAGATTTCTCTTGGGTATGAATGGTTTTTGTTGGAAAAATAAAATGATAAGAAGTTGGGGGAAGAGGAGATTCCTGGGAACTTGAGCCCAGGTGGAAATAACAGTTTAGCAGAAAACTAGGGGGGTATCTGGTGTCGTTCTGCAGAGAGAGGGGGGCCAGCAGGGAGGAAAGGGGTTGGGCCAGAGGAGAGGAAGAGAGATAGAGAGATGGTAGAGACCCTTCCTCACCCCTGGAAACCCCTCTGCCCCCAATGTTGATAAACTTCCAGTAGGAACGATGCAAGGCTTGCTATGAGTGATTTCTTATGGGGACGCTTCCGAAGGAGTGGAGGCTGCCCTCCTGGGAGTTCCAGGGCCAACAGGCCTAGGGGTGCTGGGGTGAGCGTAAGAACGTGAGCTGCTTTGGAGGGGTGGTCTCCACTCCGCTGCTCTTTCCAATCATATGACGAGTTCAAACAAATAACAATGCCCAGGCCCTGCTCCAGACCAATGCATCAGAATCTCTGGGGGTGGGACTCCAAGCCCTGGAGCTGCTTTGAAACTCCCCCGGGGATCCCAACGGGAGCCAGAGACACATTTTTAACACAGCTCCCGGTCACGTGTAACCAGATCTCAAAGGGCTGGGGCCTGGACTGCAACCAGGGCACATCTCTTGTGTACACAGGTTTGGCATCATTAAGAATTTCTTGGGATATCTCAGGGAAGTGGTCTAGACTGACAGAAAACTAATTAATTTGGGCCATTTAGAATCTGACCCAAGTGGGACCGAGGGCCTCCCTCTTCATCTACAGGAAAGCTGGCCCAACCCCGTGTCCTCATTTGAGCTCTCTGCATTGCCTGAGCTCCACCTTCTGGCCTGGGGAAAGACACGTTGTCCCGATAAAGCAGGGGTTGCACTATGATAACCTGGGTTAGAGAAGGTGGGCACCTAGAGAAAGAAAATCTCACTAGGGTGTTAGTGTAAATGGCACAAATGGCCACAGGTATGGAGGTCTCCAGGCAGGGATTTCTCCTTTGATTTAGATTTAACTGCGGTGCAATACCAGAAACCTTATACCTCTTTTATGTAGAAAAAAAAAAAACACACAACAAACAACCAAGTGCTAGGATTCTCAGATATCTTAAATATGCTTCCCTCCTGCCTCATCTGCCTGCAAACAGTGTCTGTGGGGCTGTGACCTTCAGGATTCCCTCAAGAATAATGAGCCCTGGGCACCTTCTCAGCTACGTTAGTGACTGAGACGCAGCACTCTGTCCCCAGCATACAAACAGGCCACCTCCAGGCCTTCTGACTAAACGGAACTATTCAAGCCCCGGACAATCAGGAAGCAAACGGGAAGCCAGGGATCATTATACAGGGGATGCGGCTGTGACGGGGGATAATGGGATGGCAGAGAGCAGTGGCTGGGCTCTGAGCCGCAGCTTCTGGAAGCTCCAGCTGATAGGATGCCTGCTGGCTGTCAGGGTTGGTGAGGGACAGGGACATGAAGGAGTGCTGGCCCTTGAGGAACTCGCATCTCGGGTGCACGCATGCCCTCAGATCTGACAAGGGCAAAGCTGCAATCTCCTTGGGCTTTCTGAGTTTTAGTAAAACTTTAACTTCTGTGCTTGAAAAACATGTGGATTAATGGTTAACTAAGTTCATTCTGCATAATTGAGGATTTGCTAGAAACTCCACCCCTACATTTAAGTTTCCTTTTTTATAGAAAATCTTTTTTTTTCACCTTTAAAAACTTTGTTTCAGAATGATTTCTGGGGATCCCCTACATCTGAGATAAGTCTATATTACTTATATGTGTCTCAGATTTTAAAATATTCTGGAAGCTTATTACTCCTAATTCTTTATCAACATTGTCATCATAGAAGTTATGGATTTTTTTCCTCAAAAATTTTATATGAGACATAACATGTTTGTACTAAATTAGATAGGAAGTTGAAAATGTGATTATCTTCTTTAAAGTAGTACCTGATTCTTTCCTTGGTTGTGTACCTTGGCTTAATTTTTTTTTAAATTATTTATTTAATTCATTTATCTTTGGCTGTGTTGGGTCTTCGTTGCTGTGCGCGGGCTTTCTCTAGTTGCGGTGAGCGGGGGCTACTCTTCGTTGTGGTGTGCAGGCTTCTCGTTACGGTGGCTTCTCTTGTTGTGGAGCATGGGCTCTAGGCGTGCAGGCTTCAGTAGCTGCAGCACGTGGGCTCAGTAGTTGTGGCTCATGGGCTCTAGAGCGCAGGCTCAGTAGTCGTGGCACATGGGCTTAGTTGCTCTGCGGCATGTGGGATCTTCCCAGACCAGGGCTCGAACCCGTGTCCCCTGCATTGGCAGGTAGGTTCTTAACCACTGCACCACCAGGGAAGCCCTTAATCTTTTTTTTTAATTGAAGTATAATTGATTTACAAGGTTTCAGATGTACAGCAAAGTGATTCAGTTATACATACACATATATATATTCTTTTTCAGATTATTTTCCATTATAGGTTATAAGATAGTGAATGTAGTTCCCTGTGCTGTACAGTAGGTCCTTGTTATTTATTTTATATTTAGTAGTGTGTATCTGTTAACCTGAAATTCCTAATTTATCCCCCCCTTTCCCCTTTGGTAACTGTAAGTTTGTAGAAAAAAAAATTTTTTTTTTCGGTACACGGGCCTCTCACTGTTGTGGCCTCTCCCATCGCAGAGCACAGGCTCTGGACGTGCAGGGTCAGTGGCCATGGCTCACGGGCCCAGCCGCTCTGCGGCACGGGGGATCTTCTGGGACCGGGGCACGAACCTGTGTCCTCTGCAACGGCAGGCGGACTCTCAGCCACTGCGCCACCAGGGAAGCCCTAGAAATTATTTTTTTTTAATGTACTCGCTTTCTTTTCTATCTTCAGAGTTACAGTATGGTTAATTTAATTGATGGTTTCAGAGTCTTTGAGGACATCAGACAGATACATCATTTCTCATTGATTTACTTACGCAAACATTTCTTGAATTTCCACTTTACGTCAAACACCAGTCCAGGTGCTGGGATATTGCTGCCACAGGTATGAGCATGGATATAGATGATGTAGCATCTGAGCACACAGCCCAAGACGTACCTCATGATCCATGGGTCTTTGGTATGGGGTACCCATCCCCAAATCTCTACTATGTGGAAGTCAGATGAGAAAACAATTCTCCCCCAATACGAGCTGTGTTAGCACTGGGAGGCAGTGCAAAGACCACAGGGTTCTGGGTCCGAAGCCTTGGGTTCAAATCCTTGCTCTGCTGCTTAGCAACTGCAGGACCTTGGCCAGACACTTTTCCTCATCTGTAAGATGGAATCATGATACCCACCCAACAGCGTGGGGCAGGCATAAGTGAGAAACATGCACAGGCCTAGCACAGTGCCTATCATAGGAAACATTCTTCGTTAATTTGTTTAAAATAAAAAGTTGAACCATCCTAAAATCTGAGAAGAAAAACTAAAACAAGATTCCACTCCACTGCCTCCAAACACCCTACATCCCCAGTCAGTGGGTTACAACTTGATCAATTGCTATTCCATGGGCAGATGATGCCACCAGTCAGTTGTCTGTGGCTGTGACAGAGAAGAAGAGGAAAGAGAGCAGACATTCAGGAATCCAGTTCCAACGTCCCAGTTACTACTCCCTTTCACCTGCTGCCTTAATCGCCTGCTTCTGGTTGTCTTTGCATTGGCCCTATATCAAGTGGAGGAGCTAACCAAGTTAAACATCCCACACACGGGCACGGCGAAGGCAGGTGGGAGCAGAAACAAAGGAAGCTCGGCCTAGGGAGACGGCATTAGTCCCGGACTCATCATTCACACAGCATGAGAAATGGTTTCTATATATAAGGGAGCCATTTTCCCAGGGAGCTTCCTAAATGAGTATTACAGAGTCACCTAATTGATTCCTTCACTCATCAGTTCAGAAACACTGAGAACGTGAAAACGATGCGCCAGCCCAGACAGGATGCCAGGGAGGAGCAGACAACAGTCTGAGGGGCACACCTGGCCTCTGAAACGCCCAGTCCAAGCAGCTCGGGCTTAACGGATTGACTGTAACATACGGTTCCACAAGGCACGTTCACAGTGCAGTGGGACCTGATGTGTGCTACGGCCATTCTGTTTAGAGGAATATGTAAAGGCTTCACGGGGACGAACGCAACGGAGCTGGGCCCTGAAAATGAGAAACAGAGATGGCCACGCGCAGATTTGAAGGAATAGCATTATCAACGGAGGGAACAGCTCCTGCAAAAGCACAGAAGGATGAAAGCTCCCGATTCTCTCTAAGAGAGCTGAGCATCATTTCCGGTCCCATGAGCATCATCAGAGGATTGAGGGTAGGAAACTCTTACCTTCTGTCAGAGGACTGGAAGAATAGGTATTATAAATCCTACTGTCAGTGGGATTTATAATATATAAAAATTATAACACTTGGCTGCTATGAAATTCTCCTGTAAGTTACTAAGTCTCCGGGTGAAGATAAGCTGGAGAAGATGACTGCTTAATCAAAGGAGGTTTTCCATCCCAGTATGATCAGAGCTAACTTTCCACTTGCATCCCTTGGGCAACTGTACTATCAGCTGGACACTACATGGGTTTTACTTCTTTTCTAACCTGCTTGTTTTATGTTCACTTTGTCTCAGCTGTAAACTAGATACATTCAAGGGTAAGAGCTCCATAGGGACCTGGGATCCTACTGTCACACATACAACCTCTATATCTGTTGCCAAGGCAACGGCTAATAAAATCAAATTGGAACAGGGCCCTTTGCAGTGAGATATTGCTGAGTGGTATGCTGAAGAGTTATCCAAACTGAAAAGAGCAAAGACAGGGGTGTGTGTGTGTGTGCGTGTCTGTGTTTGTGTGTGTGTACGCACACATGTTTGCTTGGGAGTATGCATGTAGGTCCGTGCTTATGTGTGTCTCAGACACTGGCTGTATTTCGATAAGGGCACATGAGGTACAAGGTACATGCCAGTCAGTAGCCAGCAGTGTTAGAAAATAAACCTGCTGAAACCAAACACCTGTGACTGGTGATGTCTTAATCCGAGAAGGAAATTACAGTTTAGGAGCGTGTGATTTCTCTACTTACTGTCAAGAATCCCTGAGTTCCGTGGAGTGCAAGAGTCTGAAGATGACCTTTTCCCGGCAGAAGCAAGAGAAGAGAAGCCTATTATGGCACATAAGCCAACTGACTCTGTACAAATAAGTGGCAATTTTCTTCCTTAAATACATAAGGGTGGAAGGGAAATGCCTACAAACTGAAAGATGCTGTCCGATGGCAAATCTCCTCTTGTTCGTGGAAGGAGGGGAAGGTGATCCATTTAGGGGCTTATGAGGAGATGTCAGAGGAAGCCGATCTGAGTTCCCTGGTGAACTTCACCTTGAGAAATAGGTCTGAAACTGGTTTTTGGATGGGGAGGAGGAGGGGGTGAACTGTGGGTAAATATCTTTTGACAAATCATCTTAGTGAGGGAGAAAGAAACTACGAAATATGCTTTCCTGTTTTCATTTGTAACTTCTTTTTGTTAAAAAAAAATACAGGGCAGGACTTTCCTGGTGGTGCAGTAGATAAGACTCCGCACTCCCAATGCAGGGGGCCCGGGTTCGATCCCTGGTCAGGGAACTAGATCCCACATGCATGCCGCAACTAAGAGTTCACATGCCACAACTAAGGAGCCTGTGAACCACAACTAAGGAACCTGCCTGCTGCAACTAAGACATGGTGCAACCAAATTAAAAAAAATATATGGGCATCTGTCCGCTGAATGAAACTAAAAGTCACAGGTCACATTTACAATGATATTTACTAACAGAAATTGGAAAGTCATTGGTATATAATGACTTTTGCTCCAAGCAGCTGTTCCCAACCTGAGAATGTTCAGATTCCTAAGAGTGGATAAACCATCTGCAAATGTTGGGCACATCTTTCCAGGGAGCAAAATCCAGGATTTAGTTAGGTTTTCCAAGGGATCGCTGATACAAAAAAGGTCAAGAATCACATTTTAGTGCCTTGTTGGACATTTCTTAGCTAAGCGTTGAGATCAAAGGATAGGTGAGGTTGGACGGGTGTCTGGTTCTGGGAGGGGTTGTAAGGGGATTGAGATGAAGAAAGATTTAAGGCTTATCATTTAAGGAGAACAGTTCATAACATCTGAGGAGTTTTTGTAGATGGGTCTTAACCTATAATGAAACAATTACATATATATGTATGTATATATTTATACATTAAGGTACTAAAACAGCATCTTTGTATTTAGATTAATCCCTTCATAGATGAATACAAAAAATGAGGCAGTGATGACAAGTGTTCTAGAAACCATAAAAGACTTGTTTATGAATTTAAGTCTCGTCCTAAAGGTGGGGAGAAGGGCTACCTCTCATTAATAAATAGACCTGGGGAGGGGAAGGAGATTCACCTGTTAGAAGCCATTCTGGATGGAGGGGCTTTAATTACTCAAATGTCCTGCTCATCTTCCTCAAAGGTCCTGGGCTCTATTTGGACAATTTCCCCTACCAGCCTCAACCCAACTCATCCGGTTTTGCTCTGAACTCCAATGTTTAGTGTGACGTGACGTCCCCCCCCAAAAGAAACCTTGATCTCATTGCAGACTGTTGTTTCTAAGTTGCTGCTTATTCATTTAGGAATAAATTAAATAATGCTTCCCCACCCGGTCATCCTGTCATCTGAAGAACATTTATTTTCTGGGTGATTGTTAATCTCCACAATACAAAGTATGTAACAGACATTCAATATTTGTTTATTATGCAAGTGAAAGAAAGACAGAGAGAAGGAAGGGAGAGAGATGGAGGGAAGGAAGGTAGAAAAAACAAGGAAGGAAGGAGGGGAGGAGGAGTTATTGGTACCCTAGACCTTAGACAGTTTTCAGCTCAGCCTCTCCATCCAAGCCACCTCTCCATCTCCATGGGACCAGAGGCTCAAACCCAACCCAGTGGGCAGTGGTGGGGTGGATGGCCTACGTGTCCTAGTGTCGCCTGCTCCTTGGCTGTCCTCTTAATATGCCTGTGTCCCCAACTCCTCCCTTCAACTATTTCAACAAACTTTTAAAATCCACACGGAGCCTGTCACGTGCCAAATTAAATGCCTGAACAGTCACCAGCCCAGCAGTTGTCCAAACATCCAGACCTTGCATCCCAATTTGAGTTCAAACTGCAAAAAAGAAAAAAGAAAAAGAAAAGAAAAACAAACAAAAAGAGAGGCTGGGGAATGAATAAGATGGAAACCCAGCTAAGATCTTCAGGGAGAGCTATTGTCTTGATTCTTCAGCCTTGATGAGCCTCATGGAGATAATAAGAACATGAATAATATTTTCCCTCATATACTCACAACAACAATTTGAGTACTAATAGTGATGGTAATAATAAAGAAGAGATTGCCTTCAAATGTAATCCTTTACCAAGGCTACCTCCTGAGTAGCCTTGGGGCCCTGGGCTAGCAATCTCTTACTCCTGCCGAGCTCCATCTATAAATGGGGGTGGGGGGTGGGTGGGGCAGGGGGTGGGGGCGGGTGTAGGAGAATAAGTCCTTTCCAGTCCTAAGACTGTATTATTCCGTGATAGGAAGCTCAAATAGTAATCACAAAAGTCCTTTATTCAGCCAGAGATGGAACTCGGTAGAGTGGTCACTTTTCCTGGGCTTTGGAGTGCCGCCCGCCAGTTCCACGGCATACTTGCTATGGATAACTTCAGGCAAGTTATATGACCTCTGCTGCGTCTTCGACTTCTAACCTATAAGTTAGGGATAACAATGCGGGCATATCTCATTTTATTGTGCTTCACAGATAATGCGTATTTCTACAAATGGAAGGTTTATGGCAACTGTATGTCGAACAAGCCTAATGGCGCCATTTGTCCAAAAGCATTTGCTCACTTTGTGTGTCTGTGTCACATTTTGGTCATTCTCGCACAGTTTCAAATTTTTTTCATTATTAACATATTTGGTATGGTGATCTGTGATCAGTGATCTTTGCCATTACTTCCACTACTTGTTGAAGACTCAGATGATGGTTAGCATTTCTTAGCAATAAACTATTATTTAATTAAGGTATGTGCCATGTTGTTTTAGACATAATGCTATTGCACACTTAATAAACTACAGTATAGTGAACATAACTTCTATACACTGGGAAACCAAACATTTGGTGTGACTCCCTTTATTGTGATATTTGCTTTATTGGGGTGGTCTGGAACACAGCCTGAAATACCTCTGAGGTCTGCCTGTAGTATTATTAGGTGAGGATCAGATATTAACCATGTTGCTTTCAGCAGAGGGGGTGTAACTGAGACCCAGAGAGAGTCCAGTACACAGGCATGTTTGGGAGTGGGATACAGTATGAGAAAGTAGAAGGGCGGAGGGCTCAGACCCTACTCCCTGCCAGAGTTTTAGTTCTTCTATCAGACCCTCCCTGGTAACACCCTACACTTCTCACTTGATGAGGGAACTTCTCACACTGAAATTTTGGAACTCAGCACAGAGAATCATCAGATCACCAAGGTGAATTATGGTTGCATTTCCATGTGGTGGGAAAGATGTTAGGAGAAAGGATAGTTCTGGTAAATGAGACTGTCCAGCCCTGTCTCCCCCTCTCTGCAGGGAACAGATGTTCTAACTGGCAGGCAGCCCTCAGACTTACCCTCAGCCTCTAGTGTTTGAGAGCTTCTCATTAGCCGTACGTTTCACCACTCATACATATATTACTATAAAAAATTTTAAAATGCATTTCAATTCAAAACTTAAAAAAAGTCATCCTGACCCCCCCTGGGACATGTACCCACCACGAGAGCCAACACCAGCTTTGCCGAATGGGTCCTCACATGAAACCACCTGCAGGTACCCAATGATGCTCTGCTGTTTTTCATCTTCAGGTCTTTGAACTTGTCACTTCTTCTGCCTGGAAAGTCTTTTCCCCTCACCTATCACCTGAATTTTGCAAAATGGTCTTTTAAGCATTTCTAGAAGGCTTTTGAGGTTATTCCACATGTCTGCTCTGCGATACGGGTCGGGACTCCTCTTTGGAGGTTGTTCTTTATTGGGACAGACGTGACTACTTCAGCACTTAGTACCATGCTATTCGATGGTTCACATATGTTGCCTTATATAATGCTCATTGCACTCCTAGGGGAAGATGATGAAAGGAAGCCCAAGTTAGGGAGTGTGAGTAACCTGCCCAAGGATACAGAACCTCTGGATGTCAGTGTCAGAATCTGACCCAATTTCTGATTCCAAAGTTTCACTGCACGGACTCGCTTGGCGTTATAAGTGCCTGTTCATTTTCCTGCCTCCCTCATCGGACCCCGAGGGCACGGAGCAGATCCTCTTTTTTTTTTTTTTTTTCTGATAAGTTTTTAATTTTTTTATTGAGGTATAGTGAATCTACAATGTTGTGTTAGTTTCAAGTGTACAGCAAACCGATTGAGTAAGAGAATCAGATTGTTTCCATTATAGGCTATCTGCGTCCCTCAGTGGCTGGCAGGGTGCTCATCTCCACCGTCAGCACTGGATACAGGTGGCGTGGGTGAATGTCTCAAGGAGAGTGAAGAGGGTTCTCTGCAGACTGGAAGTGCCCTCTACTGCTTGCCCTCTACTCCTTCCTTGTAAGCAGCAGGGAGCAGCTACTGCCCTGGGGCAGGAACAGTTGCATGCAGTTTGGCGGAAGGAGCGCCCTCTGGAGGCTGGGAGGGGAAAGGAACAGAGCACCCCTGTCCTTGGAGGATGCCGCGGCCGGAGTCATTAGCCAAGGAGAGCGCTTATTTAAACATTACCTGTCCTAAGTTCGTTCTCATGATCCGCTTTTGGCAAGCTGTGATCAGGGTCTGCTTCCAAGGGGTCATTCTAGCAACTCCGGCCTTGCCCAGGGCTGAGTGGCCCCCTTCTCATGCTGGGGGGAGGCCTCTACCAAGTTGAAACCCGGTTATTCAGGTCTTAAAATAAAGGCAGATTTTCATGGGGTTTGTTTCTTCCCCGTGACCTCCTGAGGCAGACGACTCCCCAGGTTCACTGCAGCACTGCCCAAGGAGGTATTTTATGTTCTCAGCGTTATACATCAGTTTCAATTGTAACAGCAGAAACAGCAGCAGCAAAAGGGAGCCAACCGGGGGCGGAGGTCCTTTTTTGCACTCACTAACTAGCTCAAATTAAATGCTGGATTGTATTTTGGGGTCTGAGTTTTGTCATGCAAACGAAGAAAAACAACTTGCTTTCCAATTTCCACATGCAAATAGACAGTGAATTGTGGAGACAGAGAATATACTTTGCCATCTCAGTGGTTCTAGAAAAGATAAGGGGCTCTTGCGAAAGTTCTGCCATTTGTCAGCTGGCAGCTTACTAAATACCCCAAACAAATGTTTATAGAGCATTAGAGGGACACTGTCAAGGTCGGGAGATTCCAAAATGGACCAATTCGGCTTTTTTTTTTTATAACTGTTTGCAAAATCTCTTGTTCTTTTCCCCCCTCAAAACAAATGCAACTATTCTGTTTTTAGCTGCCTTAGGAAAAAAAAAAAAAAAAAAAAAAAGGCAAGCAGCCAGCCCTTATGTACAGGCCTCTAATAATAAACTCGAACTCGGCAGGCAGGAGTAAACCATAAGAGTCTCACAACACGAGCCCTTGGCTTCAGCAGAACCTTCATTAAGGGGCAGTGGAGAGAAGAGGTTCACCCAATCTGGAAAACAAGCCCTGACTCACAGGCCCAGGAGCAAATGAAATTAGGCAGGAGGCTGAGGGGAAAACACCACCTCCTCTGGGCTCAAGAAGGGGCATGATCAAGGGGGATGATGGCCTTATGATCAGCTGGGACCCTGATTCAATTCAATGACCATTTATTTATGTGCATACTAAGTGCCAAGTGTGTTGGGTAACACAGAAGACAACCAATAAGGCACTGACCCTGCCCTCAAAGGATTGTATAATCCAGTGGGCAGATGGGGAGAGAGACACTTCAGTAACCTCAGTTGCCCGTGTAATAAGGAGAGCTCTAAGTGCTATGTGGATGCAAAGAAAGGGCGAGGCAGGAGTAAAAAATGAAATTGCTGTGTTCAGTGTCTTTAGACTGATCATCCGTTAGTAACCCCATTCAAGAGACTTGTTCGTTATCTCAATCCCTCTATGCTAACTGGAGAGGTTGGAGGGTTCACAGAGGTCATCAGCTGCTTAGAGGTCAAGGTCAAAGCACATCGGGTGCTGTCCTGTACAAAGCTTTGTTATCACGCCCGCTTCTAGGGAGTGGCTGGGCAGCCCCCAAGACTAAGTGGCTGCTAAGGTGGAAGATTTGACAAAACTTCCCTGAAACTGTGTCCCATCTCATTGCACATCCCCCCCCTCCCCCACCCAACCTTGGAATCCTTTCTCACATTCAGCTCATTCGAGATGGTCTCAATTTTGGCAAAGAAGGCTCTCCTCGGGCCCCCGGGGGCCGAGGTGTGAAACAGTTCTCTTTCTGCGATGCCACGTCAGTTGCCTCAGCTCGCTTCGTGGCTAAATAGATTTCTGTCATTCTTCATAATGGTCCCATTGGGTTTGGGAAGGGCAGCGTGTTCAGTCACTGATCATATAGGGCACCGAGTGAAGGATGAGCGGGGAGGGGAGAGCTGTCAGCCCCTCAAGTACACTGGACTAAAAGCATGTAATTCACAACTCCTGTAAGCTTGGGAAGTTATCATTTAAAAGTTGTTGCTCTAGAGTGCCTTGACAGTCTAACAATACAAAATAAATCTCCTATTCACGCCTCTCCAGCAAGCAAGGATCCTAGGAATATGCAGCAACAGCGGAAAATAGCGATAATTTTCTTGTTACGTTGTCGAAAATTACAGCCGCTGCACACGGCTCTGATTACCATATATTAGCTTCCTGAAGACATGTGAGGACTTTCCAAGGGGCCTTCTTTCTGGACAGCACTTTAAAACATTTTGTGTAAGCCCTCAAGTCCCATAGGGTCCCTCCAGAATCTCTGGTTTCTGTATGTTTCCAAGCTGTAATGTGTTTTTTCTCCTTAGGTTAAGTGTCTTGCAAACATCCCATAAATGGGAGCATGGAACCATAAGGCAAAAAACGCTCAGCCCAGAGACCTTCTCTGTGCTCAGCCCTGTACCTGGGCATCGGCAACATTCTGGAAACTGGTTGAAGCCAGAGGCATTCATGTGGAGGAGGGGAATTGGCTCCCAAGGCAAGGCTCAGGAATGGTTCATAAAATGGACATCTGTTTGGAGGAGTAACTGAAAGAGATGAAGACCTCATGGGCTACTGAGTCTGAAATACCAAATTAATCAGGGAGGCTGAGCAGGAGAGAGCAGTTGCCACCTTTTGTTGCAGTCCTGGCTGCAACCCTGAGACTATGATACTCTTCTGGACGTTGTCTGAAGCCCCCCAGCTCTGAGCTGTCTCCCCGACAGCTGCAGCTGTTTGGGTGAATGTTAGAGTGTGCTCAGGAAGGAGGGAGCTCGCTAACGAGCCGTGCAGCCCGTTTGACAAACCCCATCTGCTCCCTTCCGTCGGCCACCTAGGCTCTCTGTCTGCTCAGCCGGCAACCCTGGGCCTGTGCTGGTCCCTGCTGAGGGACCAACGGGAGTGTTAAATCCCCGATTCTAAGCTCTTGCTGCGACCAGGCTCTGAGAAGCCAGCACAAGCAACTCCACGCCTGGTGCGTCACCAGGGCCCATTCACATTCGCAATTGCCTCTTTCCTCCTGTTCTAAGAAGGCTGCTCTTCTCAAGCACTCCTCAGCACTCTCCTGCCCTCCCTCCCATCATGCTCTTTCTCCAGGGAGAACTTTGACCCAGAAACCAAATGACTTTGCTATGGAGTCACGTGGTCCTTCTCTGAATTTTCCATGTGGTTGCTATCTTGTTAAGGGTAGGGGCACTGTGTCTGAATTATTTCTTGCTGTGTCCCTAGAACCTTACAAAGGGCCTGACACATGAAGAATTCTCAATAAATAGCTGTTGACTGTTTGGATGGATGGACAGACAAGTGAATGAGTGAATGAACACTGGGGGCCAGTGGGCACTGGGCAGGAACAGTGCCAGTGACAGCTATGCCTTCTTTTATAACACTCCACATTAGCAATGGACTTCTCTAAGACTAAAGCAAATCAGACCAAGCCCTCAAAACATTAATTTACAGTCAAGAGACTAATTTCTCAATCCAGCCCTCCCATTCTTCCAGCACCGATACTGACACATCACAGACCGTCTATTTTCACTGAGAAGGTTATGGCACTTTTAGGACTGGATAATTTTTTTTTAAACATTTTTTAAAAATAAATTTATTTATTTATTTTTATTTTTGGCTGTGTTGGGTTTTCGTAGCTGTGCTCAGGCTTTCTCTAGTTGTGGTGAGTGGGTACTACTCTTTGTTGCGGTGCGTGGGCTTCTAACTGCGGTGGCTTCTCTTGTTGCGGAGCATGGACTCTAGGCGCGCGGGCTTCAGTAGTTGTGGCTCGCGGGCTCTAGAGCGCAGGCTCAGTAGTTGTGGCGCACAGGCTTAGTTGCTCTGCCGCATGTGGGATCTTCCCGGACCAGGGCTCGAACCCATGTCCCCTGAATTGGCAGGCGGATTCTTAACCGCTGCGCCACCAGGGAAGTCCCAGGATTGGAGAATTTTTAAACTTGATTTCTATTTGAACAATTCACCTTGATGTCAAGATGTAATAGATTCTACCTATTAAGCAAACAGTTTGCTATTTTCTACCACTTAACCTATTCTTTCTACTGCGATCATAAGAAACAGAAGACCAAAGACCTTTACTTTCCTACTTGGGTACTTGGGGCATTTATGACAGAGCTGTGTATAGAGTAGGCTCTCGTTCACATTGTTTTGAAGATGCAGCTGATGTTGTAGTGGCGAGGAATGGGGGGCACAGTGATGGGGCAGGCTGCCAAGCACTTCTGGTTTAGGCAGCAGAGCTCGTCCAGAATGTGTTCACACTTTATGACAGCACTTCTTGATGAGCTCTGACAGCATCTGCATTGAATGCTATCTAGTGGACAGAACAAGGTATTCTAGAAAGGTAAGACAGCACGTCCACAAGTACTGGAGATGCATCTCCAGTACTCAGCACATGGTACACATGTCACAAATGCTAGTGACTGGTTTTTATAACCACTTTTTAAATTTAAGTATTATTAATTTACAACGTTGTGTTAGTCTTAGGGGTACAGCCAAGTGATTCAGTTATACGTACATATATATGTATATATATATGCATATATTGTTTTTCAGATTCTTTCCCATTATAGGTTATTACAAGATACTGACTGTAGTTCCCTGTGCCATACAGTAGGTCCTTGCTGTTTATCTATTTGTATATAACTAGTGACTATTTGATGACTAGACTCCAACCTGTGTGGGTTACAGATGAAAGGAAATTGTTAGTAATTAAGCTTTCTTAGTTTGCTTGAGCCTCTGTGTTGGAAATTCAAGTTCTTTTCATTGGGATGAGCAGCTACTATTTCACTGAGACCCAGGCTCAAGCAATCAGTACCTGCATTTTCATCAAGCTCGACTGTAGTCCACATTCTGGGCTGGGCGCTATCTCTCAGACCCTGTGTGAACCATCTCCATTCACCTGCCCGAGAGCATGGCGCTGTCCTGGGGAAAGGGGCCTTGGGAGCCTGCTCACCTCCCTCACACGGGAAGCGGGAGTCCACGGCCAGGTGGGACCACACAGCACAGCATGACGGGCAGATCAAGCAATGATGCCTGTTTCTCCATTTCATTAGCCACAGCTCACTCTGCGTCAGGCCCTGTTTTCCCCAGTTCAGATCCATAAACTGGCTTCCATCATCGAAATAGGATGTACCTCTCTTTGTAATCACTGCAAGATTTTAGGGAGGCGGTAGCTATCTAGCGAAAATAATTCAGCAACGGATTTGAGCTGAAAATAACTTGATTCAAGGACTGTGCCTTCAGATACCCAGGATTCAGGGAGATGAAGGCATTTGCAGCCTTGTTTTCCTTTGTGGCTGGAGCATTAACAAGGCTTTGGCATTCACTTCAAAATCATTAAAAACATGTTCATTAGTCCAAAGCACCTCTCACCACCTGTGTATGAAGCAAATAAATTGGTGGAATCTCTGATCCCTGTTGCTAGCTTCTCCTCAGGCAGTCCCTCATTTATCTCCTTCCCACATATTCACGCTGCCAAGACGATATTTTCAGTTAAAAAGTTGTAAGTATTTTGGACCAAAATATTACCTTGAGATTTGGCCCACTTGACTTTCACTGCAGTGAGTGGGAATTCTGCCCAAAGAGCGACTGAAGAACGAATTCCCTTGTTCGCTTAGCCTTAATATCTTCATAAGCACCTTGACTAGCACGAACCCTTTTGCCATTAGGACTCACGAGCTTAGATCATTTGTATTGAGGTTTAGATCTGTGATGACTTTCAAGCAAATAGGTCACAGTAATGAGTCAGTGAATGGGGTCCTTCACTCAAAGCTTCTTATTCAAAATCTACAAAGTGATAAAACACAGTCCAAACACACCAAAACAAAAATAAGTTCTTTTAGGTTACCTTCCTGCAATTTACCCTAAATTTAGAGGATTAATCATGGACACGGAAGTACCTAAACCCGCTGATCCCTTCTTTTGGCTCTGGAGGTCGGCTCTTATGGTGATGGCTTACTTGAGACAGATGACGGAAGGTTCTGGTTTATACATTCATCGTCCCTCTCTAGGATCATAGGAGCAAGTAGCGCTTCTGAGCTCATTTCCATAACAACCATCGACACACTTTATTTCCCCACTGAAAAGTCTGGGGTCACCAAGATTCCAGCTGAGCCACCACAGTGACTGGGTGGAAGGAATGAGGCTGTGAAACCAGACGGTCCTGCTTCTGTTCTTGGCTGTCACGCCTCTGTGTGACCTCAGGCACATGACTAACTTCTCTGAACCCTCAATTGAATTCTCTGTAACATGGGGGAAGGGTAATGCCTTTTTTGTACAGGTATTGAGAGAATGAAGAGGACAAATTTGAAGCCACACCATACCTGATATATAATAACAGTGGGAGCTATTATTTTTATTATAAGATATACTTCTTGTTCTCTTTTCCCTTTATTACAGCACTTATCAACTCTCAATAAGTAAAAGCCACATGATAACAGAGTTTTAAACTGGCTTATGTAAAGTTCTTACAAAACCCAGAGCTGAGCTCATCCACCAGAGAAAAGCAGGAATTAGTGTGTGTTTTGAATATTAATGAAGAAATGACCTCCTTCCTTATTATGTATCCGTATTCAAAATGCCACAGCAAGTTCTAGTGGTAATTATTGAATCTTCAACATTTATAGAGAAACAGCACATACAGTATGGAGATAATTGCCCCATTGGATTCTTAAGAAAGAGTCAGCTTTCTATAAATATAGAATTTGGTAATTATCACTAGTGCTATGTGTTAAAATTAGAAAGTAGGTAAATAACAAATAAGAACAGTACTTATTCATTATCATTCAAAGGTATGTCAGTTCAGTTATCCTAAAATTTCACAGAGAAGAGGCAAATTGTTTTTCCCCTTTTGGTGGGAAGACTTCTTTTTTAAAGATTAAAAGAAGTATATTTTAATTTATTTTTTATTGAAGTAGAGTTGATTTACAATGTTGTGGTAATTTCTACTGTACAGCAAAGTGACTCGGTTATACAGATATATATCTATATATATATCTATATCTATCTCTCTCTATATATATATATTTTGTATTCTTTTCCATTATGGTTTATCCCAGGATATTGAATAAAATTCCCTGTGCTGTACAGTAGGACCTTGTTGTTTACGTATTCTAAATGTAATAGTTTGTATCTACCAACCCCAAACTCCCAGTCCATCCCTCCCCCACTCCCCCACCCCCTTGGCAACCACAAGTCTGATCTCTATGTCTGTGAGTCTGTTTCTATGTTGTAGAGAGGTTCATTTGTGTCCTATTTTAGATTCCACATATAAGTGATATCATATGGTATTTGTCTTTCTCTTTCTGACTTGCTTCACTTAGTATGATAATCTCTAGTTGCAAGACTCCTTTTTGAGTTTACATTTTCTGAGGTAGAGTGAGAAATCCATTGTTTGACAAGCCGACAGGATTATAATGGCCACTGGATTTAGAATTGGGCCAAAGGCAGGTTTCATCTGTCTGCTCTGAATTCATTGCCTCAGTTCTGAATTAAGTGTGTTAGAACCACTTAGAATTGTACAGTTGGAGACCCGCGGGGGAAAAAGAAAGTTCTGGCTATGTTTTCATTTATAATCCCTAATGCTGAATTTTAAGGTCAGATCCAAGTACAAATCTCCAAACCAGGGATTTCCCAAGTGCTCACAAAGTTTCAGGGCTGCTTGTCAATCTTCTTTTCACCCACCCCACTTCCACCCCAGCTGGGAGGTCAGCAGAAGCAAATGTCAGGCTCTTGTCTGTTCCAAGGCCTGCTTGCCATGTTGTTCCAGACCAGAGCTACTCTGGGAGCCGTGGGAGGCTCACCACAATCAATAATTGTCCAGGAAACAAACTCAGAGAAGAGAAATAAGTGATTTATTGAAAAGGCATGTGGAAATGGCTCAAGCACAGCATTCCTTCTAATCATAGACTTGGCACCTAGAGGAGCAGCTGAGCAGAGCCTCGTTAAGCAAGTGTATTTACACTGGGCACGATCAAAATCAGTTACAGGGAGCATGTTACCTGATGAAAGGGAGAACCCGCTGCATTAAAAACAGGGCCCAGGAAAAGAGCACGTAATTGTAGGAGTGCAGGGAAAAAAGACCAAAGAGGAAAAAGCCAACTCTACTGAAATTAACAGAAAAGGAAAAAAGATCTAAACGGCTGGGCCATCCATACACAGCAAAAAAGCCAAGTGTTTAAGCAGCCCATCTAAGACCAGAGGATAAACAGTGCACACTGTGTTG
The DNA here is from genome assembly GCF_003676395.1 of Aethalodelphis obliquidens. Classification (NCBI taxonomy): domain Eukaryota; kingdom Metazoa; phylum Chordata; class Mammalia; order Artiodactyla; family Delphinidae; genus Aethalodelphis; species Aethalodelphis obliquidens. The sequence goes on along the minus strand of NW_020838026.1, from coordinate 6,882,895 downwards.
CAGATGTTTACTTTTGCAACTGTCGAGTATAAAGGAAAGAAATGCAGATTTTCTGAGTCAGAATCGGTTTCCAAAGAGGGAGGATGCAGCGTGCTGAGGGCAGTGGCCATGGCAGAACCAGTTAGCAAAAGCTTATGGTGACTTAGATGCCATTGCTGGCCGAGGGTTGCAGGTGACCAAGGGCGTCTGCCTCCCAGTCTCCGGAGGCAGAGAGGATGGAATAACAATGCTGCTCTTTCCTCTGCTTATGCGAAGGGCCAGACGGAGAGATGGGCCATTCCTGCCACTCCTCTGACCAATTACACATCCACATGACCAAGTCTCTGATGTCTTATCATAGGATCTTTATCTCAGTTACCTCGCCCCCACCCCCCCACTCTGACCGGAAGGGGATACCTTGCTTTCTCATCCTTCTGGTCTAAGGGAAAGCAAAATGACTCTCATGAAGTCACATACAGAAGACAGTCAGACCCAATGCCACGTGTCAAAGGGATCAGGAAGCTCCACTGAGCTCCCCGTTTAGAGCTCCCGAAACTTGTTCATGACACACAGAGAAAATGATAATATCTTTACGGTGCATGGAATAAACAGGTAATGGGCTCAAATCTGGATTTGACTCCCTGGGGCTCTGGCTGTCCCAGCTCCACCCTGATCTGAGGGCTGAGGGGTCACTGTGTTAACCCATTGGTAACCCACGGGGAAGAAGCTCTGACTCGCTCACTCCTAACAGTCCAAGGGTACAGACTCTAGATCTCAGTGACCCTTCTGTTTGGCTCTGGGGGCTTCTCTGAACCAATGCCTCAGGTGGGCCAGTCAGCTCTCTAATCAGTGGCTTCAGCAGAAGAGCCTCGAAAGAGCCCAAGCTTATTAGGAGGGTCACTATGTTCTACAGAAGTGCAGCTCAATCTTGTCGGGAGTATTAGGAACCTTTCGAGGATGCTGAGACCTAGCAGACACCTGGCACGCGGCGCTCAGGTGGGTGAGAGCATCTGTTCAAAATCAGCTTGTGAGGCGAGTCTAGGCCAGGCGCACCGCACGGCAGGGGAGCAGTCAGCCTCATGACACGTGAAATGTGTTCACAGTTGGGGAGGTGGCCGGGGGCCTCCAGTGGGAAGGAGAGGCACAGACGATAGACCAGTCCTTTGCAACTGCTTCTGGTTCATCAAAAAGGCAAATAATGACTTAGGAAGGGTGAACAGTGAAGCAAATACGTGTCTATAGGGAGGCCATGTGGCAGAGTTTGAGGTGCTCTACCAGCTTGGGAGTAAGGCAGACACTTGAATTCTGCCTCTGTCATATACAAGCTGTGTGACTTTGGGCAAGTTCCCTAACCTCTCTCTGAGCCTCAATTTTCTCGCCTAATTACAATGCCATATCTCTCACAGAGTTGTTGCATATATTAAATAAAAGTATGTATACAAAGCACCCAGAATGCTATAGGATGACAATAAAATGTTAACCATTCCACTTTACTATACATGTTGTTTAAAGTAGAAATTGGTATGTGTGTGTGTGTGTGTGTGTGTGTGTGTGTGCATGTGTATGAGAGAGAGAGAGCGAGAGAGAGAGAGCCTTATGTGGAGGCTTAGGAAATACTGCAGAGATATCCTTGTTGATTGTCAGGATTCCCCCAAATACAGACTACAAACTGATTGTAATTGTTGACTCCAGACCTGCCTCCACCTAGAGTCCGTTACTTGGTCTCTGGTCCCCAAATTGTGCAGGGATTTTTACAGTCATTCAACTTCCTTGAATGCAAGACATCATTAGATGCTGAACCCTCCAATGGCAGGGAATGTATCCCCACATCCCTGCCCTGGCCCAGGGCCTGGGCCATGTGAACACCCAATACATTTTACAGAACTGTGCTGAGCTTACATGGTGGGCCAGGGGACAAGGAGCAGGAAAAGGCATGTACCTGGTAAGGACATGTGGGCAGCTTTAGGTATCTATCTACTCCCCCACCAGCCTAGTGGAAGGACAGGCGGGGCCCCAGGAGATGACGTCAACAGAAGGGTGGCAGAAAACCTGGAGTCCCTAGCTTGCCAGGCAGCCTGGGGTGATGGACTAGTCTGCCAGGCTCCTCCTGCCCATGGGGGTGTCTCTCAGGGTACACCACCCTCTCCCAGGCTGAGGGGCATGAGAGCTTTCTGAGGGCAGGTCCATCCCCGTATGCTGCTGAGGGCAACATGAAGAAAGAGGACAAATACAGGAAGCAACTATCTGATGTGGCTCCACCCAGCGTGTCAAAACAGAACAACAGGATGTCAATTTCTCAGGTGTAACGAGGTGTGGACAGCAGAGTTGGCAGGCCCACCGCGGGGGCTGCTGCATCCTGCCGCTGTCACCGGCAGAACTGATGGATGGTTCTTCCCGGCAGCCTCCCAATCAGAGCATCTCAGCGGGTCTCCTCCCACAGTTACTATGTGCAGGGTCCTTTGGGTGGGGCTCAGGCCAGACTTTGGAAAACTGACTGGAGGATATGGTCCTCCATACACCTCTCTGAGTAATGGTGAAAGGGAAAATTTGGCCAACCTCTCTGGCTGTCAAAAAGATTTTACCTGCAGACAACTTATCAATATAACTTAGAGCCCTTCGCCAGGTTCAGAAGCAACAATGAACAATTCTGCTATAAAACAGTGGTTCTTTTTTTTTTTTTAATGGAGTACTTTATTTTTTTAATTGGAGTATAGTTGATTTACAATGCTGTATTATTTTCAGGTGTACAGCAAAGTGAATCAGTTATACACACACACACACACACATACACACATATATATATATATATATATATATATATATATATATATCTCCATTCTTTTTTAGATCCTTTTCCCATATAGGTTATGACAGAATATTGAGTAGAGTTCCCTGTGCTATACAGTAGGTCTTAATTAGTTATCTATTTTATATATAGTACTGTGTACAGTTAATCCCAATCTCCCAATTTATCCTTCCCCCCCTTCTGCATTTGGTTACCATAAGTGTGTTTTCTACATTTGTGGCTCTATTTCTGTTTCGTAAATAAGTTCATTTGTACCATTTTTTAAAGATGCCACATATAAACAATATCATATGATATTTGTCTTTCTCTGACTTCCTTCACTTAGTATGATAATCTCCAGGTCCATCCATGTTGCTGCAAATGGCATTATTTCATTCTTTTCTGTGGCCGAGTAATAGTCCATTGTATATATGTACCACACCATTCCTTGTCAATGGACATTTAGGCTGCTCCCACGTCTTGGTTATTGTGAATAGTGCTGCAATAAATACTGGGGGTGCACATATCTTTTTGAATTATGGCTTTCTACAGATATATGCCCAGGAGTGGGATTGCTGGATCATATGGTAGTTTTATTTTTACTTTTTAAAGGAATTTCCATACTGTTCTCCATAATGGTTGTACCAATTTAAATTCCCACCAACAGGGTAGGAGGGTTCCCTTTTCTCCACACCCTCTCCAGCATTTATTGTTTGTAGATATTTTGATGATGGCCATTCTGCCTGGTGTGTGGTGATACCTCATTGTAGTTTTGATGTGCATTTCTCTAATGTATCAGAATTATCCAGGAAGGGTGTTAATAATATCATCATCCAGACCGCACTCCAAACATTCAGAGTTGGACTCTGCAGTTGTTTTGGGTCCAGAACATCTGATGTCCATTTGATGAGGGCTAATGTACTTAGTCAGCTAAGTAATAGCTAATTAAGGTATGCATCTGAAATCTGTATTCAAAATATTTTTCCACAATTTTCATTCATTCATGCAATATTTGTACCAGGCACTGTTCCAAGTGCTGGGGGCCCCACCCATGAACAAAACATACAAAAAAATCCCTGTCCCATTTTATTTGCGTGGCAATTTACTTTAAGAAAAGGATTACAGCTGGCCCGTGGGGTAGAGGGGATGCTGCAGTGGGAGCCAGGACCCCTGAGGTTGAGGTCGAACCCAGCAGTGAACTGGCTGTGGGTGCTATGTGTGCTCTTTAACGTTCTTTTTAAAAAAATTAGTTACAATGTTATGTTAGTTTCAGGTGTACAGCAAGCTCCTTAACTTTTTGAATGAAACTTTATAGTAAGCTTCTTTAAATAATAACCAAGATGTTCTGAAGATAAAGTAGGTCAATCTGCAGATCAGGCTACCCTTATCAAACATCTGTGCCCCTCATCTTCTGGTGGGTCCATGATGAACTCAAGGGAAATCCTGTGTAAGGGATGGATTTTGTCCCAGTTGTGCTCACAACCTCTCCTGGGAGAATGACTCAAACCCAGGGAAGGAGATGAATAAAGACACATAGCTACGGGCTACTGCACTTGAAGAGGTAGAGGATTTTGGCCAAAGGAGGGAACCAGGTAGGAGAAAGTAGGGCAGGCTTCTTGGTGGGCGAGGTGGGATGGAAGGGCAGATGAGAGGTTCTGATGGATGGGAAGTGTAGTGGGATGGGATGGTGTCCCTGGGAGACCGAGGAGTGAGCAGAGGCTCAGCGGGCAGAGCAAGCAGGGTGGGGGGCAGAAGGTAAAGTGGCCAGGGTACGGGGTTGGGGCCACACAGAGCTGGGTTCGCATCCTATTGCCACTTACTGGCTGTCGACAGCAGACTTATCCCCATTCTGCAGATGTGGAAACTGAGAGAGGGTAACAGCTACCGGGGGGCGTTTTGGTGAGGATTAAAGGACACTCCCTCAGGTGTCTGGCTGGCCGCCATGTCTGGCGTGTGCGGGACAGCAAGCCTTGCATTCGAGGCAGGGCGAGCAAAGTGCCACGTGGGACACATTTGGAGCTTTCCAGGTCCGAGGCACACAAAATATTTTTAAAGAGCTCCAAAACATTCCCTCTTTATCTCCCTTGGGACTGACAGGGTTGATATGCTGGAATGATTTGTGGCTTCATGGTGAATGGAGTCCCCTTATCACAGAGTTCATTATCGGAAGCCTTTCCTGGAGATGAGAAATGGTGTTTCTTCAATTCTCACGGACAGATAAGTGAGCACTCTCAGAGGGGTTTTCCTAGACAAGATTTCTCTCTCTTTTTTTCAGGCTGGAGAAGCTGGCAGGGGGGAAACCCCCAATAATGCTCTCACCGCAGTAAAGCTGATGAAAACGACGTTTCCACGGGCTGGTGGAAAGGCGTGGTGATTTGTTTAGTCCACTTCCAAATAACATCCCTGCTTTTGGAAGGGGCTTACCTGGCCTTTTTCTAGAAAACTCCTGCTTTTTAGCCCTACGGTTTTCAGGTGAAGTGACATTTGGTGTGTGTGACCTTGGAAACATTATTGAACTGCCATGAACCTCAGCTCCCGCATTTATAAAAGGGAGACCTAGCCTTTCGCATCTTATAGGGTGTGGTAGGCAGAATAATACCCCTCCCTCCTCTCCCCCAAAGACATGTCCATGTCTTTATTGCTGGAGCACGTGAACATGTTACGTTACACGGCAAGGGGAGGGGATTAAGATTGTAGATGAAAGTGAGGTCGCTCATCAGCTGACCTTGAGATGGGGAGATTATCCTGTGTTATCCAGGTGGCCTGATGTAGTCACAAGCGTCCTCATAAGTGAAGGAGGGAGGCAGGAGAGTGCCTGCGAGAATGATGCAGTATGAGAAAGGCTTGCCTGGTCATTGTTTTCTTTGAAGATGAAATTAGGGGGCCAGGAACGAAGGAGTGTAGGCGGCCCCTAGAAGTTGGAAATGGCAAGGAGACACATTCTCCCCTAGAGCGTCCAGAAGGCCGGCAGCCCTGCTGACACCTTGATTTTAGCCCAGTGGGATCCATTTGGAGTTTCTGACCTCCAGAACTAGAAGATAGTACCTTTGTGTTGTTTTAAGCCACAGAGCTTCTGGTAATCTGTTACACCAACAATAGGGTTAATGAGAGAATTAAATATTACAATGTACTTCTAAATTTGTAACCTTGGAAAATACTTGACTTCTCTGCTCCTCAGTTTTCTCAAGTGTAAAATGGCGATGAAAGTGAGAGCTATCTCGTGGAATTGCTGTCAGGAAGAAATGGCCAATACGTGTGAGGTACCAGATGCTTTCTGACACACGGTAAGGGTTCGGTGATGGTATTACTCTTCCATAAAGCACTTAGTTATGTCCTCAAACATAACAACGATTATCTTTGCTATATGGAAAGGTGAAGGGAGGAGGGACCTTGTCCACCGCTCTAGAACTTTCCCTTCCCAGTTGCAATCCAGGCACATTTCTCAAATTCCAGGAGGTCCTGCACTTACAGACTTTGCCCAATTCCTGTTTTAATTTAATTTTAACATATGTGTCTTCTTGAGGAAGGTGGTCTGACCTGGGTACTTTTCATAACTCGTGTAGCATTGAGGTTTTTATTGTTGTACTGCAAAATACCCCCAAACTTAGAGACTTAAAATAATTGTATTAGAGCTTCCGATTCATGGGTCAGGAATTCAGACAGGGCTTGGCTCAGTGTTCTTCTGCTCCACATGGTATCCGGGTTATTCAGTTGGTCTAGAGTATAGGATCCAAGCCAGTTTCACTCATGTTCCTTGTGGTTGGGTTGGCTTGGCAGGGAGAGCTGGGGGCTGGCCAGCATCGCTCTTTCTCCATAACCTTTCCAGGTGGTTAGCTTGGACTTCTTTAGAGCAGGGCTTCCAGAGAGAGTGTTTGCAGAGGTAGTCTCTTAAGGGCTGGGCCAGGAAACACACAGCATTCCATCCACCATTTCCTGGGGGTCAAAGCAGCCAGAGGTCCTGCCCAGATTCAATGGGATCCAATGACCGCACCTCTAAATGGAAAGAATGTCAAGGACTCTGTGACCCTCTGTAATCCACCACATACATCTAGTATTCCTTAGGGATAACCCAGAATAAGAGAAATGGGAGTCGGATGTAAGGGACTAAACTGTCCATCCTTGGCCATACAACAAGCACTGAACCCACTGGCCTGCATCACTCTGCACATTCTGGATTCAACTAACATTCACTGTGTATCCACTGTTTGCAACACATCATGCTAGGTGCTTTCATATTCATGATTTCTTCTGATCCTTTGAAAAGAAAGTCTTCTGTTTCAGCTAAGGCACAAACCAAAGCCTGGAGGACATGGTGGGGGGCTGGCGGGCAAATTTAAATTTCCTCATCTAACCTTCAGGGCATTTGCTTTTCATTATAGGCTCATCTTACTTGGGCTTCATGCCTCCATTTTTCTGACTCTAGGCAGACAGAATGGCCTCAGCAGGAATGCGGGCTGTTTTAGACATCTGTGTCCTGGGAGGATCGTGGGGCACTTTGAATCCAGGTCAGAACGGACCCCAAATGAGCTCATGTTTCTAAAGTGCTTTGAGCTCCTCAGAGAACAGAAGCTATTTAACTCTGGTCTCATTGGTGGGTCCCTGCTATCACCAGGCAGATACCTTGGATAAATAGGGGGAAATCAGTCTCCAGGATTCTCTGTCTGCAGTCCTTTCAGTCACAATTAATTAATTTTCAGAAAAATGCAGCTCAACAAAAGAAGAGAGAGGAGGAAAAAAAAAAAAAACAACAACAACCTGTCAAGACAGAAAGAGAAAACACAATTTCTGCTGCCCACTGCCCCCAGCTGAAGCGTAGAGGAGAATGCTGACAACTGGGTCCAGGACAGCAGTCCAGGCACCTTGGTGCCCTTGGCCTTCAGGAGGGCAGGGGAAGGGGCAGGGAACAGGTGGAGGGCCGGGGATGTCTGGCCGGAGCTGCCTGTAGATAGCCTGGACTTGTTGGCATCTCTCAAAATGAGATCAACTTGATGCTGATTAAAGCTGAAAAAACCCGCCAGCCCAGCATGCTGAGTATCTGACTCTAGGGCCCCCAAACAAATTGTTTTCCCTTTTCCTGTTGATCCCTGCGAACCCTTTGGCTCAGCCTGGTTCGCTTGTGGGGACAGGACTGGAAATGGAGGCAGGTTTCCTCTTGGCACCTCGCTGTCAGAGCCATCCCCAAGCTTCCTGGCAGGCCCCCCAAGTCCCAGCAGGAGGGAGACAAGAAAGCATTCTTGTCAGTCCTAGGAGCTGATGTCTGCATATGCAAATGGGCTGAAGAGCCCATGGCCTTGAATCAGATTCAAAAAATGTTTAGGGAAGGTCTACCTGTGCAGGTGTTTTCACATAAATGATCTCATTTCTATTCATGACAACTGGTGAGGCAGGAATTATATTACCTAAGACTTGCTATGAGGACACATAGGTTCAGAGAGGGTAATATCTTGCCCAAAGCCACACAGTTATCCATAGGCAGTATCCAGATATAAATATGGGCCTTCTGATTCTTACTCCGGCATGCTTTCCACCATCTAGTGGCTACGACACCGTGGCTCCAGGTAGAACAATACAAATGGGGTTCTTGGGTATGAAACACCCTCAAAATTATGCTTAGAGTCTGAACACCTGACCCAGAACAAGAATTCTTAAATTTTGGCAATCTGTCGACACTATGGACCTCTTCACAGAATAATGTTTTCAAATATAAAACAAACTATATAGGATACAAAGAAAGCAATTACATTGAAATAGTTATAAAAGTGTTTAAAAAACACAGTGTGGGATAGTACAGCATGTAGACACCTAGAATGACTAGGTGTCAGGGACCAAGCATGGGAGTTTCGGTGGGGCCATGATGGAGGAAAAGAGGTGAAAATGGATACCTTTTAAGAACCTGCAGCACACACAGGAAGAGAAGAAATGCACAATTATAAGGCTTTACCATAAAAGGTAAAATACGATTAAATGTTATTGATAAATGAGTGTGACGGAGTCAGATGAGTACAGAGAGAGCCTGAAGGGAGGGTTCCAGAAGGCTGATGTTGCCAAAAAGCCTGTTGGGAAGAAGTGAGTTTTGATGTGAGCCTGGAAAGATGTGCATGGTCTTTCCACAGTTCATTTCCCTGAACATGCAGACACTTCTGTTTCTTTTATTTTATCTGTCTTCCAGACTAAACCTATCAAGGTACAAAAAGAGAGCTAAGAGTGTGACAATGATGACCATGTTATGATCTTAAGCTCCTGGTTGCCTTGCACAAGAAAACAAAAATGCATCCTGTTACTGGTGGCGATTGAGTGGCTGGTGTGCTTGCAAGTCATTCATGAATTAACAACCTTTGCTAATCACTCCTGGTTGATATTCATCATAGGTACATTTTGCAAGATGAATTCTGTCAGCGACGCTGGCAGCTACTCAACAAGTCCCAGCAGCAGCTGCAAATAGTTATTAATAATATTTCGTTTGGGTTCCCACTTGTCACTTTCCATCCTCCTGCTTCATAAGTATGAACGGCATCCTTACCAAGTGGCGTCCACAGAACGGAACACAAAGGCAACGTAGAAATTTTAAATGAAAACAGATGTTGAGAAATGCCATTATCCCAGGCATGCTACAATAAACAGCGTTAACATTTCTAAGTGACGGTCCTCTGAATTGGACCACCAGAAGCTCCGTTTACAATTAAATGAGGGGCTTATCCTTTTGCATCCCTGGATTCTACAGGTGGCTTGGCGACAGTCATCTCTTAATGTTTCGATTTCAGTGCAGCTCTTAAGAGCCAGCTAAGCAGGGATTGGACAGGCAGGCATTCAGAAAGGTGTTGGCGGTGCCAGATGCATTCATTGTCTAACTGCCTGGATGCAAAACTCACTGAGCATAGCAGCTGAAGTGTGAGAGCTCTTGAGGTGATGTCTTCCTAACAGTGCACCCACCTGTGCCAAGGGATGGTATTATTGTTTATGTCACTGATGACTGGAGCCTGGGCCCTCCATGCATTTTATCACCCTTGGTCCTTCATTAGAGCAATTAGAAGAAAGATCACATCATAATTACTGGAATGTTGCTTTGTGGCCAAATAGTACATCCACATATGACTTCACATATGTGAAGAATACCACCCTGGGTTTTATCATCACCCAGACTCTACAGATGCTAAACCTCAGCATAGGGATTAAGAGCATGGATCGTGGATCACACAAAATTGGGATTGAAAACTGGCACTGCCCCTTACTAGCTCTCTGGTCTTATGCTCATCGTTTATTCTGTATGGGCCCCACTGTCTGCATCTGGAAAAGAGGGACAGTGATGTTTGCTTTAAGGTTATTGAGCATGTAGCAAATGCCTGGCACAGCACTTACTGACAGCTCGTGGCTTAAGCTCAATTTTGAGATCGCTATTATCCTATCTATTCACTGGTGCAAGTTCACCTTCACTAAGATGATGTTCTAGGACGAGAGTGACGGCCAAAGAAATGCTGGGCTCAGTAAAGTAACTCAAGGCACAGCTTTCTTGGAGGATATGCTCATTATTTATTAAATCAACCTCTCTTTCTTTCTCTCTCTCCATGCTTTATCCATCCATCTATCCATCCATCCATCCATCCATCCATCCATCCATCATCATCCTCTTCTATTCTAAATAACAACCTAAGCGCATCCCGCCATTTGTCACTTAGCGCCTCGCGGTATTGCAGTGCTTATGTTCAAGTGACCCTGATTTTACTTAATAATGGCCTCAAAGCACCAAAGTAGTGATGCTGGCAATTCAGATATGCCAAAGAGAAGCTGTAAAGTGCTTCCCTGAAGCGAAAAGATGAAAGTTCTCTGTCAAAGAAAGAAAGAAAATCATATGCTGAGGTTGCTGCGATCTACAGCATCAAAAGATCCCAAATTGTCTTGTGTTAATGAGAGTGGTATAAGAAGGCTAAGGGGGAGACCTTCAAGACGGCGGAAGAGTAAGACGCGGAGACCACCTTCCTCCCCACAAATACATCAGAAATACATCTACATGTGGAACAACTCCTACAGAACACCTACTGAACGCTGGTAGAAGACCTCAGACCTCCCAAAAGGCAAGAAACTCCCCACGTACCTGGGTAGGGCAAAAGAAAAAAGAATAAACAGAGACAAAAGGATAGGGACGGGACCTGCCCCAGTGGGAGGGAGCCGTGAAGGAGGAAAGGTTTCCACACACTAAAAGCCCCTTCGCGGGCGGAGACTGCGGGTGTCGGAGGGGGAAGCTTCGGAGCCACAGAGGAGAGCGCAGCCACAGGGGTGCGGAGGGCAAAGCGGAGAGATTCCCGCACAGAGGATCGGTGCCTACTGGCACTCACCAGCCCGAGAGGCTTGTCTGCTCACCCGCCGGGGCGGGCGGGGCTGCGAGCTGAGGCTCGGGCTTCGGTCGGAGCGCAGCGAGAGGACTGGGGTTAGCGGCGTGAACACAGCCTGCACCATGGCTAACCGGGAGGGAGTCCGGGAAAAGTCTGGACCTGCCGAAGAGGCAAGAGACTTTTTCTTCCCTCTTTGTTTCCTGGTGCGCGAGGAGAGGGGATTAAGAGCGCTGCTTAAAGGAGCTCCAGAGACGGGCGCGAGCCGCGGCTAAAAGCGTGGACCCCAGAGACGGGCATGAGACGCTAAGGCTGCTGCTGCCGCCACCCAGAAGCCTGTGTGCAAGCACAGGTCACTATCCACACCCCTGATCCGGGGAGCCTGTGCAGCCGGCCACTACCAGGTTCCGGGATCCAGGGACAACTTCCGTGGGAGAACGCACGGCGCGCCTCAGGCTGGTGCAACATCACGCCGGCCTCTGCCGCCGCAGGCTCGCCCTGCACTCCGTGCCCCCCCCCCCCCCCCCCCCCCGGCCTGAGTGAGCCAGAGCCCCCGAATCAGCGGCTCCTTTAACCCCGTCCTGTCTGAGCGAAAGACAGATACTCTCAGGCGACCTACACGCAGAGGCTGGGCCAAATCCAAAGCTGAACCCTGGGAGCTGTGAGAACAAAGGAGAGAAAGGGAAATCTCTCCCAGCAGCCTCAGGAGCAGCGGATTAAAGCTCCACAATCAACCTGATGTACCCTGCATCTGTGGAAAACCTGAAGAGATAATGAATCATCCCAAAATTGAGGCGGGGGGCTTTGGGAGTAACTGTAGACTTGGGGTTTGTTTTCTGAATCTAATTTGTTTCCTGTTTTATGTTTACCTTAGTTTAGTGTTTAGAGTTTATTATCATTGGTAGATTTGTTTATTCCTCCTTTTTATAAACACATATATATTTCCTTTTTCTCTTTTTGTGAGTGTGTCTGTGTAGGCTTCTTTGTGTGATTTTTGTCTGTATAGCTTTGCTTTTACCATTTGTCCTAGTGTACTGTCTGTCCCTTTTTTTTTTTTAGTATAGTTTTTAGCACTTGTTATCATTGGTGGATTTGTTTTCTGGTTTGGTTGCTCTCTTCTTTCTTTCTTTTTCCTTATTTTTATTACTTTTTAATTTTTTAAATTTATAATAATTATTTTTTATTTTAATAACATTATTTTCTTTCTTTCTTTATTCTTTCTTTCTTTTTTTTCTCCCTTTTCTTCTGAGCCATGTGGCTGACAGGGTCTTGGTGCTCTGGCCGGGTGTCAGGCCTGTGCCTCTGAGGTGAGAGAGCTGAGTTCAGGACATTGGTCCACAAGAGACCTCCTGGCTCCACATAATATCAAATGGCAAAAGCTCTCCCAGAGATCTCCATCTCAGCGCTAAGACCCAGCTCCACTCAACAACCAGCAAGCTAGAGTGCTGGACACCCCATGCCAAACAACTAGCAAGACAGGAACACAACCCCACCCATTAGCTGAGAGGCTGCCTAAAATCATAATAAGGGCACAAACATCCCAAAACACACCACCGGACACTGTCCTGCCCAGAAGAAAGACAAGATCCAACCTCATCCACCAGAACACAGGCACTAGTCCCCTCCACCAGGAAGGCTACACAACCCACTGAACCAACCTTAGACACTGGGGGAGACACCAAAAACAACAGGAACTATGAACCTGCAGCCTGTGAAAAGGAGACCCCAAACACAGTAAGTTAAGCCAAATGAGAAGACAGAGAAACACACAGCAGATGAAGGAGCAAGGGAAAAACCCACCAGATGAAATAAATGAAGAGGAAATAGGCAGTCTACCTGAAAAAGAATTCAGAGTAATGATAGTAAAGATGATCCAAAATCTTGGAAAGAGAATGGAGAAAATACTAGAAACATTTAACAAGGACCTAGAAGAACTAAAGAGCAAACAAACAATGATGAACAACACAATAAATGAAATTAAAATTTCTCTAGAAGGAATCAATAGCAGAATAACTGAGGCAGAAGAATGTGACCTGGAAGATAAAATAGTGACCTGGAAGTGGAATAGTGGAATAACTACTGCAGAGCAGAATAAAGAAAAAAGAATGAAAAGAACTGAGGACAGTCTTAGAGACCTCTGGGACAACATTAAACACACCAACATTCAAATTATAGGGGTCCCAGAAGAAGAAGAGAAAAAGAAAGGGACTGAGAAAATATTTGAAGAGATTATAGTTGAAAACTTCCCTAATATGGGAAAGGAAATAGTTAATCAAGTCCAGGAAGCACAAAGAGTCGCATACAGGATAAATACAAGGAGAAACATGCCAAGACACATATTAATCAAACTATCAAAGGTTACATACAAAGAAAAAATATTAAAAGCAGCAAGGGAAAAACAACAAATAACATACAAGGGAATCCCCTTGATCTTTCAGCAGAAATTCTGCAAACCAGAAGAGAGTGGCAGAACATATTTAAAGGAATGAAAAGAAAAAACTTACAACCAAGATTACTCTACCCAGCAAGGATCTCATTCAGATTCAACAGAGAAATTAAAACCTTTACAGACAAGCAAAAGGTAAGAGAATTGAGCACCACCAAACCAGCTTTACAACAAATGCTAAAGGAATTTCTCTAGGCAGGAAACACAAGAGAAGGAAAAGACCTACACTAACAAACCCAAAACAATTAAGAAAATGGTAATAGGAACATAGATATCGATAATTACCTTAAATGTAAATGGATTAAATGCTCCAACCAAAAGACATAGACTGGCTGAATGGATACAAAAACAAGACCCGTATATATGCTGCCTACAAGAGACCCACTTCAGACCTAGGGACACACACAGACTGAAAGTGAGGGGATGGAAAAAGATATTCCATGCAAATGGAAATCAAAAGAAAGCTGGAGTAGCAATTCTCATATCAGACAAAATAGACATTAAAATAAAGACTATTACAAGAGACAAGGACACTACATAATGAACAAGGGATCAATCCAAGAAGAAGATATAACAATTGTAAATATTTATGCACTCAACATAGGAGCACCTCAATACATAAGGCAAAGGCTAACAGCCATAAAAGGGGAAATCAACAGTAACACAATCATAGTAGGGGAATTTAACACCCCACTTTCACCAATGGACAGATCATCCAAAATGAAAATAAATGATACATTAAACAAGATGGACTTAATTGATATTTATACAACATTCCATCCAAAAACAACAGAATACATTTTTTTCTCAAGTGCTCATGGAACATTCTCCAGGATAGATCATATCTTGGGTCACAAATCAAGCCTTGTTAAATTTAAGAAAAGTGAAATCATATCAAGTATCTTTTCTGACCACAACGCTATGAGACTAGATATCAATTACAGGAAAAAGTCTGTAAAAAATACAAACACATGGAGAGTAAACAATAAACTACTTAATAACCAAGATATAACTGAAGAAATTAAAGAGGAAATCAAAAAATACCTAGAAACAAATGACAATGAAAACACGATGACCCAAAACCTATGGGGTGCAGCAAAAACAGTTCTAAGAGGTAAGTTTATAGCAATGCAATCCTACCTCAAGAAACAAGAAAGAGCTCAAATAAATAACCTAACCTTACATCTAAAGCAATTAGAGAAAGAAGAACAAAAAACCCCCCAAAGTCAGCAGAAGGAAGGAAATCATAAAGATCAGATTAGAAATAAATGAAAAACAAATGAAGGAAACAATAGAAAACATCAATAAAACTAAAAGCTAGTTCTTTGAGAAGATAAACAAAATTGATAAACCATTAGCCAGACTCATCAAGAAAAAAAGGGAGAGGACTCAAATCAATAGAATTAGAAATGAAAAAGGAGAAGTAACAACTGACACTGCAGAAATACAGAGGATCATGAGAGATTACTACAAGGAACTATATGCCAATAAAATGGACAACCTGGGAGAAATGGACAAATTCTTAGAAAAGCACAACCCTCCGAATATGAACCAGGAAGAAATAGAAAATATAAACAGACCAATCACAAGCACTGAAATTGAGACTGTGATTAAAAATTTTCTAACAAACAAAAGGCCAGGACCAGATGGCTTCACAGGCAAATTCTATCAAATATTTAGAGAAGAGCTAACACCTACCCTTCTCAAACTCTTCCAAAATATACCAGAGGGAGGAACACTCCCAAACTCATTCTATGAGGCCACTATAACCCTGATACCAAAACCAGACAAAGATGTCACAAAGAAAGAAAACTACAGGCCAATAACACTGATGAACACAGATGCAAAAATCCTCAACAAAATACTAGCAAACGGAATCCAACAGCACATTAAAAGGATCATACACCATGATCAAGTGGAGTTTATCCCAGAAATGCAAGGATACTTTAATATATGCAAATCAATCAATGTGATACACCATATTAACAAACTGAAGGATAAAAACGATTTGATAATCTCAATAGATGCAGAAAAATCTTTCAACAAAATTCGACACCAATTTATGATAAAAACCCTCCAGAAAGTACACATAGAGGGAACTTACCTCAACATAATAAAGGACATATATGACAAACCCACAGCCAATATTGTTCTCAATGGTGAAAAACTGAAACCATTCCCACTAAGATCAGGAAAAAAAACAAGGTTGTCCACCTTGTTTTAGCCACAGCAATCAGAGAAGAAAGAGAAATAAAAGGAGTCCAAATCGGAAAAGAAGAAGTAAAGCTATCACTGTTTGCAGATAACATAATACTACACATAGAGAATCCTTTGGTAAAGAAACAGGATACAAAATTAAGGCACAGAAATCTCTTGCATTCCTATACACTAACGATGAAAATCTGAAAGGGAAATTAAGGAAACACTCCCATTTACCACTGCAACAAAAGAATAAAATACCTAGGAATAAACCTACCTAAGGAGACAAAAGACCTGTATGCAGAAAACAATAAGACACTGATGAAAGAAAGTAAAGATGATACAAACAGATGGAGAGATATGCCATGTTCTTGGACTGGAAGAATCAACATTGTGAAAATGACTATACTACCCAAAGCAATCTACAGATTCAATGCAATCCCTATCAAACTACCAATGGCATTTTTCACAGAACTAGAACAAAAAATTTCACAATTTGTATGGAAAACAAAAGACCCCGAATAGCCAAAGCAATCTTGAGAAAGAAAAACGGGGCTGGAAGAATCAGCCTCCTGGACTTCAGACTATCCTACAAAGCTACAGTAATCAAGACAATATGGTACTGGCACAAAAACATAAATATAGATCAATGGAACAGGATAGAAAGCCCAGAGATAAACCCAAGCACATATGGTCACCTTATTTTTGATAAAGGAGACAAGAATATACAATGGAGAAAAGACAGCCTCTTCAATAAGTGGTGCTGGGAAAACTGGACAGCTACATGTAAAAGAATGAAATTAGAACACTCCCTAACACCATACACAAAAATAAACTCAAAATGGATTAAAGACCTAAATGTAAGGCCAGACACTATAAAACTCTTACAGGAAAACATAGGCAGAACACTCTATGACATAAATCACAGCAAGATCCTTTTTGACCCACCTCCTAGAGAAATGGAAATAAAAACAAAAATAAACAAATGGGACCTAATGAAACTTAAAAGCTTTTGCACAGCAAAGGAAACCATAAACAAGGCAAAAAGACAACCCTCAGAATGGGAGAAAATATTTGCAAATGAAGCAACTGACAAAGGTTTAATCTCCAAAATTTACAAGCAGCTCATGCAGCTCAATATAAAAAAACAAACAAACAACCCCAATCCAAAAATGGGCAAAAGACCTAAATAGACATTTCTCCAAAGAAGATATACAGATTGCCAACAAACACATGAAAGGATGCTCAACATCACTAATCATTAGAGAAGTGCAAATCAAAACTACAATGAGGTATCCCCTCACACCAGTCAGAATGGCCATCATCAAAAAATCTACAAACAATAAATGCTGGAGAGGCTGTGGAGAAAAGGGTACCCTCTTGCACTGTTGGTGAGAATGTAACTTGATACAGCCACTATGGAGAACAGTATGGAGATTCCTTAAAAACTGAAAAGAGAACTACCATACAACCCAGCAATCCCACTACTGGGCATATACCCTGAGAAAACCATAATTCAAAAAAAGTCATGTACCAAAATATTCATTGCAGCTCTATTTACAATAGCCAGGACATGGAAGCAACCTAGGTGTCCATCAACAGATGAATGGATAAAGAAGATGTGGCACATATATACAATGGAATATTACTCAGCCATAAAAAGAAACGAAATTGAGTTATTTGTAGTGAGGTGGATGGAACTAGAGTCTGTCATACAGAGTGAAGTAAGTCAGAAAGAGAAAAACAAATACTGTATGCTAACACATATATATGGAATCTAAAAAAAAAAAAAAAAGAAAGAGAACTTTATGAAGAACCTAGGGGCAGGACAGGAATGAAGACGCAGACGTAGAGAATGAACGGGGAGTGGGAAGGGTAATCTGGGATGATGTGAGAGAGTGGCATGGACTTATATACACTACCAAATGTAAAATAGATAGATAGTGGGAAGCAGCCGCATAGCACAGGGAGATCAGCTCGGTGCTTTGTGAGCACCTAGAGTGGTGGGATGGGGGTGGGGTGGGAGGGAGACGCAAGAGGGAGGAGATATGGGGATATGTGTATACGTATAGCTAATTCACTTTGTTATACAGCAGAAACTAACACACCATTGTAAAGCAATTATATTCCAGTAAAGATGTTAAAAAAAAAAAAATAACCTAGGCCACCGGGTGACCTTTGCATAGCCGGAAAGCATTCTTTTGAACCATTTCCCCCCAAAAAAATAGGTACATAATTTTGAAGGTCCCAAGGCACCTTAGAAGTGACAACTACAACCTTCCTTAATTGGTTCAGCAATTGCTGAATATGTCCTTGAATAATTTGTACCCGTACCTTGTAATCTGGGGTTACACACAACAGAAAAATCTGTATTTTCTGTTTGTTTGCTTGAAGGATACTGAGCCTGGAATCCTTCCTGAAGGGATTCTACTATCCTATTAAAGCAACGGTTGTAAGTTTAGAGAAATAATTTAGGGTGATAGTTAGACACAGTAGGTGGTCAAAGAACTAATGACACATTCATACTATTGGTTGAGCATTTGAAATGTCTTATTATTTGTAAAACATTATTTAGCAATTGCCTCCATGGCATGTAACTGATTGACAAGCAAGCATTACCCTATCTCTATCTACCTATCTATCTACCTCTACAACTGTACAAATAATATACTCCTTAAATCTTTATATTTAATTGGTCTTTTACTTCTTATACTATGTAAACCTCGGAAACTCTCAAAAATTAAATGTTATTTCTCCATCAAATATTTCTTCATTTTCTTTTAAAATAGGAAAAGGAGCACGTGTCCCAGATTCCATAGCAAGTGGGGGTCTGAATGGAAGAACAGGGTCAAGTCATCGCTGTGCCTGATGGTATGTTCAAAACCACCATAGGTACGTGCACTGTGTGAATAGATGTTTCTCCCTCGGCTCAGGGCTGCATTAAATGAGAATAAACAGCATCTATTAATATAAGGTCTAGAAGTCAATGTATATTTGTTTTTAAAGTGAAGCTCACATGATGATTATACGCTTGGGAGATAAATATGTTGGAGAAAATAATAAATGAGCATGTGAAAATTTATAATAAACCTATTCCTGTAAGGAGATCCCTGGAAGAGGCTGCACAGAAAAGCAAGCCTCCTGCCCCTCCCAGTAGCTGAAATTTTCCTAAGGAATATCCTGTTTTTCCAGACAGCAGATTCCTTGCACATTCAGAACTACTCAGAGCCAGAGCTGTTATCTCATTAGGGTAGAATCAGATGAAGAATAAACTCATGGGGCCACAGTATTACTCTTGGAAATTTAAATCGCTAAAGGGTCTTCCTTTCGAATGGCCCTGCTCTCAGAGGTAGCACTGGGCTTGTGTTCTGGGAATGTCATAATGAGCAGACGTGGGTTCTGAAAGGGTCAGCATGGCCCATGATGCAGCTACTGGGACCTAGGAAAACCTGTTCCTTTTTGCCTGCACTCTTCCCTGGCACCCTCACTTTCAAAGACCTAGCAGTGCTTATTTTTGTGTTTCTGTTTGATGCCCAGATGGCACGTTCCTTTGAACATGGATGTGTTCAAGGGGACTCAGCCGTGGTGCCCAGATCAAGCTACACTGAAATAATGTTAATGGGAAGGAAATCCAAAAAAGAGGGGATATATGTATGCACATAGCTGATTCACTTTGCCGTATAGCAGAAACAAACACAACACTATAAAGCAACTATACTCCAATAAATTTTTTTTAAAAAATGTTAAAGGTCTCTACTGAAGCAATCCAAAGCAGAGGATCCCGAGGTTCAGGCTGCCACACCACCTTTACACCAGCGGAACGTGCCCGCACATGGCTGTCCGTCCCCTCTTCTCACTGCTGTTATCCTCCTAACAGGATCATTCAAGTCCGCTTATCTAGTCTCCGAGATGCTCAGTTCCAACTATTTCAAACAGAAGCAATTTGTCACGCAGGTCCACCTGACCTCCTGCAGACAGCACAAGGATGAAGCAAGCTTGCTTTTCTCTGCAGCCCAATCTTCTTCCCTTTTCTCGGTTAAGTATTTTGCTCACGGGGCAACAAGCCCTTAAAAGCACGAAATAGGCGTCCCCGCATATCACAAATGGGCACACCCAAGTGCAAAGCTCATATCGTCTATGGCAAAAGGGTCCCCAGACCAGTCGGCCACTGCAGGTCCACACGGCCACCTCCCCGTGGAGAGAGGAACGCATTATTACCTCTATCTGAACATTTGCTGTATTAGCTATATTTTGTCTTGCTGTCTACTCATCTGTGGCTCCCACGTAATAAGAACCCTTTGGAATATCAACAGTACTCCGTTAAGGCGGTGATGGACGGAGTCTTTAAAGTGTTTCCTTTGCACTGAAACATGCAAATTGGAATTCCGTTGTGAAGACAGTCGGTGACACATTACCGTGTATGAAGAATGAACGTCTCACACCTTTAGTCCCCTGAGCACGGTGCGGCTCCAAGCAGACGCACAGGCTGCTGACACACGGAGCTCTCGGCCGTGTTCAACAAAGCCTTGATTGGAAATCGTACACAGATCGTTCCTGTCTTCCTGAGTTCCACATTTCTCCTTGTGCGTTGTTTTTACAGGTCTGACTCAGCCTTAGACTCTTGAAAATGATGTTCAGCCTACATCTGACTTCAGACTTGTGAGGAAGAATTAACACCCAGCCACTTCTTGAGGTTTCATTCCCTTGAAAGTCTGTTTTAGCCCTCAGGGTCCACTGCATCTTTTTTCTCAACTTCTTTTGCTCTGAGCATCTGCTCTGCCTCCCCCGTCCCACCAATGTACCACCCAAATGGACAGCATTTGGGAGAAAGTTTGTTTTCTGAGTTTTTCTACATCATAATCTTGTACCAGGGATAGCTGAAATGCAGCCATTACATATACAGTGATATATATAGAATTTCAAATTGTGGTCTGAGGCTGGATTACCTACAATCCCTGGAGGCACTCTGTAGGGTCACCCCATCACGTGACCTCCTATTGCAGGCTGGGTTCTGAGGGTGCCATAGCTCACATGACCTGGAACTTGGGTGGGGATTGATTTCTTTCAAGAGTGTACCTTCCAGATGACTGTAGCCACCAGAAGAGGTCCAACCTAGGGTGAAACTACTCATTAGTGTAACGGTTAACACCTAATCTGATTTGGGGCCAGGAGAAAAGCCTGAGTCATAGATACAACGTGGACTTTCCCATCCTTTCACAAGCCCCAAGAAACTCCACTCTCAGACCCTGGCTCTTGGCAAGAGAGAGAACAGCCAATGGCACTGTATATCACCTCAGCAGCTCACTATTGAGAAAAAAATTGGAAATCAGATCACTCAGGGGCACTCCGAATGCCATTACTGAATATCTCCCCAATTTGTAAAGAAGAGAATTCTCATGACAGGTGTCTCAGCAGACACAGACCTGCAGCCCATCCTCACTAACAGGGAGCATGGCAAGCTGCATGGTGTTGTGTTGCACTGACGAAATACTCTCACATGCACAGGTGGCAGAGTGGCCCCTAGTTGGCGCCACCATTGCAGACACACTAGGAACACTCCACAGCTGGCACATAATTATAAGCTCAGTGCAAGCCAATCATTGCTATTTTTTGTGAGCGTTCCGCCTACTCTTCATGCTCAGAGAACAGCAGCTCCACCCACAAGACAACAAACATGCAACAACAAACAGATAGCAGGGGAAAAAGACCCAGGTGCATCCAGTTGTGCATTTTTCAGTGGTTTCCCTGCCACTTCTCTCCTTTTTATATTTTGTTTGAAATGTGCTGTTCCTAAGATAGTGGAGTTTTTCTCCTCGGAGTCCTGTGCTTCGTTCTCAGTGGGCTGAATTCTCCTGCAGACTTATCTTTAATAACGTCACCAAATGGAGAAATAACACAGAGCAAGGAATAGCTGCTTTGGACTCTATACTTCCCAGGGCTTGGAAGTTATTTTCTCCTATAAACGTCATCGACATGCCCAGGAAGGGGTATGGCATTTGCTCCGGCTTAAGAAGATTCTGCAACCGTCAGTGGAAACGGAGATACAGCCGAGGGTTTTACAGGCTGGTAGAAAGTGAAAAAATATTTCTGATGTCCTGCCCTTGGGTGTAAGGGCAGAATTATACCTAAAACCCATAAATGTCCACCAGAAAAACAAAAGAAAAGCAGCTAGTAAGATCCAAACTCTACAAATCTAAAGATGAGTTTCTTCATCAAATAGAAAAATCCAACCCAATTAAAATTTATTAAACACATACTATGTGCTTGACCCTACAGGTGCTGGGTGTTGAAGGCAGAACGAGTATTCAGCCTCCAGCTCTACGGAGTTTACAATGCAATCAGCGCAAACAGAGACCTGGACAAAGTGCTGCGGGGACTCAGAGGGAGAAAGCAGACT
Source organism: Aethalodelphis obliquidens (assembly GCF_003676395.1). Lineage (NCBI taxonomy): Eukaryota > Metazoa > Chordata > Mammalia > Artiodactyla > Delphinidae > Aethalodelphis > Aethalodelphis obliquidens. Next base: position 6,860,765 of record NW_020838026.1, on the reverse strand, counting down.
CTGCACGGCGGAGTGCATCTTTCAGCTGGTACTGAGAATGGGGCTGTAAATTACTTAACTTTGCCCCCAGAGAGGTCTGGCTGTTGTCAATGTCTTGGCCAGTGTCTTTAGTGCCTTCGTTTGTCTCGGGGGCTTTGGTTCACACCATGCAATTTAACCATGTGATTTAGGTTGGGGTCTTTGGGTTGCCTGGCATCAATGGACCTGGAGACTGAGATCAACCCTGAGAGCAATTGATCAGTCCATCAACCAATCATGCCTTAGCAATGGAACCCCAGTAAAAGCTCTGAACGCTGAGGCTCAGGTGAGTATCCTTGTTTGACGATTCTCCCTGTGTGTTGTTAAATGTGGACACCAGGAAAGTGACCATCCTGACTCCACAAGAAGAGGACAAATGAAGCTCTGCATTTGGTGTTTGCCCAGATTCTGCCCTGAGGTCTTCCCTCCTTGGCTGATTTTAATCCTTTTTCTGCAGAAAACCTTAATTATGACTATAACAGCTTCTAGTGCATTCGATAAGTCACTCTAGAAAATGATCAAACCTGATGGTGGTTTGGGGGACCCTCCTGGACTTCCAGCTGATGTCAGAAGTAAGGTGGTCTCTTGCGAGGGCTGTTCTCTCTAACTATACACAAGGGGGTGGGTCTAACTCACACAAGAATGAATGGGAATTTGGTAGGCAGAGAATAAAGGTGCCATAGACTCACTTTTAAATCTGATACCTTTAAGATTCTTGCCTGGTATAAATTCTGACTCCAGCAGAGCCTTGATAAATAGCCTTTGTTCTCCCTACCAGGATTCTAAGGTATATGATAAGCATCTGAGTCAAGCAGCTATAAGGAAGATGAACAGGCTGCTTGAACTTCAGTTAAACCAAACAGTTCAAAAAGTGTTTACTGTATTGACTGGTTAAAGATGCCTGTCTGAGATGCCTAGAGGATAGAGTTATTTCTTTTTCTTTTTCCTTTTTAACCTCCTGAAAGAACATGCTAGCAAGAAGGTCGGCTTCCTCTGACTTGTGCAGGGAAGAGAAAACGTTCATAGATTTGTCCTTGACCTCCTCATTGCAGAATGGGTCAACAGACCTCCTAGTTACGTGCACAAGGTGGACACTGCCCAGAGGGAGGAATCATGTAAGTGTCTCATGATAGGATTTGACACAGGGTCTGCTCCTTCAGGAAGTTCTCCCTGAGCCTGGTGGGCATGGAGACCTCGGATACACCCTCATGATACCCTGTGCATAGCTCTTCCAACACACAGCAAACTAATTTCTGTACTGTGCCCGTAAGAGTAGGCTCAGTGGGTACTTGTTTTGATCCTCAGCGCCTCGAACATGGATGGCCTGACATATAGAAGCTATTCAGTAGGTATTTTTTGGTGAGTCGAACAAAACAACAGCTTCAGGGTAATGTGGTGTAGAGAAGAGAATAGAAGGTTTGGAGTAAAAAAAAAAACAACAACACTTGGTTCAAATCTAATCTCAGCGTTTAACAAGTGGGTGACCTTAGGTGAGTGACATTTTTGGCTAAAACTCAGTCTCTTCAATGGTGAAATGGGTTAAATCTAACCAGCTTCATGAGATTGAAGGACACAGCATACGTGAAAGCACGTGTTCAGTGTGCAAAAAAGCAAACTTTCACATATGGTCAGATAACTTTTCACAATCCTGAATGGAAAACAACAATCCTCATATATAAGGATGGTGCGGGACTCAGAGTAGAAACAGAAACCTAGTGAATGGGTCGGTTGGATTCTTTATCATTGGGTTATTTCCACAACAGTTACTCGGGAGCCAGATCTGTCTAAGATATGGGTACAGAATGGAAAGACCACTTCCCATTATTTCCAATCCTGACCACCATCAGGGAGTCACACTGGTGTGAAAATATCAAAGCAACATGGGAAATAATGGCTCCATTGCCTCTGAGCTGAAGTACAGGTAGGCTAACTAGAAGTATTTTTACAAAAGATGTCGGCGGCCTTGGCAATGGTATCTCAATGACAAACTATTGAGATTAAAGGTGACTTTGTCAAAACACAACACAGCCTCTCACACTGGAAGCTTTGTTCATTTCACATGGGAGGACATTTCCCACCACGTGCAGTCTATGGCCAGGATTACCTCTTATCTCTCTGCACTCCTGAAGCCTGAAAGAACTGACATTTTCAGAAATACATCTAGGACATAACCTCTAGTTAAACATGCAGTTGATTTATCAGTATCTTGGGCTATTTGGAGTTCACATTATTTATGTTACTAATCCTGTCCCCAGACGTCTAAGTCATTGCCATCGTTCTAACAAATAATAATAATAAAATCGTATTCAACATTATATTTGGACATCATTTTTCTGAAGGTAATCAGATACAGCAAATACAGTGATTGAAATGAAGGGAAAAGATTGTTAACATAATCGAGGTTTCTACTGGGCGTGCTTTAAATCAATGTGCAGAAGCAATTTAAACAACCCATCCTGTCATCAGGTTTAAAACACATTGATTTCTTTCTTTTTCCCCCTTGTGGTTTTTATCTCTTGGGTTGCTTTTCCCCTTCTTGTGGATTTGGATTGTAAGCCAAAGGAAAAGGAACTTCAACAAGAGGACTGGCTAAAATAACCTGAGTGACAGACTGCCCCTTTTAGAATATTTCTAATAAATCAAGAGGAAAAATAAATCTCTGCCATCGTGCCACGTTTGACAAATTGAAATTAAATTGCTTCAACTCTGGGGAAACCAGGATGACCTGCTCTGATATTTCTTACCCGAGTTAATAGCTAACAGGTAAGAGAGGATGTTTGAGGGTTATGTTTTTAAAAGAATCCCCCTGAACTCTGATCAAAACGTGATTCTAGACCCCCAATCCATATTCAGTCTGGAGTATGAGTTCAGGGGCTAAAAATAAATATGGGTATTTTTGCATAGACATGTATATGTATTTTTTCCTTTAATTCTAAAATTATTATCTTGGAGAGAGTGGTAAATGGCATTTTTTGCTAGCAGTGAATTTTCGGTGTTAGCAGCTGTCAGGTTGGAAAAATATATGACAGTAATAACGGGGGGAATATATGATCCATAAATAAAGAAAAACGGGATTGTTTGGCAATATAAAGTTTTAATGCCTTTAGGTAGCAAAGACTCCAAACAAATCCCCTTCCTTTAAATCTTCTTACGCTCTCTTCAGATTATGTCTCTCCAATTCCTCCTCCAAAGCCTAAAAACGGTGCTCTGGCTGGAGAAACCCTGCATACCAAGAAGGGAAGGCACACTGTTGCCAGCTCTGGGCGAGAACTGGGATTTTCTTCTTTCGTAAGAGTCAGGATGAAGGACTTGTCAGACTCATGACCAGCGACAAGTCACGAGAAAGTTCTCATGGCTAAAACTTTCATGAAAAGTTCCTTTTTCTCTCTATTTCTAAGAATTCCCATATGCTGCTGAAAACAATGGTCCAGACCATTAACAACATTTATCCATCAGCTACAATATGCCAGGGTCAGGGCTGGGCACTGGAATACTGACCAGGGTTCTTGGCCTTCCCCAACCAATAGAAATTGATAAGAGGCCAGAAAAGAAATTCAGGCAAGGCTTTATTGGGGCCAACAAAAACAAGCAACAGGTTCCTTTGCTCTCTCCCTGAGTGGGGGCAAGCTGATTCCTTACATGGGTTGAGGGTAAGGGCAGGTCCAGGGGTCAGCCTGGAGGGGTGGTTTAGGTAGTCTGCCCACCCCTGTGGTGGTGTTGAGTGCAGGGGGCATACACAGTACCTCGCTTTTGTTCCCAACACCCTGTTCTTGCTACTGGCTCTTCAGAAGTGGCAGTTGGGTTTTTTGGGTATGTTTTGGTCTTTTTGTATTTTGTTGTCCATAATTTGCCCCAACTGCTCACGCATGCAGTTATTTTTAGTCCCTTAGAGTTTCTTTGTATTTTGCTGCTTGAGGAGATGTTTGTCCAGGAGCAAGCACTGCAGCAAAGAGTCCCAGGTCTCAGGTCCCAGCCTGTCTCAGGAGAAGCCACAGCATCTGCCTCCAGAGAGGTCATTGTCTTTTGGAGAAGACAGATCAGGTGCTCTACAAGGCTGCTGGAATAGCCTAGAATGGTATTTATATGCAACAAGTGGACAATGGATATTACTTGAATGAACGAATGGGAATGTAAGGTTGTCACTAATTAACCGGAAACTTAGAGGCCATTGAAATATGTTGTTTTATTTTGTTTGCGGGCTGAGAGGAGAGAAGGGGTCGGCTGTACAACAATAAAGGACGAGGGAGAAGAGGAGGAAGCACAACGTTGGTTTCTGAAAGCTGTTCTTCAGCATCACTTTATATTACAAACATTTTAGTTTTTAATGAGAAGTGTGCCTTGGGTAAAAAGATAATGATGACTCATCGTATTACAGGCAAACAATCCCAGGCCATTGTGCTCCGGTCTTTGCTCTGGTGGAAACGTGTTATCTCCCTAAAACATCCAGGCGGGCTCCGCTGCTGTCAATGGACAATTTGCATGCTTCGGTGATGTTTTATGTATTATGCCACTTACACGCTAAAATGTACATGCATGCGCCTGCAAATTTAGGTAAATTATGAATAAATTAAATCTTATCTAAATAAACAAGGGTCTTTTTGAAGCAAAATGCAAGCTGCCATGAATATTTAAGTGGACAAGGATACATCCTCTTCCTGCTGTGTGCCTTACAGATCGCTTTCTGTATTCTTGACTTCAGGAAGGAAAGTACACAGGGCTAGAGCAATAAAATTGACTTCTCACTGGGGACATGAACATTGAGAAATCCCTGGGAGATTGATCCATTAAAAAATAAGATCCACTACAGGGATTAAATTATATGGGTATCTACTGACACTGGTAATCACTGCCTTTTCATGCCATTTTGGAGACAGGGTTCTAGGAGAGAGTTATTATTTTTATCGTTCCTATTAGCAGAAAGAGGCAATTCATGCAAAGCACAGCTCTAGAACTTACTGAAATTCAGACCAGTTTCTTTTGGTTTATGTATGATTTCTGTAGGAGTCTCATGGACAAGAGAACGGACTCATCCTAATCAAAATTTTCAAGAATGTTCCAGTGCCCGCGGTCAAGTCTAAGGATCTCAGTTAATGTTTTCAAACTGTATCTCAGTGACATAGTCCTATTTCCCATTACTCACGGGTCTGAGTTGAAAGGACAGTTGGGGCTAGGGTTACAAAAGAAGAAGCAAAGAAGTGTTTCATACTTCCCCAAGTAGGTCATGCTTTCGCATCTCTACATTCTTGTACTTTCTGTTTCTTCTGTTTAGAGAGCCCTTGTTCCCTGCGTGTCTGTGGAACAACTGAAGCTCCTTCTCCAAGCCTTGGGTCCTCTCTCTCCTGGAGCCCTGTCTGAGCTGCCCGGGCAGATTGGGGTGTGTTCAGCTGACTGTAAGCCTCCTCGAGGGGCAAGGCCTATATCTGTTTCTTTATCATCCCCAGCATTCAGCACAGTGCCAGGAATGGAGGAAGCATTCTGAAGGGAATCCCTGGGAATTCCCTGGCTGTCCAGTGGTTAGGACTCAGCACTTTCACTGCTGAATTCGTGGGTTCAATCCCTGGTCGGGGAACTAAGATCCCACAAGCCGCGTGACATGGCAAAAAAAAAAAAAGGGAATCCCACCTCTGGTGTCTACAGCATACTGTGTAGATCTCTCTGGAATACTTATCAGATTACTAGGCTTCATTATTTGCTTACATGTTAGTCTGGCCCACTAGACAGTTGGGCCCTCAAAGGTCAAAGTCCCACCTTATTGATCTGTATTCCCAGGACCAAGGATCATGAGTATTTGATAAGTGTTTGCTTATTGAAAGAGAGTTATATCCATTACAGTTCAATTAATTGCAGCAATAAACCTGAAACTTACTCATTCCTGTGTGCCCTGCAACGTCGTCTTTGTGCTTCAGAGCCATGCTCAGTGTCTAGGGACGCTTTCTAATTATCGTTGACAGTGGTCTTTTTGATTCCCTCCCAGCTGGCTAGAAAGGATCGTGAACAATCCTTACTCTATGTGCACCTACCCAACAATTGTCTTTTTTTCTAACTAGGTTCTGCAGGAGAAGACAAAGCTACATATATGGTCAAAATGAGCCTTTGGGTTGAAACAAGGAGAAATAGGAGGCAGTCCTAGGGAGTAAGCCTTCCTCCCCCTTTTCCCCCTCAGCCTGTGTCCCCAGATGGGCTCCGGGCCAGGAAGGATGGGGCAGGTGAGGAGTGGTTGGATGTGTCCAGGCTCTGCTGATCTCTGCAGCAGTGAAGAGGTGGGACAGAGGAGGAATAGAGCACTCCTGGGAGGAGGTGGCAAGAAGAAGAATCACTGAGCCCGGCTGGATGGGGCTGCCGCGTGGAGCCCTGTCTACGTCAGTCTCTGCACACAGGTCCACGGCCTGAGATGGTACATCCAACCCGTAGTGCTGAGTCTTCCCCTTGCCACATGGTTCCTTCTGCTCAGCTGTCTGCGTCTGAACCGCTAAAGAACTGTGAACTTGTTTAGGACCTAACTCTCTTAGTCATGAGAAAACTGCCCCTGTATCAAGTCTAAATCTCTCAGGATTCCATGATACAAATGCTTTTCCATCTACTCTGTTCCAGGTGGAGAGGCCAACATCTTGCCCTTTTCTTCTTGTAATAAGCACGTATCCACTGGAAGACCATGATTACCCTAGGGCCCACCCTCTTCTTTTTCAGACTGAGTCCCCTGATGTCTTTCATGGATTGCCTTCCTTTGGGATCTAATTCTGGGATCGCAGTGCTAGGGTGGGACTGATGGTCCCTCCTCTGGAGGCAGAGGAATCCGCAGAGCTTCATGGTCAGACCTGGCTCTGGCCCTCATGTGACGGTTTATACAATGAGGCTAAAGGACACATTCCAAGAGGTGGCACAGAGATGACAGAGCCACAGTTAAGGGGCTGGGAAGGGCAAGGCATGGGTGATGGGGACCCGTGTTTATCCTCAGAAAGTGGACTGGACTACCACCCGTCAAAGGCCCAGTGTCCTATCGGCCCCTGTCACAGGCAGACAGTGGGCTGACCATGAGTTTGACTCAGTATGACATCCTCCAGCTGGATTGAGAGCTGACCTCCCAATCAGAAGAGAATATGGGTCAAGTTCAGAAAGACCGAGCGAGCATCACAGATTTTTTTCTTTCCTTTCTGCAAAAGCAAGGCATTTACTTGGCACTCTGAAGAACTGTGCCACAGACTCCCTGCCTCACTATACACAATCCAAAGCCTAACTGAGAGACTGGTCCCTACTTCTGTAGAGTGACATCCTCGTTCTCTCCTGCCTTTTAGGACAACATCCTGTACCATCAGGGCAGCAAGGGGCAACACAGAACAGCTCTCTGTGACCAAGATATGGTCTCTGAGCAGGACAAAAACCAAGGAAAAACACTAACAGAAAACCCACTGAAGCAGCTTAATGGGTGTCGGCTCTTGCCTGGAGGTCAAGGGAATTGGGAAGATCTCCAAGTATATAGGTGCTGGTGAAATGCTTACTTCATGTTAGAGAGAGATTTCATGTTAGTTTCAGGTGTACAGTATAGTAATTCAGTTATACATATACATATAGCTATTCTCTTTCAAATTCTTTTCCCATTTGTGTTATTACAGAATATTGAGCAGAGTTCCCATAGTCCAATATAAAATAAAAATTAAAAAAAGAGATTTCATGGTAGGGGTTGGAGTGGGTGAGTCATTCACTCGACCCTTGGCTACAAGAAGGAGCGATCCCAGCCCCACCTCCTGCATTCGGCGTGGGATTGCCTAGCCTCAGCCCCACTCAGGAATCACACAGCCTAGTGGCTTGTACTATGAACAAGGGACCAGAGTGCTGACCACTGTGAAAGAGACCATGGAGCCTGGCAAAGAAATGGGGGTCTCCAGGCGAGCCTGCTCCTAGAGGGTCTTCCCAGCCACCCTGGCCCTCCTGACCGATGGGACACCTTGACCAGATGTGGAAGGAGGCAGGCCTGAAACACCCAGCGATGTTTTCCAGTCACAAGCACTTGGCGACAGGGGTGGGGTGGGGGACAGGGCTCTGAGGGAGGAGAACTAATATGGGGCGGGGAGAACTGCAGAGACAGAAAGAGACCAAAGGCAGGGGTGATGGAAAATGGGCAGATCCATCAAGAGAGCACAAGGCTGCCTTCACAGGTGCGCTGCGTCTTCAAGGGCTGCCTCTCTGGAAGGTGGCAGGGGCAGGACGCAAGTCCGTCACCACGCAGCCAGCTGAGGCCCATCCGTTACCAGGAGGCTGACAGCCCATCAGTAACCTGTTTCAGAACTTTACTTAATAAATCAAAGCTGACAACTCCGCCCAAATTGATATGAAAAGGCTCTTTAGTGTCCATGAACTGCATATGTTTTATTCATTGCGCTTTCTAAAAGAAGAGGTGAATAGTAATCACAAACTATCTGTTTTTGTCAGGTCGCAGCAGGGCCTCTTTCCTGGGCCACCAGTGGAAGGTGAGGCCCCTGAGGTCTGTCTGGCCTGGGCTTGGGGCAGAGGAGGCAGAGTTAAACAGTGAAGGCCCAGCGCCCACAGCCACCGCCTGCCGGGCACTTCGGACTTTCTAGAGAGATTTCCCCTGCGTTATCTCATTGAGTGGCACAAGCACCCTGGCAGGTGGACTTTATTATTCCCACTTCTCAGAGGAGGAAGTGGAGATAGAGAGGAAACTACTGGGGTTCTGCAGCTCTGCTCCTGTCCTCTGGAGGGGAAAGGACCACGGGGCGGCCTCCTTAGGATGGAAGATGGAGGCAAAGCTAACCCAGGCCCATCCCCACGGAGGCTCCGGACCCCTCCTCCTCTTGGACCTCATGCCTCTGGGCTCAGGCTCCCTGCCCCTTCCGTGGTGACCATGAGCCAACCTCACAAACTAATAAGGGTCTGCGGGTGGGAGTGAGCGGACGGTCCCTGTCACCACCTCTGCTGCCAACAGAGGGACATTTTCGCCAGGACTCCAGAGAACAGTACTTTGGCAAAGGTTTATACCAAATTCAAAAGACAGACTCAAGCGATTGACATGTTGGGTCTGGGAATCTGTGAGGGGCCCCAACTGTGCAGGGGAGTGAGGCTAAAAGACCAGGACCCCGGAGGGTTGTGATTGGGAGAAAACTGCACCTGGTCCACCAGGAGACCCCACACCCAAAGCCAGGCCGCAGAGGCAGTCAGACCACAAGACAAGGGGATAGAAAGGCCCTGAGCCTCATCAACACTGCACACCAAGTCAAACGCAGAGCAGCGCCACCTGCTGGAGTTCAGATGACTTCCAGCCCACGTGGAAGGTGCCAGGGCGTTAGGCTCTCTGGTAGGAGCTCTGAGGGTCAGGAAGGAGAAGGATTCTGTACAGAGAAGGCTTTGATCTCAAATCATTTTGTCTGTGTCCAATTACACATGGACCAGACAGCCAGTGCGTGTGTACTGAATGAAAGGGCTGTGTTTTGGAAACCTGAGTGTGTGGGTCATTGGGCTGTGCTGCCCTAGGTGACATCCTGATGGTACAGTGGGAAAAGTCCTGGACCGGGGGCAGAACGTGACTTATAAACTGACGGACACCAGTAGGCTCTGGCAGGCATTTGGGGGACACATGTGACGCATCCACGGGGGGAGGCACCTCTCTACCTGGCTGCGCGGAAGCTTCCTCAGTGACATCGCTTTGGTGCTAAACAAACACGTATGTGTGGTTGACAAGTTGTTGGGACTACCAAGGGGGATGCCCTGAGAGTCACCCTGGGTAATATCTGCTCCCTTCCCCCCGTTCTCAAGCCACACCATTCGTTTCAGACGGAGAGAGCATACCCATCGTCCTTTCCTGCTGGCTGGGGAGCCGCCTACTCAACCCCCTCAAGCCCAAGGTGCCTTTTTCCGGGGCACCCACCCTGTCTCCCCGCTGTGGTTCTCTCTCTTTTCTGGCCTGCGGGCTGTGAATGGTGGACTCAGGCCCCCAGTGAGAGCGATTAAGACATCCTGGCAGGGAGGCGAGCTCTTTGTTTGCTGATTTTTGATGGGACAGTGCAAAGCTGGATGGTTCCTCTGAGCTCCCTTGGGGCCATGAAGGTGCCCACGTGCAGGTGGTTCCAGCAACTAGGCGGGGGACACAGGAGCAGCTATAAAGCGGGCCATGGCCTCTCCACCACCCCACCCGACCCAGCTACTTTCCATCGGCCATTCTTTTATAAAGCACAGCTTTCAGGAATTCTGGACAAGAAGGAGGGGAGGAACTCAGTGGAACGCCACTGGGCCTGATGGAACTTAGAAGATCACGGTTCCAGGCTCAACTCTGCCATTTATTAGCTGTCTAGCCTGAGACCAATCATCTATTCTCCCTGAAGCCCATCTGTCTTCTATGTGCATGGCAGGAAAGGGGTGAACTCCTGAGCACCTACTCTGTGCCAAACACCACATGTATACATTTCCTCACTTCTCACTGCAACCAGGAAACCTAGTCTTGAGATAAGAGGTCGTCTGTGCAAGGTCACCCAGCTTTGGGACTCGAAAGCCTATGCCTTCTCTGCTCCGATATGATGAGTTGAGAGCACCACTGACACAGTGATGTGATGACAGAAGAGAAAGCACCTTGTGAATTCAAATTCAAGGTACTGTATCTGAGCTCAAAATATCTGCTGTGCTTTTATAATATTAGTTTTCAAGGAAACGGAAGCATGAGGGTTAAGGTCCCACCACAGCAAAGCAATGGCAGGCTGTGCACCCCTGTCAGAATGTGTGTCACCACTATTCTGGAGTCAGTAAAACCTCACTGACAACAAAGGTTTCATGTAACTCTGGCAAGTTTTTTGTGTTGTTGCTGTTTTTTTTCTTAATGGAAAAAAATCTTTCCTTTTTCCAAATGCTATCAATTTCAATCAAGTTATGTATATTGCAGAGACAAAAAAGATGCTTAAATGGCTGTGTTTTGGGGTTTTTTTTTCCTTTCCTTTCTCTCAGTCCTTCTATTCAGTTTCTTGAAGAATTAAGGTTGGGTCTTTTCAAATGTAAATTAAGCAATTTGCAAAATATGTATTTTGGCATATAGGCAACCTGACTTTCCAAACAAACTGGAGTTTTATCGATTCTGTGAACGCCATCTCGTGGAGTTATCCTGTGGCTGTAGTTTGAGTTTTTAATATGAGGAGCTGTTTTCATCTATATTAAGCAGGATATTCTGCTCATCCCACTTCCCATATCTGGTATTTTTTTTTTCTTTGCAGTACGCGGGCCTCTCGCCATTGTGGCCTCTCCCGTTGCGGAGCACAGGCTCCGGATGCGCAGGCTCAGCAGCCATGGCTCACGGGCCCAGCCGCTTCGCGGCATGTGGGATCCTCCCTGACCGGGGCACGAACCCGTGTCCCCTGCATCGGCAGGCGGACTTTCAACCACTGTGCTACCAGGGAAGCCCTGGGTTTTTAAATGAGTAAAAGAAGGGATGTCAGTCTTCATATGCTTTTCATGCATTTAGTTTCTCAAATGTTACTTTTATCATTTTGTCCATTTTATTAATTATTAAAACAATATTTGATAACACAAAAGAAATTAAAACATGAAAAAATCCACCCCCTAGTTCTGCCGGCCTCAGAGAGTGCTTCACATTTAAGCAGACTCCCTCCAAGTTTTTGCCACCATGCTTCTCATGGCATTGTACCAATCCTGTAAAAATTGTCAAAATTATTTTTTACACGCACTTAGAAAAACACTCTCTTGACCTCCTTTCAAGATCTCTGGACCTATTTTGCAGAACACTTGATTCTACGTTTCATTCTAGATATATGACAGGGACTTTAAATGTCAGAGATTTAACAATATATTTCTCAGTCTTAATGATATTCATGGTGGGGTGGAAAATTCATGGTGCTTGATCGCCAAGGTCAATTAGTTCAACACTTGGATCAACAACCAAGGTACAGGAATTATCTCACCCAAGTCCACTTGGAAAGCCCTGAAGGACAGGGGGCCTCCAGTTTCAGGAAAAACTCCTTCTGACCTATGGCCCCAACTCCCCATGGGGTTGATATTATTTTTTAGATTCTATTTTTCTCTTTAATGTTGAGACTTCTTTTTTTATTTTGTAAATATATATAACATAAAATTTTACTATTTTTAAGTGTATAGTTGAGTGGCCTTAAGTACAGTCACACTGTTATGCAAACATAATCACCATCTGTAACCAGAACTTTTTCATCATCCCAAACTGAAATTCTATACCCATTAAATACTAACTCCCCATTATCTGTTCCCCCACCTCCCTCCACTGGCAACCACCAATCTTCCTGTCTCTATAAAGGATAAGTGGAATCATACAGTGTTTGTCCTTTTGTGTCTGGCTTATTTCACTTAACGTAATCTCTTCAACGTTTATCCATGTTATAGCATGTATCAGAATTTTCTCTCTTTTTAAGGCTGAATAATATTGCATTGTATGGATATATTACATTTTGTTTATCCATTCATCCACCGATGAACACTTGGGCGCTTCCACCTCTTGCTTCTTGTAACTAATGTGCAAACAGCTGTTTGAGTCCCTGCTTTCAGTTCTTTTGTGTGTATACCCAGAAGCAGGATTGTTGGATCATACGGCAATTCTGTTTCATTTTCTGAGGAACCACCATACTGTTCTACACAGTGGCTGGACCATTTTTCATTCCCACCAGCAACGCACAAGGTTCCAATTTTTTTCCTGCAGTCACTTCAACCTCTCTTTCTGTCCGCATGGAATAACTAGCCACAGTCCTCATTAAAATAATCTTTTACAGATGTAGAGTCATCCTTGTCTTCACGTAATGCCCATGTTACAGAGGACGGATCAGAGGCAGAGAAGTTCAGCCCCAGCCTGAGGGTCCAGAGCACGATGGAAGAGGACTCATCGCAGGGGAGTTGGGCTAAGGAGCTTGGGCGCATCATCGCCGTGTTATATTGGCTTTCAGAGACATTGATCTTGGGGCGGCCCCCTGACCTTATTTTACAAATTTGCCATTTCGCCACCCAGACCTGCTTTCTAGCAAGCAGCGTGATGTCCACAGTTTGTGAAAGCCGAGGCTCTGGCCGCCCAGTGGGTCATGCTCTCCCACTGGTCCAGTCACCAGCCTTTCCCGTTCTGGGGGGCTCAACCCCCAAGGTTCCTCTGGCCACCTCTGGGTAAGGTCTAGCCAGACATGACATGACCAGACACAACTGGGGGCGACGGATCACGTTTTCCTCCTCCCTCTCACCACCTTTGCTGGCACTCGTGCCTCACTCATCAGGTCTTCTCAGGATCTGGACTCTCCCGAACCCGGTCCAGGCTGTGGGTGGAGGCAGGAGCTGTGGAGCCAGCAGGAGATTTGGGGAGATGTGCCTGCCCCTAAAACATCTGCCCCGAGAGCTCTCCTTCTCTTTGCCTTAAGCCTGGTGTTTCCCAAAGTTGGTCCTGGGCTGAAAGTGCCTCAAATGATCCTTGAGGAAAGGGTCCTAGCGCTGGGTAATGTGCGAGAACACTTCGTAGGCTACTTATCTCCAGAGTCAGGATGCACCTTAATACATTGAAGGCTCTGGAAAATTCCACAGTAAAGAAGCCCGTTTAATCTTATTTAAGCCGCAGTATCCACCAAGATCTCCCTTGAAATGCAAATGCATAGCTAGGATGGGGATTAAGAACCAAAGATAAAATCTCCCAACCACACGACTTTGCCTCTGCATCTAAACGTAGGAGGCGGGAACAGGTGAAGACAAGATGGTCTTTAAGTTTTTCTCACAGTATTTAAACTGCTTGATCTTTCTAAGCCTTGGTGTTTTAAAGTGATCTTTTAAAATAAAAATAACATTTGCTTACGGTAGAAAAATCAGGAAAGTATAAAGACAAAATAACAACTCATAGTTTCAATACCCAGTGATAATCACCATTAGCATGTTGAGTATTTTCCAATAAAATTTTATATATGTTCATATATATATATATATATTTAAGAATTTTATACGATGGCGAGTATGCCACGGACACAGCCCTACAGCCTGAATTTTTTCCCACTTAACATTATATCATGAGCATTCAGCTTCTTAAGTGAATGCAACTGTCAACAGGAGGCGGGAAACCTGACAGGTGAACGGGAAAAAAGGGCGCTGACATTTATGCATGTGTGACGGCCTTTGGATCTCACATCAACTTTATGGCATACCTATCTGTATCCTCCATTTACACCGAGGGCCATGAAACTCAGTGGGTTTGCGGTTGCAACGGGTACGACTGGTGGTCCACGCAGACCCCTGCATCCTCCTGCTGGTCCCACATACTGTCCCTACCCACCTGCGTGCTTTGCTCCTACCGGCCCACACGCGCAGGTCTCTGGACACCGCTACCCTTGGGCGGTGCAGACACTTGGCCTCACTGTTCACCCAAACCTTCAGAGAATGGGAGACACCTGAGAGTGCTTATGCCCCTTGGGGCCCTTAGCCAGCGGCTGGTGTGGCAGGATGAGTGCTTGCTGAGAGTCAGGTACGCCCTAAGGTGTAAGTTACATTCCAGAGCTTTTCTGCAGGGTTAGCGGGACTGGGGCTCTGCCTAAAATCACACTCCTGCTTGGCTTCTTCTCCATCTCTGTCTGCAGCCCTTTCTCCTGCCTGTTTCTCCTGGGAGCACTTGTTCAGGAATCTTTACTTAGAGACTGCATCTGGGACTCTGATCTGACACAGGTATTTCCGCTATGGTCACACCTTTCATAAGCAGCATATCCAGAACCCAGAGCGGACACTCCTCTCCTGATTCCCAAGGAGGCAGCAGACGTGTTGGGAGGACGGTCTCTGGGCAGACCTGCTCATCTGGGGTGCAGGGGTGAGCCTGGTCCTCCAGCGCTGCAGGGGATGTGCCCGGAAGGGTGGCAGGGGCCGGGGGCAGTGGAAGGCTCTCAGAGGGAGGCAGAGAAGCCCCCCACAATATACCTCGGGGAAATTAGCCGGTGTGGGTGCCCCAGCCCTGCTCCAGACAGCCAAAGCGTACAGAGCTGGTGCTGAAGATGAACTAGCAACAGACACACAGCTCTAACACGCTGGCACCTGGCCAGGGCACCACTTACCTGCCAACCACCACAGCCAACCAGGCCAAGAGGCTCATGTACAGAAGCTGGAGAAATATTACTGTGGGCTCACGCTGGGAAGCAATTTGGTCCATCTCAGCTCTCATGTCATGGCAGCAAAATACACAGATATAGACCAAAGGAGCTTTTCTCTCATTAACCTTGAAGGATGCCCCATATCCTGTCAAAGGATGCTCTAGAGTCGGCCACTATGAGGGGCTGCTGGGCCTGATTCCACAAAGCAAGAGGGCTTAAACAGCAGATGTTAGACTGCCAGATGCATTTCTCTCTTAATACACTAGAGACCCACCATAAATGCCGAGAACGGGGTGTGGGGGGGGGGCCGGGGGCACACTGCTTGCCACTGGGCATGTTTGTCATCAGCAAAAGGGTTTAAACTCCAGATTCTGACCCCTGAGAGCATGCTAGCATGTTCTCTCCCTCTCTCTCTCTCCTTCTCTCTCCTTCTCTCTCCCTCCCTCTCTCTCTCTCTCTCTCTCTCTCTCTCTCTCACACACACACACACACACACACACACACAGCCAATGTGAGTCTTCGTCTGTCATCCACAAGGCAGACTCATATTTTGGCTTTGATCTCTTAGGAGGTTGGTCAGCTGTGGTGTGTGTGTGTGTGTGTGTGTGTGTGTGTCTTTCAGTTTCGGGTCGGAGAAGGAGGAGGGGCAGGGCTGGCTGTGTTGAAGGACTTGCACACTAGCCGGTGCACAGCTGGAGAGGTAGGATGCCGGGCTGCTAGAGGAGATTGTGGTTTTTGCTGGGGATAAGAATTTAGGAG
This sequence comes from Aethalodelphis obliquidens, assembly GCF_003676395.1. Classification (NCBI taxonomy): domain Eukaryota; kingdom Metazoa; phylum Chordata; class Mammalia; order Artiodactyla; family Delphinidae; genus Aethalodelphis; species Aethalodelphis obliquidens. Next base: position 6,844,911 of record NW_020838026.1, on the reverse strand, counting down.
GGAAGTGTGGTTTAAACAAGGCTGCTGCACTGCTCCTGGCTGGGGCTCCTGAGATCTCAGAACAGAGGTCTCAGGCACTGAGGACTCAAGCTGTGGACAAGGATTCTGGTTTCCCTCAAATTTACATGATGAGCTGCTGGGGCACGAACACATTTTAAGGAAGTTCTGCAAGGACAAGTGTTGAGTTTTGCAGAAGTCATATCCTTTAACAGCATTATGTGATGGGAAGGAAGGGACCTCCTATCTTTATCCCTGTTTTTACTCATGAGGAAGCAGACGTAAATTCACGAAAGGCTGCAGAGCCACATTTAGCAGAGCTGGGATTGGGAGCCAGGCTCTCTGGTTTCGGAGTCTATGCTTCTAACCGTGGTGCTATATATAACTTCTCTGTACACAGAGGGACAGTTGGACTGGACGACAGTGGGCAGTGTCCAAGGGACAGGCAGGGAGCCACGCCAAGAGGGACAAGGCAGGGACTGTCTCGAAATGGTCTTCCAGCTGGGGAGTTTGTTAATAATCTAATGGGAGAACCACACACACACATATACACGCACAGGGAAATGACTGAAAACATTGGCCTAACCATACATGAATTTAATTGCCATTAGAGATAAAGTACTACCCAACCCTGAGAAAGAGCACAGTTGTGGAAAGAACTTTCTTCCCAAGGTGTAGTCAGCCCAGCTGCCTGGAAGAGAGGGCAACTTGCGAGTGAACCAGGGTGAGGAGAAGATGGCTGGTAGACCAAGAGGCCATGGGGTGGAGGAGACTGCTTGTCACAGCACCTGCCTCAGCCTGAGTCTGGCTATTTCTCTCCCTCAACATAGCACTTCTTCCCAGCATACCTGCCTTACTCCATTTTTATCTCTCTGTATCTCAGTTGAGAACAAGTCTTTCTTTTTCTAATGTTCTTCTTAAGTTCCTTCTTCCCTTCTATTATTTACCTTGCTAACTGTATTCAACTCTATCAACATACTGTTGTGTGAAAAGCACACCCCAAATGAAGTTGTGTCAGTGTCAGGGGATACTCAGCATTCTCCTCTCCCAGCCCCACAGATGCCTCTGAGAGCCCACCGCAGTGTGGAAGGGGACAGATGCTTCTGACCTCTAGTCTAAGTAGAGGAATTCAGGAGGGGAGTAGGGAGTACAAGGAAATGAGGAGGAGGGACAACAATGGAATTCATTTCAGTGCAACAGATGTTTAATGAGCATTTATTATGTGCCTGTTACTGGGTGTGTGGTGCTGGGACATAGAAGATGAGCTGTGAGCTCCTAGTGTGGGAACTGACTGGTAAATGCATAAGGATATGACAGTTTGATACAATTCAATACAAATGTGGGCAATGGGTTCTGGGAGCACCAAAAAGGTTGTCTGTGTTTGTGTTTCACGTAGAAGTGCCAGGGAGAGTTACAGAAGTCACATCCTTTAACAGCATTACGTGATGGGAAGGAATTTACTGGATGAAAACAAAAAGGAGGGCATTCCAGGCAGAGGGGAGAGTTTGAGCAAAGCAAGAGAAGCACATGGGCTACTGGAGACTTGGTGATTGGTCCCCACGTGGTCTTGGATTTCGGGCTTGGGCCAGTCCCATAAGCAACAGGGAGTCATCAAAGGTGTCTAGACAGAAGACTGACTTGGTGGGATGTGTGCTTTTTAGAGAGACACTTCCTAACAGAGGGTGGAGAATGGACAGGCAGACCAGCGAGAGGAGGTTGACAATCTTGGTAGTCATGGGGAGGGGGGCACAGGGACAAATGCAGGGCAGCAGCCGTGGGCACTTTGAAAGTGGGGTGTCCCATACTTGACCCTTCTCTGCAGTGTGGGAAACAGTATCTCCTTCTTTCACACCAAATTTCAGCACAATCATATCCCACACAAATCAAATGTCACTTTGTCCACAAAGTCTTTACTGATGCCCCACCTGCAAACAAACTCCCTCTCCTCTGTGCTCCCCTGCTTACGTCTGTGCTTTCCCCTCTGGGTTCCCTAGAGTTGTATTACTTTGAGTTGTATTAACTGCTATTAAATTGACCCCTTTTCTTTGTCCTCACATGGGTTGGGAAAGCGTGTGTTCTGGAATTATGAGGACTTGTTTTGCAATAACGACACGGTACATGGTAGCTATGTTGCCCTGGGCTTGGTTTCATCATTTCTGGTAATGTACTGGTCAGGCTGCAGCCAGGTAGACAGAGCCCATACCAGGTAGTCTAAAAGGGGAGGGTGAGGACGCCCAAAGGCTAGCAGCAGGTGGCAGCCAGGCCAAAGCTGGAGGCATAGGGCCACCCTGTGGGAACTAGACCACCAAAGAGACAAAACTACAGGCCACCCAAACCAGGATGGAAGGAGTGAAATATACTGGCTTCACCTCTTCTCTACCCGCTAATCCCTTGACAGAGGCTCCGTCGGCTGAACCTACACAGATGCCAGTTGGAAGGAAGTCTGGGAGGTATATTTTGCAGAAGGATGGGGAATGTATCTGCGCCTGTAAACAGGCAAACAACCAACATAGGAAATTCACAAGATGTCTCTAACCCCACTTATTTCACAGGATATTGGTGAGAATCCAATGGAATGATACATGGAAATTACATACACAGAAATTACGGAAGGCTACCCAAATGCAGCTCCGGACTTAATTATGTTAGGGTATTAGAGTTTTGTCTGGCAGTCAAAGAGAATCCATATTTAACTGTTTAGTCATTACTTCTCTGCCTCCTAGCTTTGGAGTAGGGATGGGCTGATGGTGTTTCCCTGGGGTTAGTCCATGGGACACGTTCATCCAGTAGGCTGTCACAGATGTCTGGGTGCACTGGATTGTACCAGGTGATAAGAAATCTTTCTGCAGAAGATGAAGCTCCAGTCACCTGCTTTTAAGCCGTTAGTATCAGAACCAGTTTAATATGCAGGTGGCCACCTGGGCAGGCGGGCATCAGCCTTGGAGAGGGGCCTCTCCAGCCCCTGCCCTTCTTGGCCGTGAGCAGCCCTGATGAACAAAGCCACAACCAAGTAAAGAGGTTGGATGCTACTCAGGTGATGGAAGAAGAGAGAGGAAAAGACATCTGAGAATTTCCTGAGCGGCAGTGCTTCCCCCAAGCATCACGCTGGGCACTGTCCTGTCGTTTTGCTCCTGATGGTGGAGGAGATGCCTGGGGAATAGGGCCGATGCAATGGAACCCTTTAGTCTATTCAGCCCCATTAACCCACATCCACCCAAATGGATGTTCAGCCAATCCCATTAAGACATCCTGTCAGAACCATCCCACGTCATTTGCAGAGTGAAGTGAATATCAATAAAACTGTAATGAGTAATTTTCTCAGCTTCACTGACTCTTACTGGAAACCAAGCCAGCGCCTCTGCTGTGGGTATTGACAAAATCTCCATTCCTCCTGGGATCTGGGAAAACCTGAACCTATCTGAGCAGACACCAGGTGTGATGGCTTATGGACATGGACACATGGGCAGTGGGCTTGGAAGGGGGCCTCAAGCCCCTGTCCCTTGTTGGCAGCGAGCAGCCCTGATGAATGAGGAGACTCTGTCTCTCGATGCTGAGGCAACAGAAAGAGCATTGCACCAGGAGGCAGGCACTGGCTTCTGGTCTCCAGTTACTAGCCTCTACTCCTACCATCTACTCTAACCCCACTGGATGTTATTTTATCGGTAACACCAAGGTCCTTTCCAGTTCTGTGTTCTGTAATTCTGAGAAATGGAGAAGGCACAGAGAAATCAACCTGCCAGAGAGTGATGCCTCTGACGGTGCAGACCCTTGAGGCTGAACCTACACTGCCAGGCACTCAAGACGCAGACAGAGTGGGACGTCTCTGGCAGTTTCTTGCTGTGGCTCCCTGACCACGGAGTTCCTGGACATCACACCTGCTCCACGGCCATGACAGCCAGCATTGGGAGACCAGAGCTGTGAGTGACAAGGCGTTAATTCCAGGAGTAGGAAGTGTGATGGTTAGGGACTGGCCTCCTCCTTTCCTGTACGCTCCCTTCTGTCTGAAAGGCTGTCAGCAGCTCCTGCTGTTGCCTGACTGCCATGGCCTCGATGCCTTCTTCCCCTACACGGAGGTGTGGAAGAAAGTACGGAGGTGTTTCTGCAGCATCTGGGCTGCTGGTTTGGAATGTGCTACCTGGGGGAAACGACCGAGGACTGCTCAGCTGCTGTTCTGCGCTGGGGTCCAGCCTTCTCTTCTCAGCTGCCCAGGAAGCCAGCTCAGCCCAATCAGGGTTCCGGATATTTGAATGGAAGGGGGAATGCGTGTGCATTTGTGTGTGCGTGCTTGCATGCGCACACAGTTGCGGGGAGAAGAGGAACTGAGTCAGTGAAGCTGAGGTCTTCGAAGTCACATGAAGCTGGATTTGCAGGGGAGGTTTTCTGGGCTTTTCAGAACCCCCAGTAGCTGCTATTCCTCCACCTGCCTCCCTCCTATACCAAAGCTCACACAGTAAAGGGGGCTGCAGGTCTCAACTGGTTGCCAAAGCTCTCCTGGAGCCAGGTGGCCAGGAACAAGTTCTGCGGGGACTGCTGCTACCTGGCTGCACCATGTGTTAACCCACTGACGGCCGGGTTGGCTCGCATGACATAGGTGGTAAAGCGGGTATTAACTTTCTTCCCCCTCCTTCCTCCCTGTGCATCCTGCTGGAGGCTGAACACTTGGCTGAAGAGAGGGTCTGGACAGATAATGTGTATTGCAAAGTACAGAACACACTACAGTTTTTAAAAGCCTTTTCCTTCTCTATGTCTCTTGTGAAGTCAAGAAGATGGAGTTATTATTCCCATTTTATGGATGAGGAAACCCAGGCCCACTAAGAAACTAGTAACACCCAGTTCAAACTCAGTCTTCCACTCCACCCCAGAATCTGTCTCCTGCAAGACAGGACAATGGCTTCCAGAATGAGCCTAAGGATGCTGATATTGGAGCATCACCCCTCCCCTTCCCCCCTGTGAAATCTGGAGAAAAACGGGAGTGGGAGTAGGAGGGTCATGTGCCTTGTAGGACATCTGCCTTGACATGGTGACACGTGATGGCCACATGGTGGAGGTGAGAGCAGCGGCAGAGTTCTACAATTCTTATTACTTGGGAAAGCACAGTGGTGCCTCTGTATCCGCAGATGCAGAACCCATTTCATATAAGGGACTTGAGCATCGGTGGATCTCGATATCCGTGAGGGTCTTGGGACCGATTCCCCACGGATACCGAGGGATGACTGTCCGTGGCCCCTCTCCTTTCAGAAGCAAATGTAAGACTCGAGCTGACTTTGTGTGAACTGGTCTTAGACTCCAGGTCCTCCCCAGATCGGGTGTCCCTGGTTTGCTCTTCTCCCCATAGAAATAGTGACATACACCTCGTTGAAGTACGTGCCTTACATGTATTTGTCCCTCACCATAAGCCTTGAGTTGGTGTAGATTTATCCTCCTTTTACGGTTGAGGAGACCCAGGGACAGTGGGGAGATGTGTTGCCCCACTGCGTGCCCCTGAAGCTGGTGGAGCCAGGATGCCAGTCTGGGCTGCGCAGCCGCAGGGCGCACGCTCCGAGCCCTCCAGGCCCCGCCTCTGTCCCGCGCATGCGCACGTTTGCTGCTCTTCCACAGTCTTCTACTCCCTTATGTGTTTTCCTGCACGTAGGCACAGACAGTGTGCGTGTCACGTTCGTGTTTCCGTGCCCAGCGCCCAGCATGGAGCTCCTCCTCGCCCCTCCTTGCAAGCACCTGTGCACAACCCCAGCACACACACCTAGGGCCCCTCCAACAAGGCAGACGGACTCACCCGACTTGCCTTCAGGCGCAGAGAGGCTCTAACCGCGTGTTTCCTGGATCCCAAAGCCTCTTTCTCTTCTGCCCCCAGGCCACGTTGCTAAATTTATCCTGAGATGATCCCATTTACCCTCTATAGCTAAAATGCCTCTTGACTGTTCTGCGCCAAGATTAGAAGTCCGTCAATAATTATTTCATCGGCTAAAAGCCAATTGATCAAGCCTGCTCTCCCTGCAGACTGAGGAGGCCCTCAGTCTATTTGTAGCTGTGTCTGAAAGGCACGAGGCGGCTGCTCTGAGTCGAGACTGCCTGGTGCTCTCTGTACTGATGGAGTTCACAGAGTGGATCACGGATGCGTTTAGCCTGGGCTCAGCAGATCCTGGGGTAGAGGTCAGGTGGACAGTTTCCTCCGAGGCTTTTTAAAGCAGACCCAGGCTGCTGCAGCAAGGACCATCCTGTACCCCCTGCAGGGCCACACTGCATGGGGTGGGAGTCTACCTGGGCCATGAGGAAGTCCCTCTCAACTTGGCCGTCCTGAACTACTCAGAGGAGCAAAGTCAAACTAAAAATGGTCCCTGAGAAAAGGACCAGAAATGCCATCAACTGTGCAGGCCTCTGAAACAAAGTTGTTTCTCTGTCTTTGGGGAAGTTAAGGAATGAGAGCAGACACTTGGGTGGGAGAAAAATGCATAAAGAAGCAGAGAAAAAGTATTCCTATCCAAAAAGCTTTAGCAGAAATTAAAAAAAAAAAAAAGGCGAGAGACAGGGAGAAAGGCATGTAAATGTTTCAGTAGATATTTTTATTACCTTAGAATAATTTTTTTTTAACTTTGTTTTCCTTTGTGATCCTGAGTTTCTCACCTCCACTGAGGTTCTGGCTGCCTCTGAGCTGAATAATACAGTAGCCAGCCCAGCAGAGCCAACCCATTGCTGGGCAGGAGCCTCCCAATACACAGGGAAGGAATTTTTCATTTCATACATCATTTAAAGCCTGCTGCAGTGATTTACCAATGTCAGGCCATCTTTGGAGCACAAAAATAGAAGAAAGAGAAATATGCGTGCTTCGCTTGTGTATCTGATTGGGCTCCTAGGAGAGCGATTGGGGGAGGGTGGTAGACTCTTGTCTAAACACTATGGAGAAGCCAAAGATTGCCCAGCATTTAGGAAGAAACAGAATGAGAGGGAAGTAGTTTGTGTCTTGTAGGGAGACTCTGCTTCCCTTTCTACCTGACCTGGCTAGGCAGGGTGGGCCTCCCTCCCCACAACCTGTGTTCTCCTCGTTCCCAGGTTCTTGCACTTAGGACCATCCTCGACCTCCATAGGAGTCACTGTCTTGAAACTCCACCACGATCACGCCATTCCCCCAAGCAAATCGAATCACTCCTCTCTAGGCATGCCAGCTTTCAGGACCTGCACGCCTGACTGCCTTCCCATTTACCCCCTTGGGGCCAGGTGCCCCGAGATGCCTGCACACTGCACACGTTTGCCATCAACTTCCCGTCCAGCTGTTCTCCTGGCCTGGAAGACTCTCTCCCTTCCCTCCCATTTCTAAACTCTCTCAAGGGCCAATCTAACATCCACTTCATCCATCCCTCTTTCCATGACTAAGCCTTTCTGCTTATTCAATTCCCCAAACTTCCATAGTGCTTTGAGTCAGCAGTGACTCGAATTAGAGAATAGATAATACCGGTGTTAGATAATAATACTAATACATTTCACTGAGTGATTTTTGGGCACCCTATGGTTTCCAAGCGATACCTCTTTCCACTCTCACAAACCTCATCGGGATATGCTGTTAATATTTGCAGGTGACAAAAATGGAGGCTTAGCCCCTGTGAGGTAATTCTTTAAATTTACATTCCGTTAGGAGGTAAGTACGTTGGCCAGAATCTAAACCCAGACTTTCTGCCTTTTTTTTTTTTTTTTTGATGAGCCTTTAATCACTCCCTTTACTGACTCTCAGTCCAGTATTACTTCTGAGGTGATTGATTTTTGGGTTTTAGTTTAGTTCCGCAATAAAACTGTGGATTCCCTAAGGAGGCCTCTCAGGCCTGATATACCTGTATCCCCTACGGTACCTAACCTCAGAGCCAGATAAGCAAGAGGCATTCAATATAAATTTGATCCTTTATTGATTGGCCAGAGAGCTTCCAGATTTGGAAACTTCTCTCTTCTCTCATTATGGAAAAGTGCTCAAGGCAGACCGTGGGGCACAGGTAGGATGGCATAGCCAGTTCTCCTTAGGGAAGTTTGATGTTGGACCAGTTCAAGGTAATCAAGCAGATGTCTATTAAACACACACTATGACATGCTAGGCATGTGGGGGACAGGAGGGAATCAAAAACCTTCCTGCCACAAAGGAGGCAAAGCTGAGCCTGAAAAGAGGCAACCAGAGAGCTAAGAAAGGCAGCCTTTTGTTCTTGCTTGATTGAGTGGTACACGGTGGGAAAGGGGGATTAAAGGATCAATGTAGGTCCTCATTGTGGCTGGAGGGAGCTTCAGGAGAAAGGGGGCCAGTGGGGTTTGAGGATGGGCAATGTGCCCCTAGGTGGAGCGAGGGGGAGAGGCACATTTGTGAGAAAGATTGCCCCTGATTCCTCGCCTTCACTCTTTAGTGATCTCTGGAGCGTCGGGTTGGGCTTTGCTTAGACTTTTTCATGATGCCTGCTAAGCTATGGCGCTTGCTCAGCCTTGCTTACGGGCTGGTCACGGGGTAAAATGGGACCAAGTCTGGGAGTGTAGTGCAGACGTGGAGGTCCTATATACATGTAGCATCTGGTCATTATTTATTATCGTCTTTGACGAGGCTGGTGCTCTGCTCTGTCTTCTCAGCAGCATTCAACTCTACATGCAGAGGCTGTCTGTGGTGGACCCCTCGGCCTGAGGGAGTTTTTTCAGGCAGAAGCAGTTCTCAAGCAATGGCAGATGGGAGCAGGGGGTCAAATGCCCTGCTTCCTTGCTCTTTGGCTCGGGTGGTTCGGAGGCCTGGTCTGGGCAGCCTGAGCTCTGGCTGCCCCACGGTGACTTCTGCATAATGAACTGTTGGCTGCCTTCCCTTCTCTGGCTTCCTCCCCTTCTCCTACAGTGTTTCTAGGGATCACGTCCCAAATGAACTGCTTGCTCTCGAATTGGAGCGTCTGCTTCTGGGAGAACCCAAAGGAGGGCAGTGGGGTCTTTATTAGTTGTAGAGATAGGCACATTTGCTAATAGATCAATTCCCCAAGTTGTCCAGATGGGTTCTGCTCAAGTGTCATAAATCAGGTCAACCTTCAGCTCTGAGTGTCGTACATGTTCACAGGAGGCTGACGGCATCGCGCTCACGGTGTGCTCATCGGGTGTTTGATTTATCAGCCCCCGACCTTACCCTACTCCAAACTAGGATTGTAAAGTCCTTAAAGCAGGGGCTGTGCCACGTTGAGTCTTTACTGTAAATCCCGCTCATAGAGTGGGTGCCCCATGAACGGTCTTTAAATTGGATTGTGTTAACAGAAAAAAATACCCCTCTGTCCAAAAGCAACCTAAAGGCATAGGGATGCCTTTCTCTGGCTTCTAAAGTGATAAAAGTTCCGTTCCTGAAGCCACAGTGTTCACAAGTGCCTTGTAATCAGTCCATTATTTTATTTATCCTGTTGTACAAACCGTGAGTGGCCTTTCAAATGGCATCACCAGGACCCTTTCCTCAATCAGCTTCAAATGTCCCTAAACAGTGCTACCTTCAGTAAAGCTCACCTGGTCCACGTGTAGACGAACACCTCCTCTGAAACTGGGGCCTGAGAACACCGTGATTAATGAGCAGGGGTGAGTGCTGGCGAGTGTGTGGCCCAGGCGATCCCTGTCCTGGGGCGGGGCTCTTCTCAGTCCAAGGCCAAGGCCGCACCCTCTCTGGCCCAGCCTCATACTCTGCCAGGGCAGCAGAGTGCATCTTCCTCCTTTCCTCAGCAGCATGGCCCACTCCACACACCCTCCTTGAGATGCCAGGACTGCCTGTGCCATATACTCGACAGTTGATCCATTAGATGGCTGACTACTGCTTAGGATATAATTATCAAAGGTGACAACGGAACCAGCCTGGCTTCCAGGGGCCGAGGCCGCCTGGAGGTCCCATCCAGCCAAATGGATCGTCGCTCAGACATGGCTCACCACTGCTGGGTCAGAGCTAAAGCGCTAAAGCAGAACTGGAGCCCTCCCCCTGAGGCTTCCGTCCCTGCCCCTAAAGATGCAAGTCCCCCAGAAGGCGGGTCCGTCACCAAAAATCCAGTACCACCTTGTGAGAGTCAAACATCTCACTAGAACGCAGCTTCCTGGTCTGGCCCATGCCAACCCCTCCAACTGTAGGTCCTCCTGGCTTCACCACACCCTCATCACGCCAGGCTTGGCAGGCCCCTAACTGGATAAACAGTTGCTCCCTCAACCTCTCTTCCAATTCCACTCATTGCAAAGGCAGCAGTGATAATGCGAGCATGAACTCCAGGAGGCCTGGGGCGCGCCTACCTCCTGCATCTGCCAGGAAGGAGAGCGGAGAGCACGGGAGAAGGGGTGCACCGTGCATGGTCTGTGCTCAGTGGAGGCCTTGGGACTCTGTACAGAGAACAAAGGAGGGCTTGGAGCAGGGTGTTGCACGGGCCACAGGATATATACGGTGATAGCTGGGATGTGTGTTTTCTGCACTGGGCAATGGGATTTTTTTCTTGCCTCACAGAAAGATTGGACCCAAACTATTCTACTTGAGCACAGAGGCACGGAGCACATTTCTCCAGACAAGCAGGTCTGCCGTCAACCTGGAAGCTGGCCTGGCCTGGGGTCTGGAGCTAGGAGCAGACATCAAGAGCATATGTGGAGCCTCCTTTGGTAAAGCCAACAGATGATGCCTAAAACAGTCCAAATAGACTCTTCAGAAGAAATCTCCATCCCTCAAACAGCTGAGCCCTGCCGGCCAGGGTCTGCTGAGCACACGGCCTTCTGCTCTGACGCCCAGACTGTGGTTGTGTGTTCTTGGGAAGGAAGAGGAAGCACAAACAGGTGATTCCCTCCACCGTTGATAAAGGACCTCTAGGTCTGAGTGGGAGGGGAACATGCAGAGCCACCTTTGAGCTCAAAGGCAATCAGGGGGAGACTCATGGCGTGAATGATAGGCAAGCTGGTCTGTATAGAGCATTCCATGCTACATTATGTTGTGTGACTTTGGGTAAGTCACCTACCCTCTCTGCACTTTCAACAATGCCAGATACAGATACACCTCACAGGGATCAGCAGACCGTGAAAAAGAAGGGGATAAAAGCTTTTATGCAAGAGAATAATGCGGCTTCTGAATAAAGCTGTTGTCATTCTCCTGGCCTCTCGTCAGGAGAGCTGAGTTACCCTGTAGACCCGCTATGAGAGAATCTAGACGTAGGGGAAAAGGGCCTTTTTGTCATTTGCACCAGCCTCTTCCTGGAAGCAGAAATCGCTTCTGCAGGATTAGCTTGAGCACGTCCATGACAACGAGTTTGTGTCCCTCAGATCAGCAGTGTGTGTGGGGAGCTCTCAGAGGATACGGAAAGCAGGTCAATGTAAAAAGGAAGGAAAACCCAAGCCCAGCAGAGGCAGACAGCCTGGTGCACACGGACCCGAAACCATCTCAGCCCTCATTCAGCACGTTTCATCAAGGGCCCATGCAGGATGCTGGGGACACAGGTCAACAGAACATCCATCCCTGTGCCTGCTCTCACAGAGCTCGCACCACGAGGACACCCTGCCATCAGAAGCAGAAGAGAAGGCATGGTCCATCCAATTCAGGATAACCCCCAACCTGGTCAGGCTGCCCGGGACAGACCACAGTGCCCCCCACTTTGCACTGAAAGCAGAGAGTGGCTACCTCAAAGACGCAGCGGCCCTTCGAAGGGACCACGGGCTGTGTTACCTTTGAAACAGTTCTACGGAGCCTCGAGCTTTGCTTTCTCTGTCTCCAGCCCAGCCCAGCCCTGCTTTCATCTTCTCTGTGAGTGGGGCACTTTCCTGCTCCGTGTGGCCGCACGGTGTTGTATAGACATGAGAAAGGAACAAGATACTGATCAACCCTCGGCGTTCTTGGTGTGCCATAGAGCGCCCCGACGATAGCTGTGGTCTTTTGAAAGGCAGCCCAACTCCAAGAGCAGGCCTGGAAGGCATCCAGGGCATGGCCAGTGTTCACTTCTGAAGCTGAGTTATTAGGCGGCTGTAGATCAGCTACTTTTCTGGCCACCGGTCCTGAAAGCCACTGGCCATGTGTCATCACCGGGATGGAAAATTAAAGCAGCTTGCTCTTGGTTACACATTCCAGTGCGTAAATGAACAAATACTCCAGAGCCCACAACAGATACACCTTTGTGCAGCCAAAGAACTTTGATAGAAATTGTAGCTTTTCCGGAGGGCTCTGTCAAAAGTGTAATATATCATGGAAGAGCGGATACAAGTTCAAAAGTACATATAATAATATAATTAAGATAGCTTGACAAGAATGTATTTTAAAAGTATAAAATACCTGCAGGTATAATAGCTTCATAAAGTCTGTCAGATTTACTTCTGCTGTGAAGAACTTTAAAATGTTTTACTTTAATGGGATGCAAATGAAGTCTGAGGTATGCATATAACACAGTCCTTAAAAAATAGGTAGAGGGAAAAGAATAAAAGTCAGATTCAGGCCAAACAAGACATTCAACTTTGCAGGTGACTGGATAATAGATCAAGCAAACAGACTGGGGAGCAGTGCTGGGCTGTTTGGAGAAAACACCAATTTCACATCTCACTCCCTTGTTGGCTATGGGAAAGTAAGTGTTTTTATTCAAAATTAATGATTCCCTCTGTACATTTTTCTTCTGGCTCAAAATGTTCAAGCATAATCCTTGTTTAAAGAAAAAGCAATTTTTATACAATTACTGGCCCGTGGAAAATTATTTTTCAACGCATTAAAAGCTAAGAGATGGGCTTCCCTCGTGGTGCAGTGGTTGAGAGTCCACCCGCCGATGCAGGGGACATGGGTTCATGCCCCGGTCTGGGAAGATCCCACATGCCGCGGAGCGGCTGGGCCCGTGAGCCATGGCCGCTGAGCCTGCGCGTCCGGAGCCTGTGCTCCGCAGTGGGAGAGGCCACAGCGGTGAGATGCCCGCGTACCGCAAAAAAAAAACAAAAAAACAAAAAAAAATGCTAAGGAGAGGAGTGACTAACAGCTGGAACAAAGGCCTTTGGGACACCTCCAAGTACTCAGGGACCAGCGACCTCCCGGACAGGAGGAATCCAGGCATCTGTCTGGCCTGACTCCACTACCTGTGTGCAGGACAGATGCTTTTTCAAGCAAAGAAACAGTAACTCTTTACCTAGTATTAAAGGATGCCAAGATTGGAAATTAGAAGGTTAATCCAATCAGCAAGGCCATAGATTAGGACACCAAGATCACCTCTCATTCTCTCTGCTCCCAAAAAATTCCCCTAAGGAATCCCATCTCTCCAGCCTGGGGGTCTGCACCATCAAGATTAACCCAATTAATGTCCACAGCTTCGCATCTCGCTGTGCTGTGTATACTTCAGGTACCAAGGTAATACAAGGTACCCGCCCAACTGTTACTCAAATGCAACCCTCTGGCCTTGGTTTCATTCTCGTTTTCTTATTCCCAGCTGGCATAAAACAGATAGGAGTCAGAGATGAAGTAGATACAGGGTCTTCAGGAACTCTCCTAACCTCTGGGGACCTAGGTCATGGTTTACAGTGGGGTCAAAGTCCTTTCCTTTGCAACCCAACAGAAAACCCTGTATCTCAGATCTCCAACCATGCTTGCAAACAAGACTAGGTACTTGCCAAAGCAAAAAAAAAAAAAAAAAAAGTTAAAAAAAAGGAGCGGAGGAAGGCGTTCAATAAACGGCATCTCTTATCCAAGGTGAAAATTACATGCTTGAATCGCGAAGTGGCGCAGTTTAGAAATCAACACTCGCGGTGCTTCTGCCGCTGAAGACTGCATCTGAAAGAATTTTCAAAGTAAATGTACTTTTCACCATTATCTTGCTCATTTGCAGTCTGCTCCATTTGGGTTCTGAAACTCGCCTAGACACTTTATTTTCAGGGTAGGTCTGCGTGATGGCAAACACACAGTTTGGGGAGGAATTAGCCATATGGGACCGGGCCTTATTGCCTTAGTGTGGGAATTGGGTCAGCTGAAATACTTGTCCGCAGGCACGTTCTCTCTTTGAGAGGGGACGTTTATTCAGCCTCCCGCTTGGCTCTGCTTGGACGCATGGCTGTGAACCTCCAGCCCCCAGAGCCTCATGAAATATTAAAGGCTCAGCAACCTCAGAGAACACCCAGTCCAGCCTCCTCATTTTGTAGCAGAGACATGAATGTCCAGAGAGGTCAAGTGACCTGGGAAGGTCACACAGCTAATGGGCCAGTCTACATCATGCTCTCCTGTTATGTGATTGACCCTGACCTGGCAGAGGTCTGTGTCTGCTCCTCTTGCTTCCTGCATATTCTAGGAATACTCATTGGCCTCTAAGGGACCCCATCTCAATTTCTGGCCCCATTCTATATTTTCCCAGCCCTCTGTGAATTCAGAGTTTTTGAATTTACGTCAACCAGTCAACCACTCTATTCTTCTGCGCACCTCCAGGTGCGACGCTGAACATCCTCTCTCAGCTCCTCAGAATCAGAGGCAAAGTGACAAAAACGGAGATGAGACCCCCAGAAATCACTATTCTCCCTAGCAACTAACGGGAGATACAATATTGGGAATAGCACTGCCAGGGGTGTCACAAATGAAGGATAACGATACATGAAACAGACCTTTTAAGGGCAACCCATTATTTTTGTAATTTGTTTAAACGAAACCAAGTGACTCTTTAAATTCTAATTCACATCTTGGAAATCCATCGCCGCTATCTCTTGTTTCTCTCTCTGGAGCCGTGGCAATAATTTTAATGGCAGTAGAAGGCATTAGACATTAGAGGTAAGCAAGGCACAGGGTTCTGGCTTTTATCAGATAATTAAGATGCTACCAAAGTCAAACCTCTATCAACATTAGACTAAAAGTAAGCTTCTTCCATCCAAGGGCCTCCACAGAGCATTCAAAGTGACAGCGCTCTGGATAAGGTTCACTTTTAAAACTGGTTCATTGTTTTTCAGCTTTTATTGGCAATCCATTCTCATTATGCCCTATGCATTTGTCTTCATATGTACTTCACAATTATAATATCAAAGAGTTTGTATCTACATAACAAAAATGATCTACAGAATAGTACAGGGAAAACAGAGTAACGCAGCACGATCATTAATGAGATGAATACTTGGAGAGAAAACATGGCATTTCACGGGAGGACTTGTCCCTATATAATAAGACATTAGAAACAGGCAAAGGCTTGGAGGTGAAACTGAAATTAAACCTCCGATTCCCTGAAAGTGGTGAGCACAGCACAGCCATGCTTGACTTTGGTGATGGGGGGCAGGGTGTGCCAGGTGACCTCGTGTTGGAAATAGTCATTTCAAAGTACATCTTTCTATCTACCCTTCAGAACTTTCTGGGCGTAAATACCACACTGGCTCAATAGACCACTGAGACCAGGCCTGGGTCTTTTCTCTCCAGAATCAGCATTAGTTCTCTCTACTGACCAAGCTTTGCTGGCCTGCAGAAACGCACCTGCTGGGTGCAGGCTCACTAGAATCAGTTTCCCAGACTAAAGGCATTGACGAGAGAAAAGAGAAATGTGGAGAAGGGGCGTCACTGTGGTATAAAGCAGCTTGGTGACCATCTGGAGAGTTGAATCTCCTATCACACTCAGGGAAAAATAAGCACATAGCTGGTCAGCTTGTACAGACGACGTTGTGCTGTTCATTATTGCACCCACGGCATCTATCATAGGTTTTGGCTCACAGTATACATTCAGTAAATAGTTTTTAATGAATGAAAAAAAAAGAATGACTTTATCATTAAGCTGGACTATTTCATAATTGATAGCACCTACAGGAGATGACAGAAAGCTTTAAGACAGACTAACCCTGAAATGATGAAAAGAGTTGTATTAATGAGGACCAAGGAAAAGGGAGAACGGACAAGGGAGGGGCAGGAGGCTGCTTGAGTCTGCATAAATATCAACGTTGCTTGTGGCACTTGGCCAAGGCAAGGCTGGGGACCCCTTGCTGGGCGGATAGGAGACTTGGCAGATGTTTGAACGGGAAGGGGGAGACCAAGCAGATTTCCAGCTCTGTTAAGAGACCACGGATTGAGAAATAGCACTGTATGCTTCTTAGCTGATAGCAAGCAGTGTGGACCCACTGGGGGCAAGAGTGTTCTCTGGAATGGCCACAGCCAAGAGCTGAGCTACACCTGGAACCGGACTCGTATATGAAAACTGGGTTGCGTGTATACAAGTACAGTCAGCCCTCCGTATCTGCGGGTTCTGCATCCATAGATTCAACAAATACGGATTGAAAATGCTAAAACAAATGTCTAGAAAGTCCCATAAAGCAAAAATTGAATTTGACGTTACAAGTAATCTGAAGATGATTTAAAGTGTATGGGGGGATGTGTGTAGATTATATGCAAATACTATACCACTTTATGTAAGGGACTTGAGCATCTGTGAAGTTTGGCATCTGTGGGGGGCGGTTTCTGGAACCAATGCCCTGTGGACACCAATGCATGACTGTAGTTTCCAAATCTTCCTGTGGATTCTGTACATTCAAACCAAATGCAAGTCTGAATGGAAAGGGTTTGGTTGGTAAGGGGGCAGGGGAAGTAAATTATTTGACCTATAACACCCAAGCAGTTTACAGTGAAGATCTGTGATCCTGCAGTGGAAAGTATCTGTTCCTTTACTCATCTCTCTCCTCAATTTCCAAGACACACCTAATGCACACGGGTCTACCCCAGAAAAGTGAAGTAAATTACATTGGGAGCTAAAATAATTTCAGCATCAATTGATTTAGATGAAAGCATTTTTGACTTGGGTTATTTAGAAAATCATTCCAATTTATCAACTTTATTTGTCTAGCATAACTTGTAAATGTGCCAGTATAACTTTGAACAGGGAGAGAGTGGTTGAATTGTTGCTACAATATCTCTGGGCTCAAGATGGCGTACAAAAACACAGGAGTGACGGAAACTACATAACATAAAGGAAGTGGCATACAGCAGTATGTGATAACGGCAATCTTGAGCTTACCATTTACATTTTTTTAATGCATGGGAAGGCAGAATATTAATGTAATAGGTGCTAAACAGTTGTAATGTCAAGGCTGGATTTCTCCTTAGAGATATAATCCAAGCTTCTCATTTCACAGATGACTCAAAGAGGTAAGATAACTTGCCCAGAGTCTTGGAGCTGAGATTAAAACCTGGATACCCTTGATTTCTAACTCAGTGTTTTTCCACTCCACACATGACCTTTCATTCACAGAGAGAGAGACAGGTATGTATGTGGATGAGAGATAGATGGATAGATACATATTCTCTAGGTAGTGTTAGCTTTTAGACACAATTATTCCATCTTCAGATTGAACATCCCGTAGGTACATCAAAAACTCCCCTAAGGACATTTAAACTTTACTGCACAGTTAGAAACTGTGGGGAGTTAAAAGTCCCCTGTAGCTATTAAAATAGTGTGTAACAGGAAGAGTTGAGTTACAGGTGACTAATAGGGTTTCACCACCTCCCACTCCCATTATATACAGCTGCTGTTGCATTTCTTAAGCAAGGTGTCCAGTATTTTTACTCCTGGGGGAGGGAGCAACTGCTGACTGCTTTTTTTTTTTTCCCCAAAACTGCATTAAAACTTTCTTTTGTAAGAAAAATGAGGGAAAAAATATAAATAAAGTATGAAAGGACATGAAAAATGCATTTTAACCTGTATATATATTTTTCTAACACTGCAATTTTTTAAAGCTCTCTGAAAAAAAAAAAAAGTCAATGTGATTCTCAAGGAAAAATGTAACACAACCCTGAATTCAGGAGCAAAGGAAAAAAAAAAACCCTCTGAGAATAATGAAGATGTGAAGACCTGACCTAGTAATTTGAGGCACGGTTAAAAAACGGCATAAGCCTTGGCCACCCTCGGGACTGGCAGGTCAAAGGGTGTGTTAAATGTGATGGGGAACAAATTCTGCTTTTGGATTGTTCAGCATATAACCATATTAAAGCTTTTAAGTCTCCCAACTCAGTGAAATTACTCCCAAGGGACGAAGTGTTCCTTCGTGGACCTCACTGCACTTCTCTTTTCTCCCGCAAAGAGTAAAATAGCACAGCAAAGAATGAAGACATCTTTTACAGGGCTCAGGTGAAAAGTAAAGTGGAAAAAGAGTGCGGGTTAAATACAATATTGAAGATGATCTCTCCTAAACAGTGTATCTTTCTTTCTTGCAGCTAAGCAATCTTTGTCAATTACAGGGCATTACTCCACAGGCCAACTGGCAATTACAATGGCATCTTTCTTCTCATCAGTGACAGCAAAAGGAGGAAATATCCTGAGTCTGGCTAAATGTAAAGTGGGAGAGTGGAGCTCATTTCAGAGGTAACGTAGAGGGAACCTATAACCAGGATGCAGATGCTCTACGCAGCTGTTATGCAAAGAAACCCCTGCTCTAAGAGCTGACGTGTTTATTTAGATTGGTGCTAAAGCCGAGTTAATGCCAATTTCCAGAGAGGATTAATATACACTGATGTGGAATTATTGAACCATTATACACATCTGGAAATGCGTGTTTTAACTGTTTCTTTTTTGTAGCTGCCAGCTGCACTGGGGAAGCAGCTGATAAAGTTGCCATTGCTTTTTAGGCCCCGATGAATCGATGTCATGCTACTGGGATAACTATAGGCCCTTGTGATCAAGACCCCGGCCCTCACCCACTTCTGACCCTTTCACTGCTCCTCTTTATCTGTGTCCAAATGTCAGCTTCCCATCTTCGTTTTCAAGATCAGCCTGCAACCTCTACCATGTCTCCCCGCTGCTCTCACTGCTAAACCACTTTCCATGCAGGCATAAGTTCTCCCAAAAGAGTGGAGAAATAGCCAGAGAATCAAAAGCCTTTGGATTTCACTTAGATTTTTGCGGTTCATTCATTTAACGTCGGTACAGTACCGAGTGGGTCATCCAACAGAATAATCCTTTGGCAAAGAAACCACTTGGATTCATGGTAAAGACCATTTCAAGGCCACAGTTGGTCTCATGACCCAGAAGTTTGTATCTCCAGAGACCTACACCACCACATCTCTTACTGAGTGACTGGCCCATCTCAGGATAGACCACTGCCCCATGCTCCATCTCAGCTGTTCAAGGAGAAAGCTGTGGTATTTACTGGGAAGTGCTGTGCCCAGGGAGACCCCTTGAGTAGGAAAGTCATCTGGCCCACCCTCTCCTCTCTATCCCTTCTCCGTGCCTACCCTTTCTCAGATGGAGGCTGATCCAGATGTGCAAAGCATCCTAGGAAAGCTTTACCTCTCTGATCTTGGCTGTAGCTGTAAGGAATTGCTCCTCAGTAATTACAAAGCACATGACAATCAAAGTGCCTGACCGATATCAGCCATAAAAGCAATTTATGTTTTGAGATTCTGTTGGTGGGGGCTTTCAACAACTATTTGTTTCAACCCATCCACCCCTACCTTTTGCTCCCTAGATATCCAGCTGTTCAGAGAGATCCCACTGAGGGAACATCAGTCAAACAGTCCCTTTGTCTCGGTTCCCAAGTACCCTGCAACCATTTGTGCTTTCCTCCAGAATATACCTCTTTCAGCGCTACATCAGAAGAGCTCTTGAAAAGCTAACAAGAACCAACATTTTAGATTCTACTGCTCGGCGCTTCAGCTCAAGTTACTTTATTGTAAAATTAGATGTCATTGTGAAAAGCATGGATATAAATATAAGAGCAAAAGGCCGTTTTCTTAACGTGGAAACCAAGGTAACAATATCCTATTTTTCCTTGTCGTCAGAAAGTTCTTTTTTTTTGATAGCCCAGCCAGCATAATGCACTGCATATTTACACTTGGCATTAAATAACTATTATGCAAAAGTACTCCACAGTAATATCTAAGTATATTTATGGAAAGCTAAATTATATTGCCAAGTTTATTTTAGACCAAGGAAGCCCCTGGGAAGGGATCTTGTGTATTTTAAAGAGTAAATGTAAACTATTAAATAGAGAGAGACTTTGTGGAATGTAACACATTCTACCTAGGTAAATCACAGAGCAATTACACAGTAAACTTTTCTTTGATGAAGCACTGAAGTGATGACACATAATTACTTTTCCAATGTGCACCGTGTGTTTATAAAAATGTTAATGCAAGCATAATAACAGGCTGTATGTTTGCGCTGAGAATGTCAGAGCCATCCAACTGTCAATCACATCTGAAAATAAAATCGCAAATAAGCAGGCAGCTGGATAACAGAAGTGACAGCCAATACTCACTCAGCTGACAAGTACTTTGCTCCCTCCACCAATCACGGTGTCAGTGTAATGTACTTAATGGGAGTGTATCTTTGATTAGCCGGAATGGGACCAAGTGGCATAAATGGGCTGAACTTTGTGTGCGGCCGCCTCTCCCTTCTCCTCGTGCTCTGCTAATGGGACCTCTCTCAGGTGCCAGCTGATCCCATTTCCCTTCTCCGAGCTCCTCTGGAGCCGTGCCCTTGTCAAAGATTGCAGAGCCCATGAACAGGCTGGCATGACGAACACTCAGTTCAGACTGGGCCAAGGAGCCTGGTTCAGAACAAACCCTACTATGCTTCCCTCGGTCACGGTCACTGAGACAGAAGGTCCTAGGCTAAGACCTGTCTCAGCAATTGGCTGAGCTGTTTTTGCTTAAAGCTCTTAATGCAACTTTAAAAAAAGGGGTGCCTGGTTTTCAAAAAACGAGTGTCAAAACGTCTGGGGAAAAATGTATTTATTACTTTGAACTAAAAGTAGGATGAGCTAAGCAGCGCTTGGAGAATAGAAGATCCACTCTGGAGCTTTCCCGGGGTGCGAGAGTGGGCAGGGTCCAGTCCTAAATCGGCCCCTGATTAGGTCATTTTCCGTATCATTTCTTTGTACTCTGGAACATCTGGGGAATGAGCACTTTAGTTCTGGAAACTTTCTGCTCACCCTGACTCGTGGCCTCTTGACATTCTCTGAGAACACTTTTCGCTGAAGGATCCTTTCAAATGTATCTAAAAATTGCCAGCCACTTGTTAAAGTAGGAGCAGGTGCATAGCTCACCTTCTTCCTGAGATCAGGAACTGCAGACCTCCTGTTCAGTACAGGGCATTTTAGAATTTCATCCTGCTAAGGCACCGTAGGGTGGGCTGGTGGGCATAAATCTAACCCCATAGTTACAGCGTTCACTACCCTGGTTGACTGAACTCAGAGCACAAATCATACCTGTGTATTTGCATTTTGCTGTTATAAAACACTTGGCTGGGTTGTCCACCCTGCCCTTTGTGTGTGTGAGATTGTAACCAGCGGAAGTGCTCTGGTTCTCAGCACAAAGAGAAACTGGGAAGGGAGGCATCCCAGCAGAAAGCAGAATGCAGGCAGAAACTATGTCCCTAAACCCTCTGCTTGTCGGCAATCTTATTTCCATATTTTTCATGCTTTGTGGTGATGCCAACAAATGATGCAATGGCAAGAGCCATCCTGGACGTTCTTGGCTGTCTGAAGTGCAGTGAAGAGCTGATTTTGCTCCCCTTCTGTGACTCCCTGACTGGTGGAAAATTTGCTATCACATGCTTGGGCTGACTAATGGATGCATTTTGAGTGGCAGCTTTCCAGTTCTACAGAAACTTTAAAAGTCACCCAAACAAAGAAACTTTTGGAGTTCCTAGGTTCAGGGTCCATGGATGCAAAGCCCCTCACCTCCCTGGATATGATCTGTTGGACATTTGATGACTATGCAGGAGAGACAAGAGGTGAGAGTTTAGATAGACCTCAAAGGTCTGCCCGCTGAGCCCAGCTGCTAACACCCCAACTCAGCATATATGCATGCTCCCCATTAGAGCAAATATCCTTATAAGTAAAAAACCTCCTCCTGTTTAAGTGAAAGTCCTCAGGGTTTGTTACTTTACTTTTTTCTCTTCCAAACAGGGACTGAATCAGATACTGAATCAGGAGCCTAACATCTTGGCAGTTGAGGAGATAGGAGAATCATCACGTGTTGTAGAGAGTCATGGAGAAGCCAGTAATCATTAGGAGGAAAGCAAGGCAATGTGCGATGGCAAAGCAGGTCACCAGGGTGGTGAGAGATATCTCCAAACAACACAGCATTTACAGCCCTTCACAACCCGTTCCCACACATTGCTTCTACTCTTGCTTCCTGTCACCTTCCTCCCTGCATCCTGTCCACCTACTTTCTATGCACACACAACTTTGGACTGGTTCATAAGTGCACGGTCACCATCACAATTTCCATAACGCTACTCATGCTGGCACCTTGGAATGCCCTTCACTCGTTTTTCCACCTGGAAAATATCCAACACTCTCTTCAAGTTACATGATGCGTACTTTTTCTGCAGTGAAGAATTCATTGCTCTCTCCTTAGCATGCTCATACACCTCTATTTTAGCATTCACATCCTTACATAGAGTTTTCTTTTTCCCCACATCACAATATAAAAATCTCACGGGTAAGCATTAGGCACCAAACTTAGGTTTGGAATTCCAAAGCTGAACACAGGTTGGCTTATGGATTCATGAAGGATGTTCCAAAATGCTTGTTGGTTTGAATTTATGATCCAGTATTAGAAAGCGTGTTGTGTAGAAGAAGGGCCATTACATATTTATTCAGAGTCAGAACTGGAACTGAGAGGGGAAGATGGACGCTTTGAATCGGTACAAAGACCTTTCTGATCATTAGAGCAGCTTCAGTGGAGGTCTCTTGAAGTCATAAGCTCCTTATCTATGCAAATATAAAACTGGAGGAAGTGTGCGCTCCCTGGGAGATGGCACAAATGACTTCAGTGATGCTTATGACACGTGTCAACCTTAAGATTCTATGAAGCATTAGGCCTGTATAGATGAACAAACAAGTGTTCGTGTCTACCAGTTTAAAAACGTTCTCTAACTGCAGTGGAGAGAAGCCCTAGGATGACTGCTGCCCCTTAGAACTGGACAAAAAGCAGGGCAGATTGGAACGACCTCGTGATGCATTTCTTCATCAGTTTTTTCCCTCAGACTTAGAGGGATTTATTACAAACTGATTTACCTTTCAGTGAATAGAATAAATATTTTTCCAAAGTAAAAAAAAAAAAAAAAAGTTCTCTAATACTGCGTGGTTCTCAGCGTGTATAAGACTCACTTGTAAAGCTTGTTAAAATCCTGGGCTCCACTACCAGAAACCCTGTTCAGTAATGTGGAGGCGGCCACTGGGAATTTGCATTTTAAACAGTCACTACAGATGATGTTGTTGGAAGTAGCTCTGGACTATCATTGGAGAAACACTGTTTTAGAAGGTGCCAATGAACAGACCCTAGACCACTTTATTCGACAAATCTCTCTTTATACTGACACGAAGTCGACCCAAGCTTCAGGTATCTCCCAATACATGAGTGTGAAAAGTTTACAGTTTGGGCTCCAAGTCCAAGCACAGAGAGATGTGTAGGTCTACAAAGCCAGGCTGTCAGGATGTAGGGAGGATGTGTTTGGAGAGTCTTGAGGAAGGCTGGGCAGGTCGGTAACAGGCACATGTACAAAACTGACACAGGTCGCGCATCTCTGCAGCCCAGGACAGCTCAGTGCTCTATGGGGGAGTGTAACAAATGGTCGAGCAAGCAAGGGTCATGACCCAGGAAGCTAATTAGTTGACCAGCTAGATGACAGATTTTGAGGCCTATTCCTAGAGAAATGAGACAAGGAGATTTGCAAAGGTTGTGGGAGAGCTCAAAAGCAACGATGTCACCTCTCCGCAGAGGCTAATGAAGTGGAAAAGTTCATCTAGAAAAGCACAACAAGCACATTTTAGCACAGAGGTGCAGCGGTCAGTCAATATGAGAAAGACAACCGGGGGTTGCTCGGCAATGGGGTTTCTCCAAATTAAGACAATTGACACAACATGTGCAAAGTTTAACAGCATCCGGGGTTCATAATTTAACCCAACCTTTTGTGAATAGATGTTGGGTGAAGGGGCAAAAGGTTAAGAGGCTAGGATATTGTTTTTAAATAGAAAGCCCTTCCGTGGATTTAGTGTTAATATAGAAGCCCCCACCCCCACCCCTTCAGATTGGGCAGTGGTAGGGTATAGGGTTCTTTCAAAGGCTGTTAAAGCTTTGAGTAGGGGAGAGGAATCTGATGCCAAGAGATGACCATGGGTACTGCATTCTTCCGTCCTGGACAACAGTCCCGCCATTTTTACATTTCAGCAGTGAGAACGATCTCAAAAGCAGAGGTGTGTCAAGTCTGAGAAGATTCACGTTCAAGTAGGAAGACAGTGGGAAACATAAAGAATCTCAGTGTGGTGACATCTTCGGCAACGCCCATGTCGGTCTCATTCATAGCACAGCCTCCCCAGAGAAAGGATGGAGGCATGAAAATGCAGCCTATTCCCCAAATGGATATTCTGAGAACTTTTCAGGCACGTTCTTATCAAATGTATTGCATTTCTTAGAAAAGACAGCTTAAGGACAGATCATCCTAGAATCCCAGCGTCCCTTAGATCTTGTTAAGTTTTGTTTGCATTGTGTGTGAACGCATCAGTCATTAGCACCATCATTGCCAACACCATCATCGTTAGCATCATCATCTCCCAACGGAGAAAAAACCAGAAATACTGAATCTGCCTTATTATTGTCTTGCAGGCAATTCTTTCATGGTAACTGGGAGTCCTTTCTTTTCTGAATAAGACCGTATCAGTTAGGTGGAGCCCAGAGCAGAGGGCAGCCAGCTGGCTCCGGAGCTTTCTCACGTTGGATGCCTCGGGCTGCTCCATTGTGCTTATTCATTCTAGGGTATTTGGGGCTTTGAAAAATAGGTCTCACTTTTCTATTGGGCAACAAATACTTTATCTAAAAAATTATGAGGCTCACAGGGTAAGCATGATTTCGCCACTGTCTGAATCCACTGATTATGGGGTATTGAAGCTAATCAGTAAAAATAAGGAATGGGACTAAGAAATAGTTACTTTTCTTCACCTGTCCAAATCTGTTTCTCACCTGAGTTCTGTCTTCTCTCTCAGCCCTTGCTCTCCTCTCTTCCTGATTCTTACACCCTTTCCTCTTCACTGTCCTTTGACATAGCTTGTCCCCATGCTGTTCCTTCTAGTCCTAACGAAGATGCTAAGTGGTTTTGACCCATTACTAGCATCAAGATGGTGGTGCACGCTAGATGTAAAAGACGCAGAAACGTGGTCTGGGTACAGCCGTGAAACGCACAGATGCCAAGCATGGCTCCCTCCCTGATATCAAAGTCCTCATTAATATCCATTCTAAGCAACCCCTGTCTTCCCCTTCAGAGTCTCCCCTGAGGTCTAGGTGCACGGGTACTTCATGTACCCGCTTCATTTGCATTGCCTCAGCCCTCGCTTTATCACCTACCGGTGCCAACAAAAGGGTCTTGTTCATCAGAGAAGAAGTGGGGCTCACTTTTCTCCCGAAAGATGAACTGTTTTCTTAAACTGAAGGTCTTCTGCCTGAAAACGCAGCCATGTTTCAGCATTACATTCCAAAACAGGCGATGGCTAATTCAGTAATTAGTATGCACATCTAAATCTGTGCAGCCTCTGTTGATCTCTCCATTACAGTTAGTGGGTCCTCTGAAGTCTGCAGTAGTTAATTAGAGCATTATGGAACAGTTGGGCTGGAGAGCTGAGCGCTGCCATCAGTGGACAGCTTGGTCCCATGCACCAAATGCTGGGCTGGGCCTCGACTGGGGAGCACCCGTCTGCAGGGTGACCCAGTGCCAGGAGGGCTTAGATTGTCTTGAATAACTGACAAAGGGGCTGGAGGGAGGCCGCTTTTATGAGCAGAGAATAACGGTCACATTCTTTATTCTGTCCCACCTCTTGACAGGAAAATTCACAGTCCAATGGTGATCTGTTTCATAAATGTCTCCTTGGGGGAAAAAAGAAACCTTCAACATTCAGAAAAGAGGATAATGGTTCCAAGTGGGCTCAGGAAAGTCAAAATCTAAGGTTAACACATGAGTTAGAGATCATTCTTCCTGCCCTGCACTGCTTCACCTTGACTAGCCTCCCAGAAGACCTTGGGAAAGGCAGAGTGATGGTGGAGGGGGGGATGTGTAGGGACCCATGCAAGGTGAACAGGACACAAAATTATAGAAGGCAGTTTGGAAAAGGTGGCCTCTGAATAATTGAGGTATCGCGTCATCTGAAACAACTGAGTCTGACTTCCCAAAACTCTTGATAATTGCCCTGGTTCAGTTTTGAATGTAGCCCATGAATATTAGAACAAGCATGCACTCATCACTCTAAGACAAAAAGACAAGCATATTTTTGTTGGTGGAACGGCAGGTGATGCTTTGGGGATTGGAGGCTAAGAAGAAAGGAGCATTACTGATTATGGTCACGGTCAGTGTGCTTTCTAGGGAGGACTCTCCTATCTGCCCAAATTTAGCTTCCATGCTGTTATTTTTCCAAATTCTTGAAGACAAAAGGGTCACCGCTCTTTCCTCAGCAAGGAGTGAGGTATGCTTTTCTGCAACCCATCCATCACCACAGGGAGGGGATGGGAGAGGCAGGGATCTACGCTGGTCCAATGAGTTGGTTTTCATTTCTCAACCTCTCTTCCCCTCCATCCCTTGACACCCCTAGGGTTCCCCAAACCTGGCCAGGAATGTAAAGGCAGCAGAATGACACACACATTTCAAGAGTTTGAAATGAACTTCATACCTCGGAGATACTGCGGGTTCGGCTCTAGACCCCTGCAATAAAGCGAACGTCGCAATAAAACCAGTCACACCAATTTTTTGGTTTCCCAGTGCGTGTAAAAGTTATGTTTACACTACACTGTTGTCTATTGAATGTGCAATAGCATATGCCTAAAAAATGTACATACCTTAATTTAAAAATACTTTATTGCTAAAAAATGCTAACTATCAGCTGAGTCTTCAGTGAGTCGTAATCTTTTTGCTGGTGGAGGATTTGAATTACTGTGAGAATTAGCAAAATGTGACACAGAGACACAAAGTGAGCAAGTCCTGGTGGAAAAATGTCTCTGATAGAGTTGCTCAACACAGGATAGCCACAAACCTTCAATTTGTAAAATATGCAATATCTGCAAAGTGCAATAAAACAAGGTTTGCCTGTGTTGGAGATGCAATTGGTAGAGTGGAAAGGAGGCTGCATTTGCCAGGACCTAATCCCCACTCAGCCACCGGGTGACCTTATTACGTAGGTCACATTACTTCTCCCCATCACATCTGAAAAGTGGGAATAGGCATAACATTGCCTTCAGTGGAGGTGAGGTCACCCATCTCCCTGGGGATGGCGTGAGTAGAGAGAGTATGGGAAACAACGTTAGAAGGTAGAGAATTGGTTCTTCTCTCTACTCTGTTCAGTGAGGGATCTTAGGCAAATCTTTCATTGACATGGGCATCAATTCCTCTAACCACAAACAGGAATCCTAGAAGGATCTATCCTAAATATCCCACAGAACCAAGGTGAGGACTAAATGTGATAATTACACAGAAGTACTTTGAGATCTGCAAAGGGCGACATAAACAAATGTTTAGTACTGGCTGGAGTGAGGCAGATGTGTGATCAAGTGGGCTGAACTGATTGCCAGGAAGCTAGGGAGAAAATTTTGAGAGTTTGGGATGCTAATGTAGACAGCAGCCACGAGGCTGGCATCAGACAATTTACAATTTGGAGCTCTCTGAGGTCTGCAAGAGGCTTTGAAGTGCAGGAGCTCCCCCACTGCAGTTCCACTTGGCTGTGCTGTGAGTTTAAAGGGCTCTTACCAGATTCACACCAGGCTCTCAACTGATCAATTCCTATAGTAGGGAATAGCGTAGGAGAGCACATAGAAAGTTCTAGGAATTTCGTCTTGATCACCACTTTCTCTTCCATTGAAAAGGATGCTTAAGGGCTTCCCTGGTGGCTCAGTGGTTGAGAGTCCGCCTGCCGATGCAGGGGACACGGGTTCTTGCCCCAGTCCGGGAAGATCCCACATGCCGCGCATGAGCCAGGGCCGCTGAGCCTGCGCTCTGCAACGGAAGAGGCCACAACAGTGAGAGGCCCGCGTACCGGAAAAAAAAAAAAGGATGCTTAAGCATCCTTTTTAAAGGCTGGGCTAGACATCTTTACGTCTCATCTGTTTGAGACTAGGATGCAGTGCCGAGGCTCTCCTGATGTCCTTCCATCCTAAGATGTGCTATTTCAGGATTCTATGAGTCCCTATCAGAAATTCAATCAATAGATAATAATTAGACTCTGTGGTGCCAATGGAGGTTTACTAAGCATTAGACATCAGACGTCCATCATTTCAATTAAACAAAGACTGAGTGCTGACTGTTTGCTAGGCTGGGACAGTAGCACTGACCCCTGTTACCTCTCCAGGGATTGAGGTTGAGGAAGTCCATTTGTGAAGTTATCAGTACGTATATACCTGGGCTGTTGTTTTCTCATGTTGATATTCATGACACCCTGCGGGGTAGGCGGAGAAGATCTTATCATCCCCACTTTACAGATGAGTACACCACCAGCCAGAGAGGTTAAGTTGACATACCTAGTAAATGCTGGAGCCAAGGTCTAACTAGGGGTGTGTGTTTGTTGTAAGAGGTTTATTGAGGTCTAATCAGCATACAATAACGTGCCCGTATTTAAAGTGTCCATTTGATCAGTTTTGACATGTATTCACCTGTGAAGTCATCTCTACAATCAAGATAACGAACGTTTCCATCACTCCCTCCAAAGTTTTCTCTCTCTCCCTCCCATTCAAACAACTATGTGATCTGCTGCTTCTAAAAATGAGTTTGCTTTTTCTAGTACTTTATGTAAATGGAATCACATGCTAGGAGCTCCTTTTTTGCAGGGCTCCTTTCACTTAGCATAACTATTTTGAGATTCATCTAACATCGTTGGGTGTATCAGTAATGCACAGCTTTTTACTGCCAAGGTGTATCCACTGTATAGATGCACCACAGGTAGTCTTGATTTGATGTTCAATGATATTTTTTAACTGCTCCTCTTAGGAAAAAGGGGAAGAAAAAGTCAATTCCCTCTACTCCTCCTCCAACTGTAGATAATAACAATTCAAGTCTGCTCCTCAAATACTTCCTAATTAAACGGACAAACGTATCGGAGGCTGCACACGCCTTCAGAACCCAGCAGCGAGAGCATCACCGTGTGTAGGTTTTACTGGGACTTGCACATCGAGACGACAGCTTCTTTGCTTGCAGAGGAGAACGCACAGAGGCATAAACAATAGAGAACTTTGGAGAAATTATGAGAGCAATTTAGGAGTGGATAATTAGATATCTTTTGCAGGGTGTTTGGGAAATTAAATTAGCCTTTTTTTTTCAGTGAAGGTTTTGGGGGGAACACTTCATAAAAAATATCCCTGTGACTGATTATTTTTCTAATATCCTCTGCCTTTCTTTCTTGCATATCCAGGGAAGTGACACTTTTTGCCCTTAGCAGTGGCAGCCAATCATAGCCTATAATTGCATTCACTGCATAAATTGTCAGTGTCATGAATAATAAAATTAGTTTAAATAAACCCCCAGCTGCAACCACATGTAACTATCTGGTGGAGGATCCTCCGTCCTTTCATTCTAGGGGAAAGGGTCAGTATATTTAAATTTATCTCTGTAGTTAAATTCTTGAATTAAAATGAAGATATAATTATTAGAGGCAGAGGGCTGGGAGTGGAGGGCGATGCTTTGTGGTGCTCAGCAGCTTCACGAGAGAACTGGCCTCCCACCTGGACCCAGGGAGTGCCTGGTACCTACGAGATATGGCCCTGACTAGCAATGATGGTCCAGGAAGGGTTTGCATTGGCCCAGTGGTCTCGGCTTTCCCGCAGGAGGGTCTAGAGGGAGAAGCATGGGCTCCAGCACCGAGCACTTCTTCACGTTCCTGCT
This sequence comes from Aethalodelphis obliquidens, assembly GCF_003676395.1. Taxonomy (NCBI): domain Eukaryota; kingdom Metazoa; phylum Chordata; class Mammalia; order Artiodactyla; family Delphinidae; genus Aethalodelphis; species Aethalodelphis obliquidens. The sequence goes on along the minus strand of NW_020838026.1, from coordinate 6,815,155 downwards.
GTGTCCTAATGAAATGTCTCCACGTATTACCCGGTGGCACTAAGATACTTCTGAAAACTCTACCCACTGGTCTGGCACTCTGATCGTCCAAAGTGCTGGCCAGTTTTCGGTGGAATCTCATGAAGAACTCTCCCATTGAACAGCGATCAACTCCCTAAGGTTCCTACTCCCTGACTGCACACAGAGGTGCCTTGAGGGTTTCGGAAGTCCCAGCTCAGCTTCTGTGTGACAGGGTGACTCACAACCTCACCAACCTTTGGGGACTTCATTTGGATGGCCGAGCAGTTGCCCTCAGCTCCTCTCTTCCTTTACAGACCCTGCTCAAAAGCTCTGCCTTCTTTAGACATTCCTCAAGCTGCTGGGGTGAGTAAGACAGGAGCCGGCAGCCCCACTCTTAAACTCAGAGCGCCCCTAGTTCACAGCATGCTCGTGCCGGAAGGCCATCACCATCACCGTCCTCGTGGTGGCTGCCTGTACCCTGGGTTCTTCCAGCATCCTCCTGACTACTTTCCTTAACACGGCTTCTTCTGGGGTCATGTGATTTCCCCAAACACAATGCTTTCCACTCCAAACCCAGCCCCCTCGACTGAGCCAGTCCTCAGTCTGTCTTGCCTCTTCTGTCCCCCACTTGCCTTATTCCGTTCCTGAGCCCACTCCACTGACTTTACTTAATGAGGTTTATTGTTTGTGCTTAGGGATTTTCAAAGCCCCATCACCCTCTTTGAGTCCGCCCTCAGATCTTCAGTCTGCCAAAGAGGTACGCTTTTGAAGCTCCCTTCATTAATTCAGTGCCCAGCTTCTGCATTTAATGGCACATGGATTTGAAGCATACATAAGCCACAGTGGAAACATCTGAGAAGAGTCCCAAGATACTGCAAATTATAAAGGCTGATTAGGAAATAGCATGGTGCTCTATCTTCTCCTGCCTTAGAACTTTATTCCTCATATCAAAAAGATTCTGGAATATCAAAATATCACTGTCTGACTCTGATAATGACTTCCCAGAGTTTCAGACATTGGTGGAACAAAGATTTAATTTTAATTATCAGCAGCTCTGTTTTTTTTTTTTGTTGTTTGTTTGTTTGCTTTATCTTCAGTACTTTTAAAGGACGGGGGAGCTGGGAGGAAGCACAGTGAGGGGGAGGAAGCAGGTGAAATAGCAGCGCTATGAAATCCTGCTGCTTTTGACAGGTCCCACCATCGCTGGATGGGGGACTCCTGGGCTGCAGATGCAGAAGGTTCTCGGCCGCTAGTCTGTCTTGCTGCACTAACACTGTCAGGCAGCAAATGGCAGGAGGCAACCCCAGAGAAGCCACGTGGGCTAACAATCAAGGCAAATGCACAGACGCCGGAAACCACAGGGAAGCAATTTAGCTTTGAAATCCAGCCTCGACCAGCTGAGTCAGAGAAGAACGGCCACCAGGACCTGCTGAGCCTAGAGCTATAGCAGTGGTGGAGGTGATGCTGGAGCAGCGCTAGTGGGCAAAAGCTAACCCCCTTCCCCCCTTCATTGAGGTCCCTGTTATCCTTGAAAGAGGAGCACGATCCTTGGGAAGTCTAGCTCAGGGGAAGGCATCTTATCTAAGACCACCTAAGAATGTCTGCAAAAGTAAGGCTGGGTTTGACGTTATTTAGGGAGTCACCTGTTACGGATTTGGGAGCAGTTGGCACTCTTCACTTTCCTTCCACCCCGACCTGGAGACAGATCACTGAACCGTGAGGCCAGGATGCCGGTCCCGGCCCTACCAGCGTTGGGGTGCAGCCTGAGGGAAGTCACAGAGCCTCCCAGGTCTTCAATGGCCTTGGTGATTTCCAGCCATTTTTTAGCAGTGGAAGTGTTTTCTTCTCCAAATGAAATTTTAAGTGCAAACTCATTATATAAAATAGCTAAGAGGGGCTGGTCTGGTGGCAGGAGGTCCCAGCATGCTCTGCTTTTCTTGGTCCCCCTCCTACCCTGCTGCCCCAGCAGAGGCTGGGGGACCTCGGAGCACCCCAGCCCTCTTCAGAACCCACCATGAAAACAAAGCTCTAAACTATCTTTACAACGGCTTCTGGCTGTAATATCTAGGACTTGATTTTAATCTGTGCCATTTAGGATACACGCAGGAGGGGCTCTGAGAGAGGCACAGTGACAGACTTTTTTCTTGGAAAAATCAGCTATCACTTATCTTTAAGGAGGAAAAAGAAATGACAACCCTGAGAAAATGATTTCCCTTTCACAGCTTTATTATGAATGCTGAGCACAGCTAGAAGCAAGGCAAGGCTGCGTGTGTGTGTGAGTGTGTATGTGAATGTATGTATGTGTGAGTGTGTGAGTGTGTGTGTGTGTGAGTGAGTGTGTGTGTGCGTGTGGTTTGGGTGGGTGTGGGTGGAGGGCCAATCCTTTTTTGCTATTTTGGTGTCATCTGCAGTAACAGGGTAGAGACTGCGGTCAGATCTGAGTTTTGTGCCCCTGGCACGGCGCGCACGTCAGCCCCGGCATGGTAAAGGGGCTGTGAATCTCCTCACACCCCATGTGAGTGCAGGGAGCCCACTGGGTCTCCCGTGTTAATGAGACTCAGGCCCAGCTGGTCTAGCGGACAAAAACCAGCCCTGGACACAGCAAACTGCCTGACATCCCGGCTGCGGGTCTGGGCTGGGCCAGTGCTGAGTATTCTAACTGCCTGTTTAGACACGCTTTCACTATCTCCCTGCACAGCTGTTTGCATGCCGGGGAGGGATTTTGGTACCATAGTAATTTTCCCCTCTTGTTTGGCATCCCTGAGTTCACATTAGAGAAGCACAGGAGAAGAACCATGTTCTCCAGAGAAGACGTCAGCATTTAGGGTTCATGCAGATAAATCCACTCACTGACCACGCTTCCCCGCTTCCTTCAAACCACTCAGAACAATTCAGATAAACACTTTTTCAAACGGCGCTTCTCCTATAATTTCACTTCCTTTAAAAACAGTGATGGGGTTATGTCTGTCGCCCTGGAACGTCCATCATGCATTTATTTTATCCAGCTCAGTGCTAGGCAGCAATTAGCAAAGGTAACACTAATTAGGTTTTACAATGTAATATGTATCCCCCTAAACTTAAGTCATAGCATTTTAAGCTTCTAATGATTGCAAGGTCACTCTGCTATCCTTCATAATAGCTGGGATGCTAATGAGTGCATTTGGTATGCATGGGGATGCCCCTGTTTCCTCTTGGGACTTATTAGCATTTACTGGGGACACTTTACTTAATTTGTTGCTGAGCTCATGCCCTAAACAGAACCAGTGAACCAGCCACCTGAAAGGCTAGAAGTTTTAGAGTCTGGAGGAATTGACCCTCTTGAAGCCCTGGCTATCTGGGTTATTATGAGAAAATCATTTGTTTTGGCCTGGACTTCCAAGCCCCACATCCTCTTTGTCTAATTGTCTCAGCCAGCTAACCATTTCCTACCTCCAAATGCACTTAAACTGGCTCCTTCCTGCTAAGAAAAATGTTATATTATTAAACATGTATGTTATAAATGCCTTAACATTCATAGTTTCAGGTTTTGATCATGTTGCCAGGATATTCTAGATACAGTTACTATTTCTAGAATCAGTTTCTATTTCTTAGACTGTAAGCTCTCAGGAGGTAGAATGCAAACCCATGAGACGGTCTCTGTACATGCCTAGCCCAGAGCCACACGTGACTCAGTGCTCTGTGTGGGCTTTTGGATGCTGAATGAGGTGGTAGGAATGCCAATGATGAACCTCAAGGAGACTCAGCACAATTCTCCCCAGGGTGCAGCTGCAGGAAGTCATGACAAAATCTATTTCCAGGCCTGACATGCCTAAATCATCACGTCTGGGGCGACCTCGGAGGATGATGTGATTTTATTGGGAATCAAGCTTCCTGTCTTCCTTCTAAGGGAGTGAAAGGAAGTGATGAATTGAGGTTTATATATGCAAACTAGAGAAAGCTAGGGTTGTTTTAATTTATGTCTTTGCTCAGTACAGTAAGTATTTATCCCAGTGTAGGGATATAGTGGTGAATAAGACAGGCATGCTTCCTGCCTCTTGAGCCTGTATCAGTGTAAGGAGACCACAGCAAGCAGCAAATTCCCTAACTGATTCTTCATTTTTAATCACACTAAGTAAAATAAAGAGCTATGGGGTGCCATGAAAGAAGAGATGGCCCGATCTACTCATTGGGTCCAAGGGGGGTTCCTTGAGGAAGTGACGCTTCAGCTGGGCTGTGAGGGATGGGTAGAAGTTATTAGACAAACAGGAAATGGAGAGAGAGTAGCATGCATGAGGGTCCCAGGAGAAAAAGTAGCCAAGAGCTAAAAGAACAAGAGGAGGGTGGTACCAGCTGAGGCTGTCTGGTCAGGCTGGGGTTGCAGCAGGGAGCTCTCTGCAGACCCTGCCACAGAACTTCATTTTTGTCCTTGGCCATTGGAGGCCACTGGAGCCTTTAAAGCAGGAAGTGACGTGATCATTCACCACCCCCGTCCCTCCAATATTTTCTTGACCAGTGATCAGATGAGTTCTTGAGCTGTCTAGGCACTAAGAGTGGGAGATATAAAATCATTCATATCACACTCCATCTTCTCTGGGAATCTACAGGGTGTAGGGCTCCAAAGCTCTCTGTGAGAATCAACAGATTAGCATGGGAAAATTTGAGCTTCAGAGGAAGTAACTCTCAGGAGCAGAGATTCTCAGATATTGCAGCTTGCCATCATTCCTAGTGCTTCCATGATAGCTTCCTCCCAACAAGGAGCATCTTTCTTGTGGGAGGAAGGGAAAGAAAAGCAGAGCGGGCTTGAGAGAAGAGGTGGGAGGAAGGAAGAAACATTCAAAGCAAAACTTCTGAGAAGGCCTTGGAATTTTCCTGCTCTCCCTTTAAGAGAATTACATGCCAGATCCTGGAAGCGGGAGATGAGTCCCAGGTCTTAGATGGAGCGAGGGTCTGAGTTATGACTCTTCTGGTTACTGAAAGACCCTGTGAATAGAGCGCCAGGTCCTTCCACCTCTGGAGCAGGTGGGGGATGGACATTCGTTCCATCCCTGCCTTAAGCCTCCCTTTTACAGCCTGAAACAGAACTCATCCTGTCAGGAGCCCTCAGTGGCCACACGACCCAGCTGCCCCCATCGGGCAGACGCCTCAGACCCCAGACGATAAACACTACTTTGTAGCACACGCTTAAAATGACATCAAGAGGAGAAACTGCAGTGACTTTGTCACCAGAGCGAATGGCACATTCTCATAGCCAGATAATGCAGAAGCACAGTGCATTTGTAACAGACAACGAAAGGATTATCCCCCATTCATTTCAAAGCACCCTTCATTCCACTAAGGGATTACATTTCTCTTTACTTATCTTGCAAATGGCTTTTTTTATTCTTGTTTTCTCTGAAGAGCACACGCATGGCTTATGGCAAATATAAAATGTAGCTGGGCCTTTTAAAAGACAAGGCCTCCATTAATCACAGAGACGTGATTCTCCAGGATACCGTGACTGCTCTAATCCACTGCCAGGTGGTTGGATAGCTAAGCAACTAACCCCACAGCATCCAAGGCAGAACTGCCTCTTCGCTAGTCTGCGAAGGGGAAAATGAGCCCTGAGAAAGGGCAGCATCTCAGAGCAAAGCTGAGCCAGTAAGAAGGCTTCGCTGAGTTCTCCCAATACTGGGCTTTGGGCTTTTGAGCGGGCTTCACGGGCTCTCCTCTACACCCCCTCCAGGTAACCGTGGTCCTTGCAGAACCACGGACAGGCATGCTTTCTAAAGACTTCTGCTCTTTACTCAGAATGGAGAACACATCAAAATCTAAGAAGCAGGCAGAGCGAGGGGTATTCCCAGTGGATGGAATAATGGCACAGATGCCCTACAAAAATATGTGGGTCCCATCGGCGGCTTCAGTGCCCTCCATCCAGGATATGGGAGACTGTGAACTGGCCAGGACTGTAATGCCACCCAGAGTTCTGACTCTGCTCAGACCCCTGGGGGAGGGGTGGTGCGGTCAGTAATCTCTAGCACTTGAGAATTCACTCTCACCATAGGCTTCATCTCTGTGTCTGTTTTCCTCCTTATTTCTTATCCAAGCACATTTTCTCCTTTGCTGTTGTTTACACACCTTACCCCCAATCGCATTTAGTACTGCGCTCCTCCCAGGGCTACTTTCATAAGCATCACCATGGCTTCTGTTTGATGCTTCTGGCTCTGTTCATTTGTTCTTCTAGGACTTTGCAATCGCAGGACCCTAGGAAAAGGTCAGGGAAGGAGCTGCAGTGAGTAATGGGCCCCAAGTGCCTTTCTTGTGCTGATCTCCTCCCAGCATGCTGCGCCTTGACCTCTTTATTTCCTGTTTTTGCAACAATCCAAGTTATCAGCCTAAGAAAAGTGCCTCACAAATATGGACCGCAAACAACTTCATAACTAAAACAATCCCTTCTGGCCACTGGACCGGAGGAGCACAGGTGCCCCCGCTGGGAAGAGCAGAAATTTGGCCCCAGGCCTACCAGGTTGGGGGTGGAGCCTTCCTCCCAGGCTGATGGGAAACTCCAAGATGAAGAGGTCAGTCTTGGAATGAGGCCAGCCCTGGATCACACAGCTTAGGAAGGCTTCCCTTGAAGGTGCTCAAACCCTCATAGAAAATCGGAAGCCTTCCCCAAGTGTTCTCCTACTTGGGAAAAAATAACAAATGAATGTGCAATTCAGCTGGACCCCAGCGCAGCCTATCATGGGGGTTAGACCTCTGTCACTCACCTATCGAACTCTTAACCAACCCCACTCCCTACCTCACTGCCAGTGGGAAGGAGAGTGAAATGCTGCTTCCACAGAGGGTTAAATTTACAGCCTCCCCCTGTTTGTGTATAACAGAACCATTAGGATATTTTTATTTCTCCTCTCTCCGTGTTGCACAATGCCACATCAAAGATACATTTACAGTGGAGCTTATTTTCTGAAGATGGAAAATTTGGTTAAATCTCTTCCACTTTGATTTCATCTCCAGTTTCAGAAGAGCAGCAGTACAACAGGCAGCAGCAAAAGCCCATTTTATTCTCATGAAAAAAGAATTTAATGATCCTCTGATATGAAATTGATCCTCTGATAAGATTGCACTTGTGGGCTACTTTGACAGAAACATTAAACTAAGTGAGTCTGCACATATCCACTGATGTATGACACCTCCAGTTGCAGCTGGGTCCAGGGAGGGCACGTAACTTTGCCTCTCCTGAGGAAGGGGGAGTAGATGCCTGGGTTGTCCAAGCCCATCAAGCACTATCGAGTCACTGAATTCCTGCAGCAGTAGAGCAGTCATTATGAGGCCTGCAGCTCAGAAAAGTTGGGGAGTTTGAACAGCTGCCCCGTAGGCCCAAGTGTTCCATTTTGGGCAACCTCAGGTTGTTGACCCTGGTTCTGTTCTTTGGTGCTACTCCTTCCTATCTTGTGGACAATTGAGAGTAAAGATTTAACATCAAAGTTATCAGTAATGAGAATAAGTGAAAGTAACAATGAAATGCTACTTGTACCAATTAGGTTAGCAAGAACTAGAAAAGTGGAGAATACCGAAAGTTAGTGAACATGGAGGGGAAACGGAACCCCTGTGAACTAGTGGTGAGAATGTGAACTGGTCAATTATTTTAGAATACACCTGGCAGTACTTAATAAAATTACTTATCCTAAGACCCAGAAATCTTGTCTGGGTGTATGAATGCCAGAATTCTCAAACAGGTTCATGGTAATGGGGAGTGGAAACAGAAGCAACCTAAAGATCCAACAAAAGGGAATGGCTAAATATAGCTTCATAATTGCATCAATTAGAGAGAATAACTGGGTAAACATGAACAATAGCAATTTTTAAACATAGAGTTGGGTGGAAGAAGAAAACAGAATTATATATGTGGTACAATGTCATTTAGGTAAATTAAAGTCATTCACATAGGAAATGCTACATATTTACATATATATTCAAAGACATATATTAAACATAGAATAGTTACCTAGGGGTAAAGATAGGGAAATAGGAGCGAGGACCAGAAATAAAGGTAAAAAAATATAGAAAAGAGAGTTCTTTTTAAATGGGTGACAATGTCCATTAGGTGAGAAATATGATTAGCCAAAGTCTTCATAGCTTATATCCAATTAAAAAGATAGCACATTAACTTAGAACGTGGAGTATGTAAATTCCAACATAAATGGTGATTCTGATGATTACAGTCCAGGCTCCCTTTTCCAATGGTCCTCTGAACCTACGTATCTTGTACAATCAGTAGGGATGCTGTAAGACGGGTCATGGGGCAGGGATTCAAAAGCAGGTGGAAAATCTCTCCCACTTCTCAGTTCCCTGTGACTCTAGGTAGTAAAGGCTAACAGAAGGTAGAAGGTCAGTTAGACTCAATTACAAACTAACTGACCCACCTGGATGGAAAGAAACCCAAGAGATGTTCTACATTCTTGTAAAATGGAGATTTCTTACATATATGACTCCGATTCGGGAAGTGCATTGACTTTCTGACTTGCGGATAATGATCATCCAGAGAGGCTGATGGAAAAAGAGCTGGTCTGGATTCTTTACAGCCTTTCACTCTGCAGATGTGAAGATAGCTAAGAAGTGGATGGAGGTCATCCAAGCCATGTGCACTTGTAAAATGTGACCCAGCAACCAGCAAACACAAAATCTCTGATAATAGCAGTAAAAAAAGAAAAAAGTGTCATGTACCCTAACTGACAGGAAAGGAAAGGAAAGGAAAAGAAAGGAAAGGAAAGGAAAGGAAAGGAAAGGAAGGGAAAAGGAAGGGAAGGAAATGAAACAAAAGGAAAGGAAAGGAAAGGGAAGGGAAGGGAAGGGAAGGGAAGGGAAAGGAAGGGAAGGAAAGGGAAGGGAAGGGAAAGAAAGGGAAGGAAAGGGAAGGGAAGGGAAGGAAAGGAAAGGAAAGGGAAGGGAAGGGAAGGAAAGGAAAGGAAAGAAAGGAACGGAAAAGGAAAGGAAAGGAAGGAAAGGAAAGGAAAGGAAAGGGAAGGGAAGGGAAGGGAAGGAAATGAAACAAAAGGAAAGGAAAGGAAAGGAAAGGAAAGGAAAGGGAAGGGAAGGAAAGGAAAGGAAAGGAAAGGAAAGGAAAGAAAGGAATGGAAAAGGAAAGGAAAGGAAAGGAAGGGAAAGGAAAGGAAAGGAAAGGGAAGGAAAGGGAAGGCAAGGGAAGGGAAGGAAATGAAACAAAAGGAAAGGAAAGAAAAAGAATGGAAAGGGAAGGGAAGGAAAGGAAAGGGAAGGGAAGGAAAGTAAAGGAAAGGGAAGTGAAGGGAAGGGAAGGAAAGGAAAGGAAAGGAAAGGAAATGGAAGGGAAGGGAAGGGAAGGGAAGGGAAGGGAAGGGAAGGAAAGGAAAGGAAAGGAAAGAAACGAATGGAAAAGGAAAGGAAAGGAAGGGAAAGGAAAGGAAAGGAAAGGGAAGGCAAGGGAAGGGAAGGAAATGAAACAAAAGGAAAGGAAAGAAAAAGAATGGAAAGGGAAGGGAAGGGAAGGAAAGGGAAGGGAAGGAAAGGAAAGGGA